>NW_006400010.1:3796861-3801966 GCF_000299155.1 Elephantulus edwardii
AACAGGGCTTTTGAGGGCTGTTGTATGTAGGGTCACTATGAGTCATAGGCAACTCAATGGCACATAACAATGATAGGATATACTCTGTGAGGATAGTTTGTAAGACTTAATAATTTCACGAGATTCAATAATGTAAGTATTGTATTATATTATTTATGGTTGAAAGCTATATAGCATGGACAAAAGGAAATATTTTACAAATATATGGTAATAAAACCCAGTTTTCTATCTCAGAAGTTTATCTTACACGTTCAAAATATACACCGGCTTCTATTTAAATCAAATGTTACATATGAGAATGGTAATTTAAATCTATAAAGGACAAAATTTGGTTCTTATAAATTCGTATTTCCCTACACACTCTACTAGAGATCAAGTGATACACCAAGTACTGAAAATTTGTCAATTCCAATTAAATTTGCATTAGTGACATCCACATTTATCAAAGTGATTTTCTCTAACTACAGCTATCATTTACTTTAGTGTCCCTCTTAGCACTGGGGTGCTATTAGTATGCAGTCAATATACTCATCCTTTCTCAAATGCTTATTTCAATGAAAGCCTTAAAAACCAAGAGAAATGGTCAAAGAAAACCTGCTTTTATGAGTCTATGAAGTGCACATGTGGTATAACTCTTTAATCTGATTCAACTGAGCTTTAATATATAGAATGGAATTTATGATTATAATATTAGTCTAAATGAAAGATTTAAAGGCTTCTAATTCTAAATTTATTCTTTTTATTTTGGTGAAAAATTGTCTTTTTCACTGTCAACTGTATAAAATCAAATTATCTTATATATGAAGAAATATAATAGCCCAAGGTATGGTGTCAAAACAGACAAGAGACTTTGAGTTTCCTGACTTCAATACTATTTTATGTTTCCAGGGTTGGTTTTCCCAAAAAATAAATTCTAGTAATTGTGCCTGCCAATGAATTGCTCCTGCTCCTGCAATCATAACATGTATAAGGTTCTGCACTTTTTAGTAGTTTTCCTCATTTTTCAGGGGTTTTTAATGTAATAGTTCTATTGGGTAACAGTTCCCGAGACCTTTCAGACATAGGAAGGTCTAAACATACTAGGGAACACATACATAAATTTGAAGATATTTAACCCATATGTGAATCTGAAATTATGTCTAATTGGCTCACATATGAATTTTGGAGACCCCTTGGTTTCTTGTAATAGTTCCAATGCTACTTGGTAATTGGATAATATGGTATTTCTCCCTGACATCACATTTGGGAAATGTTGTTGTTGATGTTGTTAGGTGCCATCAAGTCAAGTAGAACTCATAGCAACCTTATGAATACTGTCATAATTTGTGCTATGCTAATCATCTCAACATACTATTGCCACAGTCACTGAATCAATCCACCTGGCTGAGAGGCTACCTTTCTTTTATTGACCCTTCAAATTACCAGGCATGTTGTCCCACCTCCAAAGAATAGACTCTCCTAGCAGTATGCTCAAATGTTATTTGGAGAAGGTGGTTGTTGTTATGTGCCTTCGAGTCACCTACAACCCATAGAGACGTAGGTAAAACAGCTCTGAAGCCTACCCTGTCCTGAACCAGTTTCACTGACTCCGACACACCTACTCTTATTGCCCTAGTTACTGTAAAAACATATCTCATCCGAGGTCTTTCTCTCCTGTGCTGCCCCGCCACCATTCTGAGCATGATGTCTTCGCCAAAGATTGGTCCCTCCTGTCCTGTCCACATGGCCAAAATATGTGAGATGGAGCTTCAATATCATAGCCTCCAAGGAGAAACTTGGTTTCATCCTCTCCAAGACAATTCTGTTTTGTTCTTTTTGCAGTCCAAGCTATGTTCAAGACTCTACACTAGCACCACAACTCAAAAGCATCAATTCTTCTTCTTACATCCTTAGTCACTGCCCAGGTCTCTAATGCATAGCAAGTAACTGCAAAAACCATGGCATGGATCAGGAACACATTAGTCTCTAGACTGACATTGTTGCTTCTTAGTACTCTGCGGAAGTCCCTGACAGCAGATTTTTCAAGTGCAATTTGTCTTTTGATTTCCTGACTGCTGGTGCCAAGAGTATTGATTGTAGAGCCAAGCAAGCTGTAATTGTTAACAAGCTCAATCTCTTCTCCATCTATCTTAGCACTTCCAATTGACCCAGTGGTGAGAATCTTTGTCTTCTTGATGTCGAGCTTCAATCCATATTGAAGACTATAGTTCTTGACCTTTTGCAGCAAGCAATTCAGGTCTTCTTCTGTTTCAGAAAGCAAGATTGTGTCATCTGCATAACATAGGTTTCGATGAGTCTTCCACTAATCCTGATGCCACACTTCTCCTCAGAAAGCCTAGCCTCCTGAATGATCTGTTCTTCATATAGATTGAAAAGGTATGGAGACAGGATGCATCCTTGACACACTTCTTTCCTGATTTTGAACCATAAAGTGTTTCTTTGCTCTGTTCTGAGGACTGCTTCCTAGTTCAAGTATAGGTTTCTCAGAAGCACAATCAAGTGTTCTGGAATTTCCATTCTCCTCAAGGTTAATTACAATTTGTTGTGATCAACACAGTCAAATGCCTTTGCATAGTAAATGAAACACAGAAAGACATTCTTCTGGTACTCTTTATTTTCTGCCAAAATTCATCTGACATTGGAGATAATGCCTCTAGTGCCACAATCTCTTCTAAATGTAGCTTGTATATAACTTTTTTAAAAAATTAGAAGTTGGGTATTGAGATGAGTAGAAACAGGTGCAGGAGCATTAGGGACATGGTTACCTCATGGGAATTGGTTCTGTGTTGTTGATGTTGTTGACAGGGACAGTTATCCATTGTGGAGTTGGTAAAGGTCAGATATAGCTTTGCCATGTTTACCTTGTTCTTTTTACACAATCCAAAGGCAAGAGATTTTTAGGGAATAAGATGGCAATCTCTCATGTGACT
The DNA here is from genome assembly GCF_000299155.1 of Elephantulus edwardii. Lineage (NCBI taxonomy): Eukaryota > Metazoa > Chordata > Mammalia > Macroscelidea > Macroscelididae > Elephantulus > Elephantulus edwardii. The sequence goes on from NW_006400010.1 coordinate 3,799,792, forward strand.
TACTGTATGTGCATGAATTTGCAGGCATAAAGCATCATGTATTGGTTAAGAACATTTTAGTGATGAGAATACTGGAGCTAATCATTTGCAAGATTAGAAAGATACACTTTTCACAGCATTTCCACTCTATCCTTTGATTATATCTATCATACTTAATGCTGTCATTTTAATTTTAGATGAGGAAGGTGGTGGTAATGAGATTAAGAATTCCATATTTTGCATGACGTCAAATCAAAACAACAGAAGGGTGTACTCCAGGGATGTGTCCTATCTCCATACCTTTTAAATCTATATGCAGAACAGATTACAGGGAGCTTGGCCTTTATGAGGAGAAATGTAGCATAAGGATTGGAGAAAGACTCATTAACAATCTGCATTATGCAGATGACACAACCCTGCTTCTTGAAACTGAGGAGGTCCTGAAGCACTTGCTGCAAAAGGTCAAAGGCTTCAGCTTTCAATATGGATTGAAACTCAATATCAAAAAAACAAAGATTCTCATCACTGGGCTGATTAGCAGCATCATAACAATGCTGAAGAATGGTGAAGAGATTGAGATAGATTGTTAACAGCTTTAGTTTGCTTGGCTTGACAATCAACACTCTTGGCACTAGCAGGCAGGAAATTAAAAGATGTATAGCATTGGGGGAATCTGCTGTAAGAGACTTCTCCAAAGTACTAAACAGCAATAATAACAGTATGAAGACTAAGGTGCATCTGAGATAGGCCACTGTCTTTGCAATCACTTCCTATACATCAGAAAGCTGGACAATGACTAGGGATGATAGGAGGAGAATTGATGCCTTTGAGCTGTGTTGGAGATTAGTGAATAGACCATTAACTACTAAGAGAACAAACACATTCATCCTGGAGAGGGTAAAACCAGGCTGCTCCATAGAGACAGCAAAGATTCTGAATCTTCGTTTGACAAACCTTGGACATGTTGCAAGGAGGGACCAGTCCTTGGTGAGGGACATCATGCTTGGGAGGGTGGAAAGACAGCACAGGGGAGGAAGACCCTTGATGAGATGGACTGATTCAGTCACTGCAGTAATGGGGATAGATGTGTTGGAGACAAGACTGGGAAGGGATAGAGCAGGGTTTAGGGCTGTTGTACACAGGGTAGCTATGAGTTGCAGGTGATTATATTTCACATAACAATAACAACAACATTACTGCAAGAACTCTATTATCAAAGCTGGTAATAGTTAAATGATTTAAGTATTTAAATAATAAAAATATTTCTTCCTTTAAAGAGAAAGATGGGGGGATGAAGAGAAAGATATGGATTTATATAGGCGAGTTTCAAAAAAATCCCTAAAATTAAAAATAAGAAATAAGAGGGGAAAGGAGACTCTTCGCCAAGAATGAGAATGCTCCATTGCTTGTGAGGAGGCAGGACTGAGGCATCCCTAGGGTTATAGATCATTCCATCCGTGGATGCAGGGACATCCCAGGGGCCAAACTGGACAAGAGACTTTAGTATACAGAAATTCAAGCAGAGGAAATTTTTTTTTAGCTCTCTGAGAGACACAGGGCTAATTTGAGACCCCCTGCATGCAAGCTGCTTGAGTTAGCAGCCCTGATCTCTAATCTATTACCACTTCAGAGACAAGAAAACATTAAGCTCCAGGAGAAAAGGTGCATGAAAAACTGCTTGAGTAGAGCACGTGGTCTCACACAACTCAGCCACTTCATACATGAAGGAGGCCTATAGAGTTGGTGGTAGGGGACTACTTCAAGGTGAGATTCTTACAGGGATGCAGTGCAGAAAAAAGAGAAATTCAAGGACATTATGAAAGGCAAATTTCCTCGAAAGGACTTACAGTGGAGTGAGCAGCTCAACACATTTTAACTTAACAACAAATTAGTAACATTATAAAGGCAAGAACCACCAATAACTTTTACAGACACAACAGAAATTACCTAACACTTATCAAGACCTCACATAACGTAAAGAAAGCAACAGGCCACTTCAAAAACCACGAAAAAACAAATTAAGCCTTGTTACAAAAAAGTAGAGAATATTACAGATCTCATGAATACCCAAGAGTCAAGAAGGCATATGATATATGTTGATATGGAGACCTTGGAACAGCTGCAAATGAAAGTACAACTCATGGAAAAAACAATGGAAGCTACAGATAAAGGGAATAACCTAGAGATAGAGAACCA
>NW_006400010.1:3802572-3804093 GCF_000299155.1 Elephantulus edwardii
AGGAAAACATCAAGACACACCATGATCAAATTCTATAAAAAAAGTAAGAATAAAATACTGCAAGCAGCACCTGAAAAACAAAGAGTTATCTATAAAGGGAAAATAATCAGATGAAGTTTTGATTTTTCAGCAGAAGTCATTTAAACAGGAAGACATTGGGGGAAAATACACAGAAAGTTGAAAGAAAACAATTGCCAACCCAGGAACTTGTACCCAGCAAAGCTCTCCAACAAATATTAAGGAGAAATCATATCCTTTGCAGAAAAGAAAGAACTTAAGAAATTTGTGAAAACAAGACCAAACCTACAAGAATTTTTAAGGAACGTCCTTCACACAAAGACACCAAAGGAAAGTGGATGGACCATAGCAACAAGAAACAACAAAAAAAGCAGCACAGCAAAATGATGATAAAACCTGGCCTGTCAATAATCACACTTAAAATAAATGGACTTAATGCACAAATCAAGAGAAAAAGAGTAACAGAATGGATAAAAAAACAAAACAGTGCTCATCAATACGTTGTCTACAAGAAAACACTCTTCTAAACAGACTCAAAATCAAAGGCTAGGAAAAAATATACCAAGCAAATGGCATCCACAAAAAACCCAGCTGTGGGAATAGTAACTTCTGATAAAGTAGACTTCAAAATGAAAATAAATATAAAAGATAAGGAAGGACACTATACAATTATTAAAGGCACAGTAGATCAAGAAGATATAACATTGGTCAATATCTATGCACCAAATGATAGACCTGCGAAATACATAAAACAACTGTTAACAGCACTGAAGAAAGAAATAGATAGCATCACAATAGTGGTAGGAGACTTTAACACACCACTCTTACCAAAGGATAGGTCAGCTCAAAAGAACTTAACATATATGCAGAAGACTTAACCTACACATCCAGACAACTCAACCTTGTGGATGTATTCTGAGCACTACACCCAACTAAAATTCAATTCACTTTATTCTAAAGTACATATGGTACATTCTCCAAAGCTGATCACATATTAGGGCACAAATCAAGCCTCAACAAATTAAAAAATAAAAACACTGAAAAAATACCTAGTATCTTCTCAGACCACAATGCCACAAAACTAGAAATTAACCACAAGAGGATAAAGCTTATCGAGCCATCAATGTGGAAGCTAAATAACTCTTTGCTAGAACATGAATGAGTTATAGAAGAAATAAAGAATGAAACAAAAAAGTTCCTCAAAACAAATGATAATGAAAATACAATGTACCAAAACCTCTGGGATGCAGCTAAAGCAGTAATCGGGAGTGCAGTTCATAGCAATAGGCAGACACATAAAAAAATGAAGAAAGCAGCAAAATTAATAATCTAACTAAAAACCTCCATCAAAAAGAGAAAGAATAATAATATAACCCAACAGCCTCTAGAAGAAAGGAAATTATAAGAGCTGAAATCAATGAGATAGAAAACAGAAAATCAATTGAAACCATCAAAAAGACCAGGAGGTGGTTTTTTGAAAGGGTCAATAAAATTGACAAACCA
>NW_006400010.1:3804528-3805575 GCF_000299155.1 Elephantulus edwardii
AGACCAAAATATCTCATGAACATAGATGCAAAAATCCTTAACAAAATTCTAGTCAATAAAGTCCAGAAGCACATAAAAAAATAATTCATCATGATAAAGTGGGAGCCATAACAGATAACGCCAGTACAGTTCAACATAAGAAAAAAAAAAAACAGTGTAATTCACCACATTGACAAAACAATAACAAGAACCTTATGATCCCAGTAATTGATGCAGAAAAGGCATTTGACAAAATACAATACTCCTTCCTCATAAAGGCACTCAGTAAAATTGGAAAAGAAAGAGATTTCTTCAAAATAGTGGAAATTATATATACAAAACCAAGAGCCAAAACATTGTCAATGGAGAAAGACTTAAAACCTTTTCCTTGAAATCAGGGACCATACAAGGATGCCCACTGTTGCTGCTTCTATTCAATATTGTATTGAAAGTACTTGCTAGGGCAGTATGACAAGAGAAGAAAATAAAAGATACTCCAATCAGCAAAGAGATGGTTTAACCTTTGCTATATGCAGATGAATATGATAGTGTACATAGAAAACCCCAAAGACTCAACACAAAACCTGTTAGAGCTAGTAGAGCAATTTAGGAGAATGTCAGGATACAAGATCAATATCCAAAAGTCAGTGGGCTTCCTCTATAGTAACAAAAAGAACTCAGAAAAGGAAACCAAAAAAAATCAATACCAGTTACAATAGTCAACCACAAACTGAGATATTTGGGAGTGAACCTACACAAAAGACCAATACAAAGAAAACTACAAATTATTTCTGCAAGACATAATGAAAGACCTAAATAAATGGGAAAATGTTCCCTGTTCATGGATAGGAAGACTCAATCTTGTGAAAATAACAATCCTACCAAAAGCAATCTACATGTTCAAAGCAATCCCAATACAGAGATCACATTCATTTTTCAAGGAGATTGAAAGGGAAATTGGTCAAGGAGATTGAAAGGGAAATTGGCAAGTTTATTTGGAGAGGAAAGAGACCTTGAATAAGCAAAGGACTCCTGAAAAAAAATGAAGGGGGAATCATAGCACTCCCT
>NW_006400010.1:3806750-3808466 GCF_000299155.1 Elephantulus edwardii
TCCTTCTATCATCCCTAGTAATTATCCAGCTCTCTGATGGTATTCCAATTGGTATTCCATCAATTCCTGGGGCCTTATTCTTAGCCAATTCTTTAAAAACAGTCTGAACTTCTCCCTTTATCACAATAGGCTCTTGCTCATATGTTGTTTCATGAAATTCTTCTGTGTCCACCAACGCCTTTTGGTATTATGACTCTGTATACTCTTTATATCTTCTTTTATTACTTGCAGGATCACTCCATATTCTGCCCAAAGCATCCTTAAGTATTGCAACTTGAGGCCTGAATTTCCTCTTCAGTTATTTGAGCTTAAGAAATGGTGAGAAAGTTCGGCCTATTTGATTTTCTGACTCCATCTCTTTGCACATTTCATTATAATACTTTGTCTTGTCATGCAGCCTTTTGAAATCGCCTGTTCAGCTCCTTAATGTCTTGATTTCTTTCTTCTGCTTTGGGTTCTCGGCACTCCAGCGCAATATTCAGAGTCTCTTCTAACATCCATTTTGGTCTTTTCTTCCTCCTCCATCTTTGCAATGACCTTTTGGACTCTTCCTGGATGATATTCTTGATATCTTCCCATAACTCTTCTGGTCTTTGCTCATTAGTGTTCAAGGCCTCAAACCTGTTCCTGAGATGGTTCTGAAATTCAGGTGGGATAGACTTAAGGTCATATTTTGGTTCCTGTGGGCTTGATTTTACTTTCCTTAGCTACAGCTTAAATTTCCATATGAAGTGTTGGTGATCTGTTCCACAATCAGCATCAGGCCTAGTTTTCACAGCTGATATTGAGCTTCTCCAGTGGTTCTTTCCACAGAGGTAACTTGTTTGATTCCTCTGCAAACCATCAGGTGAGATCCATGTGTATAGCCTGCATCTATGTTTCCTATAAAATGTATTTTCAATGAATCAACAACAAATAATTTGCACAGCAACAATCATGTGATAGACTTTTCCTAATGATCAAAACTCTGGCAGCTCACCACAAATATTCAGTTAATTTATAAATACAAAGAGTTGTGTTAGCTTCAGCAGCAAATATACTAAGATTGGGACGATATAGAGAAGATTAGCATGACCCCTGTGCAAGGGTGACAGTGAAATTTGTAAAGCATTCCATATTTTTAGCAGACATGAATACCTTCCCTACCTTCAAATTTGAAGATCCAATATTTGAAGCTGTTGAAAAATCCCAGTCCTAAAGTATTATGTAAAAATAGCAATTTGTCATGGATTGATTGTACAATTAAACAGTAGTATCAGAATAAAAACATTATTTCATACACACACAAACACAAAGAGTTAAAAAAATCTCCACTTTATAATTCCAATTATGCGAGATCTGAAGACTTTAATATTTAGCTTTGGATTGGGTTTTTCCTGAAGCAAAAACAGAGATGTGTAATAATAAAAATGAAATAATACATTATAAACAATACATAAAAGGTAATAAGAATATTACCATATATGGAGAGATATACCATGTTCATGGGTCACTGTTAAGTGTCATCAAGTAAGCTTTTATTTACACCTCATGGTCTAGAAATATTCACAAATATTTACAGTCAATTATCTATCCTTCAATTGTTAATTGAAAGCAGTTAAACAGAGAGAGGAATTCATTAAAGTCTAGGTAAGATTTTATATTCTAGAAAATGATGTTTTAAGATCCTTTGCTTATATTTTTTTTATATTTTAATGAAAGTATATAAAGAACTTG
>NW_006400010.1:3809522-3810653 GCF_000299155.1 Elephantulus edwardii
TAATCTATTTTATCCTCTCCTGGTCGTAGGCCTCTGCTTATTTTAATATATCATCACGATGATTCATTAGGGCAGTCATACTTTATCAACAGGCTTCCGGGGATTTTTATTAAAACTTCACAACTGTCATGCAGTACAGTGTATCATTCACTGGCTGTAATGCTTCATCCTTCTAGGTAACTAAACTCTTTGCTTTCAGACTTTTCAATTCTTGGCCTACAGGCATAGGAGTCAGCAGAGCAGAGCTTAAGTTGAAATAATACCCATGAGTATAAATGATTGCTGTTTTAAGGTACTAAATTGCAAGGCAGTGTATTATTCAACACCATTGTGATAATGGTTAACTGATAAACCTCCATGAAAAATATGTTGTATCACAGCATCTGATTACATTAAAACACGAAGTGACTGAATAATGTATGCCTGGGGTTGTGACAGATATATGCTAGGTGAGATTAAAGATGAATTCCTGTCCTTGATGAACCTTTAATCTGTTGGCTCTCATCTGTCCTCATTCTAACCAATGCTTATACTGAGGAAGTCGTTTTTCTGTACTATTTCATTGGGATAGTTCATGTCTGGCTGTTTTAACTATTTCAATTAGTCATCCACTTTACTGTATTTTTGCCCTCAGGCTTAAAGCTAACAGCGCAATTTAAGGAGAAAGAAAAAAGGCACTATAAGCATTACTCTTGCTGAAGCAATGATGGAGATCATCACAACCATGTCAAGTACATTCCTGTCAGATATTGTGAATTTTATCTATACAGCCTCAAGGCATTTAGAGTAACCCTGCAGAAGAAAGCACTTGCCATACAATGTTATTTCCCCCTCCCCCCTCTATGTCGCAATTTAATATATGATAGCCAAAAAAAAATTTGTATCTTTATTCAACTGAATCAAACCAGATCTGCCAGGTATATTAGGTAACATTCAGTGTATACATATGATTTAGGCAATGCAAGATAATTCTAGATATGCTGATTACTCAACTATCAGTAAAACATGAATGATGTCAGTGATGCCCAGTAAGTGCCCCTCTTCCCATTGGGTGACTACATTTCCATAATATGGTTAGAGGGATACCTGGGAGCCTTGATATGGACTGCCAGTAAATCTTTGTGAAAGAAG
>NW_006400010.1:3812696-3837989 GCF_000299155.1 Elephantulus edwardii
TGGCAAAGAAAAAAAAAGGAAGATTCTTAACAAAATGGATTAATACAGTGACAGTAGCAATGGGCTCAAGTATACTAGAGATTATGAGGATGGCACAGGGTAGGTGGACATTCAGATCCATTGTTCATGGGTTGTTATGAGTCATAGAAGACTACAGGAAATATAGAAATCAATGTGGGCATGAGTGTGGTTTGAGATGGAGTTGGACTTTTGAGAGGAGGTGCTGAAATACTACCAGTCACCTAGTTAATTGGGGGAGGGGGACAAGTGGAGAGATTGGGCAGTCTCAGTCGTTATGAATACTACTGCCAACATCATCATGGGTTTCCATACCACATGGATAGCTCTTCACGATAGCCACACGGCGCTCTATAATTCTTCTTCTATTTCTCTTCTTATGCAATATGTCAATTCCATTTCTTCCTTCTGTTAGTGTTTGAAGCACCTCCTCATCTTTTCTTTTTAAACTTTTACTAGAATATTGTTCCTTCTGACTGGAATATTCTTCATCCTCATCTTTCTGTTGAGTTATAATAGTTTGTTCCTTCCTACTCTGGACTGGCCCACAATTAGAGGTAAGAAATAACTTTCCTCTAATTGGGTTCCTCACAAAAGAGCTTTGGTGGCCAAGTGAGTAAGGAGTTGCGTTGCCAAGTGCTCCTTGGCAAAAAGACAGGCAATCCCCTCTCATGCAATTTACAGTCTCTGGAAACGTGGTGGAGGGCTGTGTTATTGTTGTGAGCCAGCAAGTCAACACTGACTCATAGATGATCCTCCAGTGGATTTTCAGAGGCAGTAATTCACACTGGAGAAGACTGCTCATCTTTCGCACATAGAACAGCTGGTGGATTTGAAAACTACGTCTTTGGGATTTCAGCATAGCTTCTTACCAGTAGGCCACCAGAGCTTCCTGCTGGAAGGCTGGAGGGATAGTGTTGGCAATGATATGAGATAGAGAGATGTTGTAGCTCAGGACTGCAAACCAAGTGCTAAGGGCTGTTGAAGAGGTGTTAGGGTCCTAGAGTGTACATTGGCAGGTTAAGGGAGATGCTGTGGACTTTGCTCAGTTCATCTTGTCCAAAGGTACAATGACTCCACACCAGAGTATCATCAATTGTGTCCTACACATTTGAAAGTTGAACACTGAACAGAGATGCTAGAAGAAGAATCTATGCCTTTGAATAATGGTGCGAGAGAAGAGTACTGAATGTCCCATAGTGGAATGCCAAATGAAAAAACGTCTTTCTTGGAAGAAATACAATTATGATGCACCTTAGAGTCAAGGATGGCAAAGCTTCATCTTACATAATTTGGACATATTGTTAGGAGAGGAACATCATACTTTAGAAAGTGAGACGAAAACCTTCAGTGACTGTGGCAATAGGTTCCTGTGTGCCAAGAACCTCTGTTTGTACCTTCTCCAAGACATATATTTTTGTACTTTTGGCAGTCCATGGAACATTCAGTACTCTTCTCCAAAACCACAGTTCAAAGACAATGAGTCTTCTCCTGTCATCCTTATTCATTGTCAAGCTCTCAGATACACAGCAGGTGGTTTGAAAAACCATGGCTGGAATCAGGCATACTTTAGCCTTTGAATTAACATAATTTCTCTTCAGGACTTTGGAGAGGTTCCTTATAGGAGCATTTCCCAATGCTATGCATACTGATTGGAAGAGGTCCATATTTGTCCCCATTCTCAAGAAAGGTAATCCAACATGATGTGGGAACTATCAAACAATATCATTAATACCACATGAAAGCAAAATACTACTGAAGATCATTAAAAAAACTGTTACAGTAGTATATAAATAGGGAACTCCCAGAATTTCAAGCAAGATTTAGACAAGGTCATGACAGATGGATGCTGGCGAAAAACTGAAGAATACCAGATGAAAGTCTATTTATGCTTTATTGATTATGCAAAGGCATCTGACTCTGTGGATTATAACAAGTTATGGCTAACACTGAGAAGAATGAGAATCTCAGAGCAATTAATTATGTTCATGTGAAACCTATACTTAGACCAACAGGCTATTGTGTGAACAGAGCAAGGAAACGACATGGTTTAAATAACATGGTTTAAACTTAAGAAAGGAGTGTGTCAAGGTTGTATTCTCTCTTCGTATCTATTCAATCTAGATGTTGAGCAAACTATTCGAGAAGAATGTGACATCAAGATCAGAGGAAGATTCATAAATAACCTGTGTTATGCAGATGACACAACCTTTCTTGCTTAAAGTGAGGAGAACTTGAAGCACTTGTTGCAGAAGATCAAAGAATACAACCTTTGTTGTGCTGTGTTAGTGGTATAGTAGTGAGCATAGCTGCCTTCCAAATAATACAGCCTCCAATATGGATTGCATCTCAATGTCAAGAAAATAAAAATTCTTACCACTGGACAGATAGGCAAGATCATGGTGAAGGGAGAAGAGATTAAAACTGTCAGCAACTTCATCTTACTTGCATCTTGGTACCAGCAGTCAGGAAATCAGGAGACACTGGGAAGGTCTGCAGTTATTGACCTCTCCAAACTACTGAAAAGTAATGATGTCAATTTGAGGGCTAAGGTACATCTCATGCACACCATGGTATTTTCAATCACTTGTTATGCATCTGACAGCTGGACAATGAATGAAGGTTACAGAAGAAGAAATGATGACTTTGAGCTGTGGTGTTGGAGAAGAATACTGAATATCCCATGGATTGCCAAAGAACAAACAAAAATGTCTTGGAGAAAGTGCAGCCAGAATGGTCTTTGGAGGCAAATATGATAACTCACATACTTCTGGAATGAAATCTGTAGTCCTTGATCTTCTGTAGCAAGTGCCTTCACTCCTCCTAGCTTTCAGTAAGCAATGTTGTGCCATCTGTTTAATGCAGATTGTTGCTGAGTCTTCTTCTAATCTTTTTATTTAAATAAATCTTTTATTTTACACTGGTTTACTTACAAATTTCATATACATTGTTTTTCACTCTTATTCCAATCTTAATGCCACATTCTTCTTCAGAAGAATTTCCAAAATTTTTTGCTTTCCAAAAATTATCTGCTCAGCATACAGATTGAATTGGTATGGAGAAAGGATATATTCCCGGTACACACCTTTCTTGATTTTATATCATTTAGTATTCCCTTGCTCTGTTTGCAAATCAGCTTCTTGGTCTAGGTGTAGCTTTTATACAAGCATAATTAACTGTTCTGAAATTCCCATTCTTCTCAATAGTTTACTACAAACCACACAGTCAAATCCCTTTGCATAGTCAATAAAACACAGACATTGTTCTGGTATTCTCTGCTTTCAGCTAGGATCCTATAGATGTATATTGTTATTGTTGTTGTTAGATGCCATTCCGTTAAGTATGAGTTATTATGACCCGATGACAAACAAATCTGAATACATCATTTTAAAATTCTGGAAACAATCTCAGTACCCAACAACTAGAATTACATAAACCACTTATGATGCATCAATATAATACTTTTCAACATAAAAAGAAACCAAAAATGTCTGCAATACATGTATGACTCTCAAAAGCATTATGCTGAGTCAAAGAATATAGACAATAAAAGCTACATTCTGGATGATTCCATTTTCTTTGACACTCTATAAAAGGCAAAATTACAGAAACAGAGATCAGGTTACAATATCAAAGGTCTGCAGATGTAGAAAGGAGATTGCCTTTCAAGGTGCACAAGGGAATATTGGAAAAGGAGGGAAATATCATATATCTTGATCTTGGTGATGTACATATTGTATAAATTTGTCAAAACTCATAATACATAATAAAAATGAATTAATAGTAGATAAATTATACTTCAATGACTTGGGGGGGAAAAAACTCCAAAAGTAAACTACATTCAGCTTCTAACAATAGCAAATTAGATATTATGAAAATACTTCCTCTTGCAAAATATTTAGAAACAGAATAGCATACAACTATTATATATTTACATTAATTTCTTGGCCTGCAGGAAAGTACAAAGGAAATTCTTAAAGCCTTCTATTCAAAGTGAACAATAATCTGAAACCAGCAAATCAAGCAAACATACAAACTAAAGGCCAGAGTTAATTGTTGTTATAGGCCAATGAGTCAACTACAACTCACAGGGACACTATGAACTACAGGAACCATGTTCTAGTCTCTGCCATCATGACTTTAGCAATGGACTTGCGCAAGGAGGATATTACAATGGTGCAGAGACAGGAAGTACCCCCAAAATAAGGATATATTAAACACACAATAATACAAACAAGACTGACTCCAGATTGTCTAAATAATATAGTATTACCAAAACAATGAATCCATAATCAATATACTTGGTCCCAACAATCAGAAGATTAAAAGATGTATTGTACTAGGAAAGTCTGAAGTCAGGGACCTCTCCAAATTACTAAAGAGCAATGATGCTAATTTGAGGACTAACAAGTACTTACTTTAGAACATGGTCTTTCCACCCAATTGTGCTGTTGAGAGCTGGAGAATGAATAAGGATGACAGAAGAATTTATATCTCTGAAGTGGAGTTGTGTAGAAAAATGTTGAATATCCCAAGCACTGCCAAAAGAACAAACAGATATGTCTCATGTAAGGTGCAGCCAGAGCGATCCTTGGAGGTAAGAATGGCACATACTTTGGGAATGTTGCTAGGAGATACTATTCTTTGGAGCAAGACAGCATGGTGGTAAAGTAGAAGGATGGTGAAGGAAAGGAAGACTCTCAAGCAAGTGTACTGACACATGACTGCAGCACTGGGCTCGAGTGTGTCAGAGATTGAGATGTTGGTACAGGATAAGACAGGGTTCAGATCTGCCATTCATAGGGTCACTATGAGTTCCACTTGACTAAAAAACACCTAACAACAACCAAAACAATACTATCATCTTAGCAAAAAGTTTTAAATCTACTCAGCAAAACCAACAGTTATTTAACCTGTGTCTCAATTTTCTCATCTATAAAAGGTACCATCCATTTGGATTGTGATGATAATCTAATTAGTGGATGCACATAAACATTTGGGAGAGAGCAATAAAGTACTTGGTGTTTACTGTATGTGTAAAACATCATGTATGCTTCTACGACTTTTTTTCCTTAGTAGTATTAAGATCGAAGGGAGCTCTGGTATCCTACTGTTAAGGAATTGCTCTGGCAACCTGAAAGTAGAAAGTTCAAATCCACCAGCAGTTCTATGGGAAATAGTTGGGCAGTCTCCTCCCATGCAATTAACTGCCTATTAACTGCAATTAACCCACTGGACAGTCAGCTATAGGTTGGTTCCTACTCAACGCTAGTCAACAATAACAAGTAGTAAGATTTTTTTAAATTATAAATTAAGGAAAATATAACTTAAAAGAAGAATCTACATAATGAAAATACATAAAGCCAAGAGCACTGAAAAATAGAATATAGAGTCAATGTTCCAAAAAGAACTGGTTGATGTTCAACTATTTCAGGAAGTAGCACATAATAAGAATTGATGGTAGTGAGAGAAAAAGTTCAAGATGCACTGAATGAATTGTCAAAAACCCAAAAAGAACAATAAAGTTCCATGAATTTATAGAACAGAGATGTTTAAGAAAATGGATGCAACACTGGAAGTGCTCATTTTTTCTAGGCCACGAAATCTGGAAGACAGCCAACCAACTAGAAGATATCCATGCACATGCTCATTCCAAATAAAGGTATTTCAATAGAATGTAAAAATTATCAAACAATATCATCAATATTTCATGCAAACTTTTTTCTGCAGAAAATTTAAAAGATTAATAGAACCAAACCAACAAAAAGCTACAGCTGTATATAAAGAAGGAACTTCTAGAAGTTCAACTTTGATTCAGAAGAGAATGTCAAATGAAGAATATCTTTGTCAATAGTAGATCTTGGCTGAAAACAAAGACTACCAGAAGGTTGCTTATCTGTGTTTCAGTGATTAAAAAACAAAATTTTCTGTATGGATCATAGATAACATTACAAAGAATAGGATTTCGAGAACAAAAGTAGTTGTATCAATAGAATAAGGGGACACCTCATGGCTTAAAATCAGAACAGGTGTGCATCTAGGCTGTATATTATTTTTAAGTAAGAAACTGTATATTATTTTTAAATAATATAAGAAACTGAACGACTTCAAGTATGGAGCATCAAGAACGTCGGAAGATTCATTAACAAGGTGTGATTTGTAAATGATGTAACCATGTTTGCTAAGTGGGAATAGGACCTGAAGCCCATACTGAAGCGGCCTGCAATGAAGTACATAGGATATAGATTACTTAAAAAAATTTTTTTATATACTAATTTGCTTAGGGAGCTCTGGTAGCCTAGTGGCAAGAAACTGTGCATCAATCCTAAAGGCACAGAGTTTGAGGTCACCAACTGCTCCGTGGGAGAAGGATGGACAATCTCCTTCAGAAAAATTAACAGCCTCTGAAAACCTGGTGGAGGGTCAGCTACGATTCTGCAGTACTCAACAACTGGTTTACTTATGAAGTTCGTATACACTGTTTTTCACACCAAATCTTTACCATTTCCTTTTCCCACCTCACCCTCTACCCATCACACTGTGTGACTCTATGATTATCCCTTCACTAACTCATCCTCACCCATCTACTTGCCTTATTCCCCCTTGGATCCTCACACACATTTTACTAGTTATCTTTTTCTTAATACAGTAACGGTCTTAGACATTTGCCCTTATGGAACTGGGTTAGTTCACTTAGCATAATGCTCTCCAGTCCCTTCCAAGTTAGGTAGTGACTTTCAAAACCATTACTCTTGCTTGCTGCATAGTATTCCATAGTGTGAATGTACCATAATTTCTCAATCCATTCAATTGTGGTTGGACATTTGGGTTTTTTCAATGTTCTTGTGATGGTGAATAATGCTGCTATGAACATTGGTGTACAAATCTCCATGTGTGCCTCAGTTCTCATTTTCTCGGGGTATATTCTAAGCAGTGTAATAATACCTGGGTCATATGGAATTTCTATGTTCAGCTTTTTGCGAAAACGTCAAACTGCCTTCCAGAGTGATTGGACTATTTTAAAATCCTACCAACAGTGTTTAAGAGTTCCTATTTTGCCACATCCTCTCCAACATTTATTACTTGCTGTCACGTTAAACACTGCCATTACTGCTAGGGTGAGTTGGTATCTCATTGTGGTTTTGATTTGCATCCCTCTTATTGCCAGTGATTTTGAGCATTTCTTCATGTGTCTGTTGGCCATCTGAATACCTTCCCCTGTGAAAAGTCTTTCCATGTCTCTTGCCCATTTTGTAATTGGGTGATCAATTTTTATCTTGGGGAAGACCTACAGGATTTTGTAAACTTCTGATATGAGACCCTTGTCTAAAAGGGTATTGCCAAATGTTGTTTTCCCAGTCAGTAGGTTTTCTTTTCACTCTGTTGGAAAATGTTTTTGATGCGCACAGGCATTTAAACTTTAGGAGATCCCATTCATCAATTTTATCCTCTCCAGATTGTGAATTTCTGGCTATATTAGGCAGTCTCTTTAGTTTATAGACTAGGCCATCTAAACTTGTTCCAAGTTTGTCTCTGTTTTGATCTCTGGTCCCAGGTCTCTGATTCACCTTGAGTTGACTTTTGTGTATGGTGTGAGACGTAGATTCTGTTTCAGCTTTCTGCAGGTAGAAGTACAGTTTTGCTGCACTGTTTGTTGAAGAGTTTGCCATTTCCCCATTTGATAAGTTTTATTTTCTTGTCTAACACCAGTTGAGCATAGATAGATGGGTTCTTTTCAGATTACATTTCAAGATTAAAAAAACCCAAAAATCTTCAAAATTAGACCAATAGGCTACATTGTGATAAACAGAGAATATACTAAAGTCATAAAAGACTTCATTTTATCCACAATCAATATTGATTAAAGGGGAAAAAAGTATTTAATTGGGTAAATTTTATTGAGATATGTGTAGGGAAAATGTCTTACTAAAGACCATTTAATATTTAAAAAGCAAACATATGACTTTGAGAATGATGGTGTGCTTGACTTAAGTTATGGCATGTTCAGTTGCATTTTATGTACATGAAAGCTATACAATGAAAACTCACTCCATTCATTCCCTGTCATCAAGTCAGAACCGACACATACTTGATCCTCCAGTGAATTTTTAGAGGCTCTAAAGTGCAAAGGAGGAGATCCAAAGTGCCTTTGTTTGAGTTGGTAGCACAATTCCTTATCCACTAGGCTTCTAGTACTCCTTAGGACAATGAAAAGGGAAGATACAAAAGAAGTGATGCACTTGAATTATGGGGTTGGTGAAGCATACTGACTATAACATGGGCTGACAGGAGATTAAACACATCTGTCTAAGTATAGCCAAGATGTTCCTTAGAAGAGAGGATAGTAGATTAATGTTTATTACTGCTTATCATTCAGGATTGTATATCTAATAGTGTTTACCTTTTTTGACTGTATTTCTTGTCTCTATCTTTTCTTTCTTTAGTGATAATATGCTGATCATTTCCTTACTACATATTGTTTTTCCTTTAACCAATCTTAATATGTGTCTATTATCTATTTACTCTTAATGTAAAAGCATTATGAAGATAAAGATGAGAAATTCGTAATGATTAAAAAGTTAATTCACTGAAAAGATGCTGCAGTTCTAAATGACTATGCATCTAATTACAGAGCCTCAAAGTACAGAAAATTAAAATTAACTGAAGTAAATGAATTCCAGTCGGTCTGTACCATTTTGTCTGAAGATTTGAACAATCCAAATAAACTAATAAATACATATATATGTATCCAATCATCCATGGGTATATATTCTTCAGCACATACAGAACAATCAGAAAGTTAGCCACATTCTAGGCTATAAATTCCAAGGAGTTGTTGTTATGCCATCTGTGTATTCTTATCACAATGCAATTAAAGTTAGCAATTTTAAACTATCAAATTATAATACTGATTAGAAAAGCAAATGTTTGGGCCATTTAAAAACTCATTTTTAAACATTTGGAGCAAGGGAATCTCATCACAGAAAGTATTAAATATTTATAAGTGGAAAATAATTAAAATAGAGCATATCAAAATTATGTTATATAATAAAGAAATATTAGAAAAATATTTATTAACTTAAAAGGTAACTTAATACATTAGCAAAAAGGAAAAGGTGGGGATAAAAACTCTTTACTATAAGGAAAGTATTAACTAGTAGCAAATAAAGCAAAGTATAATAAAAGGACAAAGAGCAAAAATTAATTAAATTAAATAACATGCCTTAACAATGAAGAGTAAGAAAATCAAAGGCAGTTCTCTGAAAGCCTAATAGAAAAACATTTAGTATAATTAGTTTAAAGAAAAACTGATATCAAGAATAAAAGAGTAGAAATTATAAACCTAGCCATGATTAAAATACAAAATTATAAAACAGTTGAAATTAAAACTGACTAAAACATACTTTAAAATGTATTCATTTACAACAGACTAGTATCTAGAAGAGATACCCTTGTGGGGTGGGGTGTTACATGCTGTACTGCAACCAAAAGGTCAGTGGTTCAAATTTACCAGCTGCTCCACAGGAATAAAACAAAAAACAAAACAAAACACCCCAACAACAGGGCAGTCTTCTCCCATAAAAATTTACAGCCTTGGAAACCCAGTTGGAGGGGTAGTGTGTCACTATGAGTTGGAATAAATTCAAAGGTTGTTGTTATATGTTGTCAAATCGCTTCTGATTCAAAGCAATCCTATGCCCAACACCTCTGAAGCCTGCCCTGTCCTGAGTCACTCTCAATGACTCCAACACACTTACACTCATTACCTCAGTTACTTCTGTCAATCCATCTGATGTGGGGTCTTCATTTCCTGTGATGTCCTTCATGATATCCTTCTTCAAGGACTGGTCATTCTTGGCCACTTGACCAAAGTATGTGACATGGAGCTTCAAAACCCTAGCTTCTAAGGAGAAACTTGGGTTCACCCTCTCCAAGACAGACCTATTTGTTTGCTTAGCAGTCCATGGTATGTTCAAGACTCCTCCAGCACCACAGCTCAAAGGCATCAATTCTTCTTCTGTCATCCTTAGTCATTGTCCAGCTTTCTGATGCATAACAACTAATTGTGAAGACCATGGCCTGGATCAGGCACACCTTAGTTTCTAGACTGACATTGTTGCTTCTCCATACTCTGGTGAAGTCCCTAACAGTAGATTTCTCCAGTGCAATTCAACTTTTGATTACCTGACAACTGGTGCCAAGAATGTTGATTATGAAGCCAAGCAAGCTGTAACTGTTAACATCATCAATCTCTTCCCCATCTATCATGGTGCTGACAAATTGTCCTGTGGTGAGAATCTTTGTCTTCTTGATGTTGAGCTTCAATCCATATGGGTTAGTATCTAGAAAATGTTGCTGATGTTGCTGTGTACCATCGAGTCAGAACCAACCCATAGCTGACCCTCCAGCAGGTTTTCAAAGGCATTTAATTGCACAGGAGACTGCACATCCCTCTCCCATGAAGCAGCCAGTGGCCTCAAACCACGTACTTTTGGGATTGCAGCACAGCTTCTTGCCACTAGGCCACCAGAGCTCCCTAGAAAACATTAAGAGTTTCAGTCAATCACCAAGGTCGAAAAAAATAGATTAAAGAGATAGAACACTTCCTTCTCTCCCTTATAAGGACACATGGTTGCCATAGCCTGCCCAGAATATCCAGGATCGTTTTTCTGATTTCAAATTCTTTAACATAATCAAATATTCAAAGTGCTTTTTGCCTTGTTAGGTGACACGCTAACATGTTTAGGGAATAGAACATGGGCATCTTTTTAAAAATCTTTTTCTTAATTGGTTTTAATTCAATTACATACACTTGTACTATGCCATTTTTACCTTGTCTTAACAAAATCTTGCTCTAATCTTTCTTTCCCTTCATTTTCTTTCCTTAGACGTTTTCCCCCTCCCTCTTCCTAGCTATTCAATCCTTAATGCATGACCTGTTCCAGATTGTTAAATGCAATATACATAATATCTGATTTTACATTCATTTAAAATTAACCTTCCTTTCACCTGTTCCACTACAGTGTTCATTATCTATCCATCCTTGCTCTTCGTATCCCACAACCTCCCTGTAACCATCCTGGTATATAATAGCAGTCTTATTTAGTATATGTCCTTTTGTAATAGAGTTAATTCACTCAGCTTCATGCCCTCTGATGTGTAGTGTTTCACAAGTTCTTTTTTAGTGCTGTGTAATACTACATTGTATGAATGTACCACGTTGTTGTTGTGTGCCTTTGAGTTGTAACCAACTCATAACTGACCCTCCAACCATTTTTCAGAGGCTGTAAATCACACAAGAAAAAACTGCTCATTCTTCTCCCTGCGGAACGGCTGGTTGATTTAACATTATATGTCTTTGGGATTGTAGTACAGGTTCTTAACCACTAGGCCACCAGAGCTTCCAATGTCCCATAGCTTATTTGTTCTTTCTTGGTGGGCATCTGGGCTATTTCCACCACTTTGCTATTGCAATAAACATGAGTGTGCATACATCTGTTTGTACTGTAGCTCTGATATCTTTAGAGTATATCTCCAGTAGTAGAACAGCTGGATCAAATGATATTTCTGTTTACAACTTCCATAGGAAATGCCAGATGGCCTTCTTCAGTGGTTGTACCATTTTATATTCCCATCAGCAGTGCTCTGGCGTTCCAACCTCTCACCACCCTTACCAATATTTGTTGTTGGCTGACCTGTTGGACTTTGCTATTAATGCGGGGGCAAAAGGATATCTCATTGTTGTTTTTATTTGTGTATCTAAGATCCTCAATGAGGTAGATTGACACAGTGACTGTAACAATGGGAACAAGTAGAGAAGAGATGGTGAAGAAGGTAGAAAATTGGGCAAGGTTGAGATCCATTGCTCATATGGTTTTTATGAGTCATAGTGAACTCCATGACACCTAACAACAACAACAATAGTGATCTTGAGCTTTTTTTTTTTTCACATAAGTGTTGCTCATGTGAGTATCTTCTTTGTTTAAGAATCTTTTCACATCTTGCTACTTTGTAATAAGGTTGTCTTTTTCTTGTTGAGGTGCTGGAGTTTTCTATAAATTTTAGATATAAGTTCCTTATCAGATATGCCATTGACAAATATTCTCTGCTAGTCTGTAGATTTTCTTTTTACTCTATTGAAGAAGGGTTTTTTGGTATTTATGCTTGTTTGCTTTTTTAATTCACACAAGGACTTGCTTTTTAGGAGGTCTCATTCTTCCACTTTATATTTTCCTGATCGTGGATTCTTGGTTATGTTTGCAAGTTTATTCATGCTATTAGTATGATTGCTGTAGTGTACCATTAGGTTGAAACCAACCCACAGCAGACCCTCTAGTGGATTTTCAGAGGCCATAAATCACACCCTGAGACTCCCCATCTTTCTCCTGCAGATCAGCTGGGGGATTTGAACCGCATACCTTTTCACTGGCAGTGCAATTCTTCACCACTAAGCCACCAGAGCTCCTTTGTCATAGATTAAGGCTTCTAAATTTGTTTCTATCTTTTCTCTGGTTTTACCCCTAATACCGTAATCCATCATAAGTCGGTTTTTGTGTATGGTATTAAGATCTTGACATTTCTCCACTTAATGGATTTCCTTTTCTTGTAAAAGATCAGTTGACCATGTATAGATAGGTTGATTTCTGGGTTCTCAATTCTACTCCAATGCTCAATGTGTCTGTTGCTATTGCTGTACCAGTACTATACGGTTTTGAAATCAGGGATTATAATGCCTCCTACCCTGTTTTAATTTTTAATAGAGTTTTGCTAATTCAGGGTCTCTTTACTTTTCAAATAAGGCTGGAAATCACCTTTTCCATTTCCTTGAAGAATAACATGGACATCTCTATTGAGATTGCATTAAACTTGGTCATCACTTCAGATGGAATGGTTCTTTTCAAAATAATGAGTCCTCCTACCCATGAACATGGTATAGTCTTTCATTTATCGTAGTCTCATTTTGTTTCTTGTGCTAGTGTTTTGTAATGTTCTTTATATAGGCCTTTTGTATCTTGTTAGATTTGTTTCTAAGTATCTTCTTGTGTTTATAAGTGACTTCCTGTGGTTGCACAAGTACAGTCTTGTGGATAGCTACTGTAATTGGTATTGTTTTTCTTATTTTCTTTTCTGTGTTCCCTTTGCTACTGTAGAGAAATCCAACCAACTTTTATATACTGAATCTATATCCTGCCACTTTGTTTAATTGGTCTATTAGGTCTAACAGTTTTCTTGCTTAGTCTTTGGGGTTTTCTATGTACATTATCATATAATCCGTGTCTAGAGATTGTTTCACCTCTTCTTTGCAAATGCAGATACTTCTTATTTTCTTCTCTTGCCTTATTGTTCCAGCTAAGCTATTCCAATACAATATTAAGTAGGACATATTTGCCTGGTCTTTGTTCACAAGCGGAATGCCTTTAAGCTTACTCCACTGAGGATGAAGTTGCCTACTGGTTCAGCACATAAGCTCTTAATGATGTTCAAGAAACTACCCTCTATTCCTATTTTGTTTTTCACTGTTCATGCTTTGTTTGGGATTTTAGTTGGTATGATAGATTATTGTACTGCTTATATGTATATCTTTACATTTTACATTACATTATCGGAATAGTAATGCACACTACTCTGATAAATATAGAACACAAAATAAGATCCTTTAGAATAATAATGCACAAGGATGAAATATTAAATTTGTACATTGGAGCAAAGGACGTGACAAAAAAAAAGAACTTGTGCTAGGCAGAAGTTATTTAACACATAGGAAACATTCTAGTTTGAAGGGCAGCTGCAGCACATGCAACATTGGCAGTGGTGTCTGAAACATGGTGGAATTATTTTATACCAACCAATTTAGAACTACACATGGTAAATACTACCATCAGGACATAGCTGTGGGGTTTTATTGGCTGTTCCTATGTCTACCTTTAGGAAATGGATGTTTTTCCTACATAATTTTACTGCTTTAATCACGGATCAGATAAAAAGGACAACATGCACAGCCCCCAATTAAAGTCCCTTTGTAGGCTACACAGTGAAGTGGTACAACAGAAGACTTCAAAACTACAGCTCTTTTTTGATTCCTCAAAGTATATTTCCACGCTTCTTCAAACAGGCCTCTTCCTCAGGAGTCAGAGTTACTTTCATGATGTCTGAGATTCCATTCTTCCCCAAGATGCAAGAAACACTAAGGAAGACATCATCTTTCATTCCATAAAGATGCTTAATAGGGATGGAAATTGGATGTATCAGCCCAAGATTCTTCATTATACTGCCTGTCAGATCTGCCAGGAATACCAATGGCCCCAGAGGTATAGCCTTTCAGTTTGATCACTTCGTAAACACTGTCAACCACTTGTTTGTGAACCTCTTTCCACTGTTCTTATTGAAATCAGTACCTAATTCAGGATGCAGATTTTTTCCAGGGTGACACCAGTCACATTCACTCTGCTCCATATAGGCATATTAGAATTTCTGTGCTCTCCAAGGACCCAGTCATGACAGCTCAATGTATGAACTCCCAACCTCTCCCCCATTATGTAATGGAATTGCACTGAGTCCAGATCTCATCCATTGTCAATAACATAGTTTTTGGGAAAGCCACTGATCTTCAATGCCATGTAGGTAAGAATATCTATTGGAATAGAAACAACAAGCAGCTTACAGTTTGGGCTGCATATACTTTACAACATTAAGAATGATGCATTTAAAGATGTTCACATTATGCTGGACCAAATTAAGGTGACTTTCCTTTTCCTGCTAACATACTGTCACTGTGATAATAACGAGCTTGGAATATGCAGTTACACTACAATCTTTGTCAGAGACAATTTTTGGTGTTCTAAGGAAAAGGTGGCCATGTTGGAGACCTCTCCCTTTATTTCATCTTCCATGACATCAACAAGTGCAAGTTCATCTGCAGAGTCCTTCATTAAAATACTGATGGCACAGGCCATGCCAACAGCATTAACTCCAACAACTGTAATCTTATTATAGGGGGGCTCTGTTCTTCCTTAAGAAGATTCTGAATCAGCTGATTCTTGAGAGTCGCCACACTGGATTTGGATGAGGAAGGAACCGGAATTGCACATCTGGGAGGCTTCAGCTGCACAGGGCAGTGAAATCCTGACTCTGTAGCTGCAGCTCCAGGAATCCCTCTATTCATATTCTGTTGGGTGCTATAATTAGAAAGTGGGATCTCCTCCCATGCAATTTCCTGTCTCTGAAAAACCTCTGGGGGTCAGGTATTAAGTGGGTTCTGACTCAGCAGTGCTGTTGGAAAAAGGTGTTGGATTTTGTCAAATATCTTTTCTACATCCAATGAGATAATAACAATGTGGTTTTTATCCTTCGTTTTATTGATAGGGTGAATTACACTGACCGTTCTTATGTTGAACCATTTCTGTATGCCTGTTATGAATACCACTTGATCATAATATATTTTTCTTTTGATATGTTGTTGGTCTATTGACTAGGATTTTGCTAAGAATTTTTACATCTAAGAACATGAATGTCTTTGAGAGGCCATTATTCTGTCCACAGGTATATCTTCAAAATACATTTACTCTATTTTAAGGTCCCCCAATAGACCTGGTGAAACAGTCAGTTGTTGTTTATGTTGCTAAGCGAAAGCTTGATGGTCCAAATATACCAGCAGCTCTATGGGAAAAATGTCACAACGTTTATTTTTGTAAAGCTTTATAGCTTTGGAAACCCTATGAAGAAATTCCACTCTTTCCTATAGGGTCTCAATGGAATCCACATGACAGCAGAGGGTATGCTGATCTTAAGACCCCCTACCCCACAAGGCTCAATTAATTAAATCCATCTACAAGTAAAAAAAAAAACTCATCTAAGTGTTATCAACTGAAATGTCTAAAAGATCTAAGGATAAGGCTTTTCAGTATAACCTACCTTGAGAGATATTTTTTGTCTGCATCTATTGAAGTTTCTGGGTTGCTGGCTTCCCAGTTTTGGGATTTATGAGAAAAAAAGAAACCCTAATGACCTCATCACTGTGTTGATATTTATGTTGAGGTGTATAAAAGGATTGTCTTCTTCTTTATAACTTTTATAGAGTCTACTTATGTTTATTTTACATACAATGTCCAAAGTTGATGGTTGTTAGCTGTGGGGCCATGCCAGGGGCCAAATAGGACAAGAGACTTTAGTGAGCGAAACTTTGCACACAGAGGAAAGAATTTTCTTGGCTCTCTGGGACACAGTGTTGACTTGTGAGCCTCTGCACACAGGCAGCCCAGGCTAGGGTCTGACCTCCCACCACACCAGAGATAAAAGAGCACACCACACCTCAGGGAAAAGGTCAGGAGAGCTGGGGGTTCTGGGCCAAGAGCAAGCACTCTCCCTTGCTGTGGGGAGATAGGACTGAGGTGACCCTAGGATTATAGACACCTCCATGTGGGGTCCTTGACTCCATGGCTGCAGGGCCATCCCAGGGACCAAACAGAGCAAGAAAATATAGCATACAGAACTTAAGGCAGAGTGAAAGGATTTCTGTAGCTCTGTGCAAGTGAAAGGACGGGTGACTTGAGACTCCCTGCACACAAGCTGCTTGAGCTTGTACACCAATGTTCATAGCAGCATTATTCACCATAGCAAGAACCTGAAAACAGGCCAAATGCCCAACCACAATGGAACAGATTGAAAATTATTGTACATTCACACAGTGGAATACTACGCAGCACACAGGAGCAATGATTTTTGTAAATTACTACCTAACATGGGAGGGATTGGTGAGCATTATGCTAAGTGAACTAACTCAGTCTCATAAAGACAAATAATGTAATAAGACCATTATTTTGGAGTGTGTACAAGGCTTCAAGGGAGGTGAGGGCTTAAACATATAGTCATAAAATTTAATGGGTGGGGGAGAGATTGATAAAGGAGTCCAGTGTGAAAAGAATGCATATGAACTTTATAAATGTTGAAACAGTATAAAACAAAATTTAAAAAATTAAAAAGACAACCCACCAGCTCTGCAGGAATTGGGGCTAACATTGAGAAGAATGGGAATCCATAACACTGTATTCATGAAAACCATATACTTAAAACAAAGAAGCTGACCTATGACCAGAGCAAGAGAATACTGCGTGATTCAAAATCAAGAAAAAAGTGTGTCAGGCATGTGCCCTTTTTCCATACGTTTTCAATCTATATGCATAGCAGATCATTTGGGAGGCTGGACCCTGAGGAGGATGTGGCATCAGGATAGGAGGAAAACTTAAAAACCTGTAATATGCAGATGACACAATCTTGTTTGCTGAATCTGGGGAAGAGTTGGAGCATTTGTTGCAGAGAAGGTCAAGTACTGCAGTCTTCAATATGGATTGCATCTCAACATTAAAAAACAAAGATTCCCAAACCTCGCCAATTGGAAGCATCAGAATAGATGCAGAAGAGACTGAAGTTGTTAACTTCATTGCTCGGATCCACAATCAATACTTTTGGCACCAGAAGTCAGGAAAACAAAAGATGAATTGCTTTGGGAAAGTCTACTGTCATGGACCTCTCAAGAGTGCTAAAGAGCAACAGTGTCAGTCTAGAGACTAAGGCGTGCCTGATCCAACCATAGTCTTCTCAATTGCTTGCTATGCATCTGAGGAGCTGGACATATTCAGAACTTGTCTCCAACATCACAATTAAAAAGCATCAATTATTCTTTTTTCATCCTTATTCACTGTTCACCTCTCTGAAACACAGCAGGTGACTGAGATCATGGCCTGATTGCTTCTCAGCATTCTGCATAGATCTCTGACAGCAGACTTGCCCAATGCAATATACCTCCTGATTTCCTAACTGCTGGTACCAAAGGTGTTGATTGTTAATTCAAGTAAGATGAAATCACTGATTTTGATCCTTTCTCCATTTATCATAATGTTGATTAGTGGTCCTGTACTGAAGACCTTTGCTTACTTGATATTAAGATGCAATCCATAATGAAGGCTATACTCCTTGATCTTCTGCAGTAAGCATTTCTTATCCTTTTCACTTTCAGCAATACAATGTGGAAATTATTAAGCAATATCATTAATATCTCATACAAGCAAAATACTTATGATCATTTAAAAACAGCTAACTAGTAAATTGACAAGGAACCACCAGAATTTCAAGTTGCTTTTAGAAGAGGCCGTGGCACCAGGGATATCACTGCTAATGTAAGATGGATCCTGGCTGAAAACAGAGAATACCAGAGGAAGGTCTATTTGTGTCTTATTGGCTATGCAAAAGCATTTCACTGTGTGGATCATAACAAATTGTGGCTAACATTGAGAAGAATAGGAATCCTAGAACACTTAATTGTGCTTATATGGTATCTATACCTAGACCAAGAAGCTATTGTTCTAATGGAGAAAGGGAACACTGCATGATTTAAAATCAGGAAAGGTGAATAAGGGTTCCAATCTCTCCACAAACTCACCAGCATTTATAGTTTGCTTCTCTGCTGAACTTTGCTATTGTGATGAGGTGATACCTCATAGCTGTTTTATTTAAATCTCTATAACAGCTAGGACTTTTGAATATTTTTCTTGTGTTAGTTTGCCATCTGAATGTCTCTTTGGTGACATATCTACTCATATCCTGGGCCATTCTGTGATTGGGCTGCTTAACTTTTTCTTCCTAAGGTGCTCAAATATTCTATAAATTTTAGATAGAAGCCCTTATCAGATATGTCATTACCAAATATGTTTTCCCAGTCTGCGGCTTTCCTTTTTATCCCCTTTGAGTTTGTTTGTATTTTTTTGTTTGCTTTTATTGAGGTTTTAATTAAAGTTTATAGAGAACTTGGATTTCCATTCATTCATTGTACATTTTCCTCTCTACCTGACCCCTAGTTCTCTTTTCTCTTTGAAAAAAAATTCTTTCATTGTTGTACAATACCGCCCCCCCCCAAGTCCACTTTACTATGCAGCTCTTATTCTGGACAATTGTCATGCAAATAACACCTAATCATATATTCCTTTTAAGCAGTTCTATTCCTCATCTATTTCAATGCAATGTACATTATTTGTGCTTTCTTTTCTTAGTTCTCCCCTAACCTCTACGTCAGTCCTGTTTTATATCAGTGGCATTCTGCAGTATTTGTTCTTTTGTGACTGAGATACTTCACTCAGTAGAATGTCCTCCAGGGTCACTCATTTTGAATAATATTTCATGAGTTTCTTGTTTTTCAATGCAGCATAGTATTCCACTGTGTGAATATACCACAGCTTCTCTATCCATTCATTTGTTGATGGACACTTAGGTTGTTTCCATCTCTTTGCTACTGTGAACAATGCAACAATAAACACGGTATACATATATCTGTTTGGGTGGCAGTTCTGATTTATTTAGGGTATATTCCCAGTAGTGGAATCGTTGGGTCAAATAGTATTTCTATTCCCATTTTTTTGTATTTTCTACTAGTTTACTTACAAAATTCAAATACATTGTTTTCAAGGACAAATTCTTTCCATTTCCCTCATCTCCCCATCTATCAAATTATACAACCCAATGATTAATTCCCTCCCTTTCCCTGCACATCCACATCCATATGCTTCCAACCTTTCCCACCCCTCTTGGATCCTTATACTCATTCTACAATAATAGTTTTATACAATATTTATCCTTGTGGGAACAGTTAGTTCACTCAGCATAATACTCTCTGGTCCCTCTCAACTTAGGTAATAATTTACAAAATCATGGCTTCTATATGTTGCATAGTGTTTGATTGTGTGAATGTACAATAATTTCTCAATCCATTCATCTGTGGTTGGACATTTGGGCTGTTTCCAAGTGTCATACTGCCTTCCAGAGTGGTTGCACCATTTTAAACTCCCACCAACAGTGAATAAGGGTTCCCGTTTCCCCACAACCTCTGTTGTTTGCTGTTCTGTTAAATTTTGCTATTCTTACTGGGGTGAGATGATATCTCATATTTGTTTTGCCATTGGAGTTTTTTGATGTGCACCATGATTTGATTCTTAGAAGGTATCATTCATTCATTTTGTTCTCTCCTAGTTGTAGATTTTCATTATGCTTAGAAAACTGCTCATACTTTGGATTAGGGCTTCTAGAATTCTTGCAAGCTTTTCTCGAATGACGTTTATAGTCTGGTTATACACCTAGGTCTTTGGTGGGGGTGTAAAATGCTGCAACCACCACAGACGGCAATTTGATGCTTTCTCAAAAAGTTGGAAATAGAAGCACCATTTGACCCAGCAAATCCACTACTGTAAATATACCCTAATGTAACCAGAACCACCATCCAAACAGACACATGCACTCCCATGTTTATTCCTGCATTATTTACAATAGCAATAATCAAAGAGATGGAAGTAACCCAAGTGTCCATCAATAAATGAATGGATAGAAAATGGATACATACAATGGAATACTACACAACACTGAAAAGCAACGAACTCATAAAACATTTCACAACATGGATGACCGTAGAGGACATTATGCTGAGTAAAATATCTCAGTCACAAAAAGGCTGAAAAATGCTGCACAGCACAACTGTTAAAAAGCAGGTCTGACATGGGGGATAGGGAGGAAAAGAGGATAAGAACGGATAAATAATGAACACTGCATTGGAACACATGAAGGAAAGAACTATTTAAAAGGAATATATGATTTGGCATTATACATATAACTAAAGCCCAAAATAAGAGGTACATTGTAAAGAGGACTTGGGAGTGGTAATTGTGCAACAAAGAATGAATATGAAGTGAACTGGGGAGGGAGTAAAATACCCAATAATGAATGAATGAAAATCTATTTCTTCTGTAAACTTTTGTTACAATCACAATAAAAACTTTTACTCTAAAAAAATCAGGAAGAGTATGCATCAGGGTATCATTTATCTATACATATGCAATCTGTATGTATGTTAAGCAAATAATTCAAGAAGTCAGACTCTAAGAAGAAGAATGAGGCATGTTATGTAGATGAAACAGCTTTCAATAGCAATTATGGAACAGTGACCATCAAAAGAGAATGATAATAATTGAATCAAACACTGACTGGAGGGAGGAAGATTAGTGAACACTGAAATGAGGAATAACACAAGGCAGAGGGGATTTGCTAGCTGTCTTCACTCAAAGCGTGTAGCAATCCCAAGTAAGAAACATAGCAAAAGAACTTCACAACATTTACATTAGACACAGAGAAATGATGTAGGCATATCTAAAGACAAGCAAGATGGGCAGATCATGATCCAGATTTAAGGAAGGAAAACAGAAAAGCAGCACAAAAATATGCCAAGGATCTGATAATTCAATGACTAGAAAGAGAAGCAGGATCTAGACTCCGGAATACTAAGGGGAGGCAGTCCTGGACTTCTGGGGGAATTACGTGTACAGGGAGGTCAATATGCTGATTGGAAGGAATTTTCCAAATCAATCAGAATCTAAGGGCACTCCACCCCTATACTCTAGTTGATTGTGAGCAAGATCTAAGAAGCGTGGTAATGAGTTGTGCTAGCATCCCAAAGGTATGAAGTTTGAATCCACCAGCTGCACTACAGGAGAAATATGAGCAATCTTCTCCCATGTAACTGGTTACCCTTCTCTGAAAACCCAGTGGAGGGTCAGCTATGACTCAGTTATGACTCAATAGTACACAACAACAACAATAATCTAAAGCAAGGGTTGTGCCACATCCCAGCAAAACAGCTCAACAAGGGACCATAATATGAGCTTCTACTTCTTCACTCCTAACCCTGTCTCCCCTTGGCCCGTTTAATGATAAACAGTAAGCACAATGTCACA
Source organism: Elephantulus edwardii (assembly GCF_000299155.1). NCBI lineage: Eukaryota > Metazoa > Chordata > Mammalia > Macroscelidea > Macroscelididae > Elephantulus > Elephantulus edwardii. The sequence goes on from NW_006400010.1 coordinate 3,834,482, forward strand.
AACTCATCTGCAAACCACTCACCCTCCATGCCCTGATCTGGGAAGAGGCAGTGACTGTATGACCACAAACACATACAATGAATGAATGCAACACTGTTGATGAAATCACTAACAGGAACACCAATGGGAAAAAGAATAAAGTATGTGGAAACTGAGTAACAGCCTAAAAACCACTGTTTAGTAGATGAAATTAAAATATTTAATTTAAAAAATTACTAGAAGTAACAGAATTAAAGCACAACATACTAAAATCAATGGGATATAGTAAAGGTGGTATTCAAATATCAATTTCTAGTAATAAATTCAGAAATTTAAAATGATGACATTTTCTATGCAGACTTTCACCTGAAGCACAAAAAAATGTTAAGAAAAATCACAAAGAAAACCTCTTTTCAATGGAAAAAAATTTATCACTGACTACAAAACTCTAGGGGGAAATTTTATTCTGTCACATTGGGTTAAATTATTTGCCAAAGACATACTCCATGGTGCCAAGCAACAATATGTCTACTCCTGTTGTTGATGCTGTTGTTACATAACATGGAGACACCTGTGATTTACAGTGACCCTATATACATTAGCTCTGAAATCTTTCCTATCCTGAGTCAATCTCATCATCTCTGACAGACATAATCCCATTTCTCCAGTCTCTCAGTCAATCCATCTCATCCGGGATCTTCCTCTCCTGTGCTGTCCCTCTGCCCTTCCAAGCATAATGTCCTTCTCAAAGAACACCTTCTTGGTCATGTGATAAAGTTTGTGAGATAGAGCTTCAAAATCCTTGCCTTCAGGGAGTAGCTTAGTTTCACCCTCTCTAGGACAGAACTGTTTGTTCTCCTGGCACTCCATGGTATGTTATACACTCTTCTCTAGCACCACAACACAAAGGCATTGATCCTTCTTTGATCATCCTCAGTTATTGTCCAGCTCTCTGAGGCATACCAAATAATTGTGAAAACCATGGCCTGTAATAGGTGTACCTTAGTCTCCAGACAGACATACTTGCACTCCAGTACTCTAGACAGGTCCCTGACAGCAGACTTTCCCAATGTAATTTATCTTCTTTTTTTCAATTTATTATTAATGTCAATGAAAACTTACAAAGACTTTGGATTTCCATTCATTCATTGTTGTACTTTTCTCCCCTCCCAACCTTCCCCTCTAGTACACTACCCTCTTGGAAAAGTAAAAGAAAAATTCTTTCATTGTTTTATAATCCCTCCCCTGAGGTCCACTCCACTATACAGCCTTCGCTCTGGACTCCTGTTGTGACAAAAATCCCTAATAATTTTCCCTCTTAAACAATTTTCTCCCTCATCTGTTTCAATGCAGTATACATTACTGAACTCACCCTTCTCAGTCTCCTCCCAACCCCGATGTCAGTCCTGCTTTACCACAGTGGCACCATGCAGTATTTGTCCTTTTGTGACTGAGATACTTCACTCAGCATAATGTCCTCCATGGACACCCATTTTGAATAATATTGCATGAGTTGCTTGTGTTTCAATGCAGCATAGTATTTCATTGTGTGAATATACCACAGCTTCTCTAGTCATTTGTTTGTTAATGGTAATTTATCTTTTGATTTCCTTACTGCTGATGCCAAGAGTGTTGGTTGTGGAATCACGCAAGCTGAAGTTAACAATCTCAGTCTCTTTACTATCTATCATGAAGCTGCCAGTTGGCCCAGTGGGAGGGATCTCATTTTCTTGATGTTGAGCTATAATCCAAGTCCTTTACCTTCTGCAACAAAAGCCTCATGCCTTCCTCAATTTCAGCAACCAAGATTGTGCCAAGTTCACAACACAGCTTGTTGATGAATCTTCCTCCAATCCTGATGTCACATATGTCACATATGTGATCACATATGTGATCGGTTCTGCACATAGTTTGAAAATGTATGGAGATAGGCTATATCCCTGACACATAACCCTTCCTGATCCTGAACCACGTATTGTTTCCCCGCTCTGTTCTGACTACTGCTTCCTGATCTATATATAGGTTTTCCGTGAGCACAATTAAGTGTTCTGGGATCCCCATTCTTCTCAAGGTTATCTCTGAGGGAATTGGCAAAAACAAGTCCCCAGGAATTGATGGAATTCTAAGCAAACAGATGCTTCCCTGGACACACTCACAAGTTATGGCAAGAAATCTGGAGGACAACTACCTGACCAAGATGACCCAACAAAGTGAGGAAATTACTGAACAATATCACCAATATCATACACAAGCAAGATTCTGCTGAAGATTATACAAAACCGACTGAGTACATCAGCAAAGAACTGCTAGATATGCAAGCTGGGCTTAGAAGAATTCTTGTTAGGAGAGATATCATAGCCAACGTTAGATAGATCTTGGCTAAAAGCAGAGAGTTCCAGAGGAATGGAAAGTGTACCTGTGTTTCACTGACTATGCAAAGTCATTTGACTGGGTGGATCACAACAAATTGTGGTCTACTCTCAAGTCCTAGAATTTGAAGTTCAGAAAGGATAGTAAAAAAAAAAAAATCACAAAAAACAACCCCAAGATATTTTACATATGAGTAAATACTGTGTGTGTGTCTGTGTGTGTTTGCTGTAAAATCTAGGACACAATACTTGTTTCCCCAACAAGGAATTTCAGTTTGTTTCATTATCCTAAGCATTTCAGCATATCTGAAAACTTTGATTGACAGCTTAAAAGGACAATTTATCTTGTCATAAGTATACTTTAGAGCATTTTCAAAAGGTTTCTGTAGATGGTGAGACAATCATATTTAATTCATTCAGGTCTTTAAAGTATTTTGGTTAATGGTGATTAAAGATTGAGAAATCCAGGTTATCTTTGGAATTTATCTGGAATTTATTTTGCAAATTAATTTAAAAATAATTATAGCTAATGCCAACTAACAAGTCTAGTTATTCATAATTAACTGAAAGAAATGTGGAATAAAAATCAGAATCAAACATCAAAGTAACTTCTTCAATTTAGAGACTTTTTAAAAAAAGTTCGGCACCAGTTATACGTATAAGGTTGAGGAATAACCTTTATGTGGGCTTACATTCCATGAATGGATGTATAACTCACAAAAGTTAGCCAATTAGAGTATATTGGGCACAAATAATTTTTCTAATATTTTAGACATAGTAAACATATGCCAATTATTATAGTGTATTAACAAATTTCTTTTGCACTTAAAATCTTTATCAATATGGGAAATATTTGTTTCACATCAGAATTTCAGCTAATGGCATTAATAGTCATTGATGATTATTTTCTAAATAAAAGGAAGAACTTCAATGATATGAATTGACATAGTGACTGTAACAATGAATCCAAGTATATCAGAGATCATGAGGATGACATAGGATAAGATTCAAACCCATTGTTTACAGGGTTGCTATGAGTTGAGGTTGACATGACAACACCTAACAACAACAATCTTATTACCAGAAGATTGCAAAAGAACTCTTTTTTAAGTCTGTTATTCTCTCTATATTTATTAGTTGCCAACTTATTAAAAGGGAGA
>NW_006400010.1:3838344-3840983 GCF_000299155.1 Elephantulus edwardii
GGGCAGAGTGGAGGGACAGCGCAGGAAGGGAAGACCCTCTATGAGGTGGATTGATTCAGTGACTGGGGTAATCGGGATGGGTGTGTCAGAGGCAACGAGATTGGCACAGGATAAAGCAGGGTTTAGGGCTGTTGTACATAGGGTCGCTATGAGTCACAAATGACTCGACGGCACATAACAACAACAACATCAATATGTATTCAACGAGTTTTAGTTTATTGTTGTTGTTGTTATGTGCCATCGAGTTGCGTGCGACCCTATGTACAAGAGCCCCAAATGCCATTCTATCCTATGCCAACCTCGCCGTCTCAAACACACTCATTTCCACCCCTCCACTCAAAGAATCAATCTATCTCATTGAGGGTCCTACTCTCCTGCTCTACTCTCCCAAACATGATGTCCCTCTTCAAGGACCAGTCTCTCCTGCAACATGCCCAATGTATGTCAGATGAAGCTTCAGAATCCTTGACTCCAAGGAGCATTCTATTCTGGTTTCACCCTCTTCAGAATAAACCTGTTTGTTCTCCTAGCAGTCCATGGTATATTCAACACTCTTCTCCAGCACCACAGCTCAAAGGCATCAATTCTCTATCATCCCTATTCACTGTCCCAACTTTCTGATGCATAGCATGTAATTGCAAAGACTATAGCCTGAATCAGGCGCACCTTGGTCTCCAGCCTATGTGTTTAGTTTATATAATGAATCATATTCCATTTCTGTAATAATACATTTTGCTGCTTAATTTCCACAAATTTGTGTAGTGTGTGCCACTCTAGTCTGGATCCAAGTCTTTTAAAAATATCATTCTCTATTTTTAACTTTATCTTCACATTATCGTAGAAAAACAAACGTTCCAAGTGCATCATTTTGTGTTTTATTTGCCCCAAACTGAAGCCACAGCAATTCCTCTTTTCAATAGAAACTCATATTTAGAAACCAAGACCTGGGGACTAATTACCACAAAAATATTTCTAAATAAAATCTAACACTATAAATTTTATCTCTTGTCTTGTTACAATCCATTTTCTATATCACTTACCCTAACGTGAGGTATTTTGGGTCCCCAAAACATCATTTTTTAAATTTTCATTTCTAAAGTACATAAAAAGGGAGAGCTAAAGGGTAGTGGTAAGGAACTGGGCTGCTAACCCAAAGGCATTCAGTTTGAGTCCACCAGCTGCTCTAAGGGAGAGAGATGGGGGATCTCTTCCCATGTGATTTACTGCCTCTGAAAAGGATCAGAAGGTGAGCTATGAGTCGGTTCCAACTCAACAGCACACAACAACAATATATAAAAATAATTTCAGAATTGTATATTCCTACTACTAAAGAACACATACTTCCAATGAAAAGTTCTTGATTTCTGCACAGTTTTCTTTTAATTTTAGACTTATGATATGCGTGGGGGGTGAGATGAGTAAGAACTAAGATACTGCTTAGATGTGCAGCCCTTAGATGTAGAATGTCAATATTAAAATATTTACCCACTCAAGTAGATATTGTGAAATCAGTTAGTTGGTTTAAAAGATTGAGTTACTCTTGAATAACTTTTCTCCACAATTTAGATAATATACCACATCTCTTTTGATAGGCATTAAGTATAGAAGTATAGGAGGGATGGGTAAATATTTAGTGTTCAGAATGATCATATGACAGATTGGGTTCCCAGGAAAGCAGACTCTGAGACAGAGAATAACATGCAAAAGTTTTACTAGAGTGTGCCCTGTGAGAGCAAACACAAGCAAGAAGCATCAACAAGCAGAAAGACTTAGAAGATGGACTGCAAGGGAGCCTCAAGTGATGCCTTTGTGATCCCTTCCTGGGGTTGTGAAGCAGAAATGATCCTGCAGAGTAGTATGGATTTGGGCAAGGGCAAGGGTCTTTATATGCTCTCATCAATTAGTCATTAGATGCGGGCTACCTAGAAAGGGAGCACTACATTAGGAAATGCAAGTGGCATTTCTTAGGGCGAAGCACCCCTGCAGGGGAGGGGGGAATGTTTAATTTATATAGGCAGTACTCCTAGCAGCTAGAGGTGTGAGTTTTTCATTCCTGTAGCAGGAATTCTACAGCATATCAGTGTTCACCATAGATCAGATACACCTAGATTAGTGAAATTTATAAAAGAATTCTTACATATCACCTTTTGTTTTACACATTTTTTTACTTTTTAAAAAAATTATAATGAACATTTACAGAGACTCTAAATTTCCATTCATTCATTGTTGTACTTTTCTCACTGCCCATCCTTCACCTCCAGTTTGCTCCTCTCCTTGAAAAGAAAAATGAAAAATTCCTTCATTGGTGTACAATCCCTCCCTCCTCGACTCTTGTGATAACCATAATACCCAATCATATATTGCCTTTAATTTGTTCTTTCCCTCATCTGTTTCAATACAGTATACATAATTTATCCAGCTTTTCTCAGTCTTACCCCAACCCTGATGTCAGTCCCATTCTACAAAGGTGGCACTATGCAATATTTGTCCCTTTGTGACTGAGGATATTTCACTCAGCATATTGTCCTCCAGGGAATACTACTGCATGAGTTCCTTGTTTTTCAATGCAGCATAGTATTCCATTGTGTGAATATACCACAGCTTCTCTATCCATTCGTTTGTTGATGGGCACTTAGGTT
>NW_006400010.1:3841933-3850946 GCF_000299155.1 Elephantulus edwardii
TGTTCCATTGATCTATGTGTCTGTCATTGTACCAGTACCATGCTGTCTTAACCACCAGGGCAGTGTAGTAGCATTTGTTTTACATATTTTTGAGGACAAATATTTTTGCATTCTCTATTATAGCAGATACCATACTAGGTGAGCTTTATTTTTTTATATGTCAGTCTTCTCTGAACATATGAGTAGGGAAAACCAACTTAATTCATTGTTCTGCTCTCACTATGGCCTGGCTAAGTATATATGTTATTATTAAGTAAAAAGATAAGCACAAACATATGTTTAAATGAACTCAATAAAATATGCTAATGAATACATATATACCAGCATGGACTGACAGACTAGCACTTAAGTGTGGGCTCTGCCCTCATGTCTACTGAAATCGCTATTGTTATCTGTGATGAAAAGGAATATGTAGCAAGTTCTATTTCTGTGTGACATGGAACTACGGAGGATAGTGGCTTCTTTAGGTACCAGTATCAGGCTTTAAAAAGAATGATAATAGACTAAAATAATGTCTAAATTGAATAAGATAAAATTGAAAAAGAATTGTTGCGAGGGGCTGTGAGTGGATTAATAGGTTTTCTGGCAAAGTATAAGTATGGGGACAAGAGACCCAGGACTTTAGATGATTACAAGATGAACAAAAGTCAGCATTATTATTTGTTTAAGAACAGGAGCAAAAAAACTGTAAATACCATCTCAGACTTCATCAGTGTTTGTGTATAGTGTGTGTGTGTGTTCACATATATGCATATGTGTGTATCATATAAAATATCATATAAAACTGTTTGTATATGTGTATATATATATGTGTGTATATATATATATATATATACACACACAAACACATACATTGATCATCATTCTCCCACAGAACAGCTCATGGATTTGACTTATACACCTTTGAGATGGCAGCACAGCACAGCTCCTAGGTGATGAGAGTTCCACATATATAAGTGAGGTAGTCAAGTAGTAATAGCTTTGTTGTAATGGCTCAAAAGTAACTGATGTTGTTGTTAAGTGCCATCTTGTTAACTCTTATGCATTGATATTTACAACAGAAAAAAACCCTGATGGTTCTCAATTGCTGCTGTGTTTAAACCCATTGTTGTAGTTACTGTGGTATGAGTTTAAAAATGCACGAATAATGACATATCAGCCCTAGTTTTGGTTTCACTGCAATGCAAGAGTCTAGAGAATTTAGAATGGTTCTGGAAGAAAAAAAGATAGTAGTTGTTATTGATATGAACCATCGAGTAGCTTGTGACTCATAACAACACTATGTACAACACCCCTAAACCCTGCTCTATCCTCTGCCAATCTTATTGTCTCTGACATACCTACTCCCATTATCCCATCACTGAATCGATCCATTTAAATGAGGATCTTCCTTTTTTGTGCTGCCTCTCCACTTTTCCAAGCATGATATCCCTCTTTTGCAATATGTTCAAAGTATGTTAGACAGAGCTTCTGAATGCTTGTCTCCAAGAAGCAGCCTGGTCTCACCCTCTCTAGGATGAACCTGTTTGTTCTCCTAGCAGTCCATGATATATCCAATACTCTTCTCCAGCACCACAGCTCAAAGGCATCAATTCTCTTTCTATCATGCCTAGACATTGTCCAGCTTTCTGAAGCATACATAGTACATGATGGCAAAGACCATGGCAAGGATCAGGCACACCTTAGTCTCCAGACAGTGCTGCACTTTAATACTTTGGAGAGGTCCGTTACAGCAGACTTTCCCATTGCAATTTGTCTTTTGATTTCCTGGCTACTAGTACCAAGAGTGTTGACTGTGGAGCCAAGATACTAGGGAAAATAAAACAAAAACGAAAGCAAAATACTGTCATCAAGTTAATTCTCACTCGTGGTGACCCTTGGTCTGGTTTCTAAGGCTATAAATCTTTACAGCCATATTTCAAGTGCTGGGCAGCCACATGTAACTACTGGGTGGTTCAGGCCATGAAATGAGTATATTAAATGGTTCAGGCCATGAAATGAGTATGTATAAAATGAGAAATATAATTAACTCTTTCAGCCTGATTCATTGAGTACCTGCTATGTGCCAGATAGTAGGAAAACTGTGTGGCAAAGTCTCTGCTTCCGTGGAGGTGCGCACGCGCATGTGTGTGTGTGTGTGTGTGTGTGTTTTATAGGCTATGGAGATATTATTTTATATCAAATTATCAGTGAAAACGTCATCAAAGGAGTTGTATTTAAGCAGGGGTAAATAATTACAGTGGAATAGCTAAGAAAAAAAAGATAAAGCCACCAAGACTATTCTGGTTCACTGGACCCTTAAGACAGAGAAGTGCCCTAGAGAGTTTCCAAGGCTATAAATCTTTTTTTAAAGTTAAATGTATTATTAATATCAGCAAAAATTTACAGAGACTTTGGATTTCCATTCATTCCTTGTTGTACTTTTCTCCCCTCCCAACCCTCCCCTCTAGTACACTCCCCTCTTGGAAAAGTAAAAGAAAAATTCTTTCATTGTTTTACAAACCCTCCCCCAGGTCCACTCCACCATGTAGCCTTTGCTCTAGGCTCCTATCATGACAAAAATACCTGATCACATATCCCTTTTAAACAGGTTTTTTCCTCATATCTTTCAATGCAGTATACATTATTGAAGTCTCTCCCCAACCCCAAGGTCAGTCTTGTTTTACAACAGTGGCACAATGCAGTATTTGTCCTTTTGTGACTGATATACTTCACTCAGCATAATGTCCTCCAGAGTCACCCATTTTTAATAATATTGCATGAGTTCCTTGTTTTTTCAATGCAGCATAGTATTCCATTGTGTGAATATACCACAGCTTCCCTATCCATTCGTTTGTTGATGGGCACTTAGGTTGTTTCCAACTCCTTGCTACTGTGAACAAAGCTGTGGTAAACATGGGTGTGCATATATCTGCTTGGGTGTCAGTTATGGTCTCTTTGGGGTATATTCCCAGTAGTGGAATTGCTGGGTCAAATGATATCACTATTTGCAACTTTTTGAGAAAGCGCCATACTGCCTTCCACAGTGGTTGCACCATTTTACACTCCTACCAACAGTGAATAAGGGTTCCAGTTTCTCCACAAATTCGCCACCAAGGCTGTAAATCTTTATGGGAGCAGACAGCCACACCTTTCTACCATGGAGGAGCTGAAGAGTCCAAACTACTGACCTTTCAGTTAACATCCTAGCACTTAACCACTAAGCCACCAGGGCTCTTCAGCCAAAGGCCTACAATTCAACAACTCACGGTCTTAGAGTCAATTCTAACTGACAGCTGATGCTCCATGGACTTTACAAGGCTGTGCATCTTAATGAGACGTGACTGTCCATCTTCCTCACAAGGAGCTGCTGATGGATTCTAACCACTAGGAAAGCTTGACCTTGTGATTACTAGTGCAACACACTGTACACTATGCCCCTCGAGCTTCAAATACATGAAATATAAACTTCTAAATAATTATAATAATTTTAAAAGGCTGACAATGTAGACATCCCAGGAAATTTTTACTTTCACGAATTTTGGTTCCTCAGGTATTCATGGCCTTGTAAAGTATTAGGTAATATTACTTGTTAGGTGACACTGAGTCAACTACATCTCACAACAACCCTATGAAAAACAGATTAGAACCTTGCCCTATCCTGCACCAACGTCATGTCCTCCACGATGCCATTAAGTTATGCGACCACAAAGAAAGAAAGAATATTCCTTGGGAGAAAGATGGACAATCTCTTCCTACCCAATTTACAGCCTCAGAGAAGGGTGAGCTACAAGGTGGTTCTGACTTGATGACAATGAATTAGTTAGTGTTAAGAAACCACACTGCAATCCCAAAGGCACAAAGTTTTAATTCCCCAGCTGCTTTGCAAGAAAGGGCAATCTCCTCTGATGTGCTTTACTACTTCTGAAAGCCCACTGCAGGGTGGATTAGTTAGGTTTGGAACAGTGCCACCTTGGCAACAAAATTCATTCTGAATGTTGACAACAACATTCAGAAAAGGGATCTAAATAAAGAGTGAGCCATACACGGAGACAACAAACACCTAGAGAGAAAGAGAAAGAGAGGGAGAAGAAGATCTCTTCTCTGGCACAGATTAGATGGAAGAGTGTTCCTCCTCCCTGCCCTTGATGTACTGGGGTCTTCCACTCCAAACTGTGTTCCTACAAGTACCACTCCACGGCACAGGACACTGCTGACAATAGTGATCAGGGCTCCAAATCCATGAACATGAATTAACCCATATCAACCTTCAGTCAAGGTTCCACTTTTCCAGAGAGAGCAGGCTTGAAATCAAAGCCTCCTGAAAGCAGATAGATGAAGAAGATGAACATGGCACAAGCACAGAAACAGCAGCAAATATAGCTACCAGTGCCTTCTGAATGTGGAATGTGGCTAACTATGGCCAATAACTTTCTAGAAGAAAAGGAACATCTTGTGCACTGAGTTCCTCAGCTAAGGAATGTCCGTAAAATGGACAGCAATACAAAGGATAAAAGCATCATGCAAATCTGTTCTTTTAAATCAGCTGTATTTTGAAAGCTATGGACTAAACTGACAAGTACATACATGCTTCTTTGGCTTTCAGTCTGTTTGGAAATCCTGAAATGCCTCAATGCTCAGCAAGAACTCTGAAGAGAACAGGTAACATGATCATACAAGCCCCATGGACTGTGACTCTGGAAGTCTGGATTCTGGCTATGGTTCTATTGTTAAATGGCAATATGAGCTCATCGACCAATTACCCCCAGGCTTTCCAGACACGTAGCATTATCACATTGGATGACAGGATTCGGTTTGTTGTTACTCCACTTCTACAGAGGGGAAAAAAGCCAAAACCAACCCAATGAAACAAAGTATCTTTATTTTACACAGAAATGAAGTGAGAATGACTTGATCCAAAAAGACTTTCTAGATCATTCTAGGTATGACTGAAAGGCAGCAGAATGGTTTAGGGTTTCACAAGAAATGTAAGGACCTTCAATACATCCCTCTTCCTTCCCCAACTTAAATTCATCAACAGCCTTATGAATTGAAGAGTATATGTAAGTCTGTATGTTGCAAGTAAAAGGAAGGGTAATTCTTAAATTACCCTTCTGTTGTTGCTGTTGTTCTTGTGTAGCAATGACTTGGAATCAACCCAAAGTTGACCCTCCAGTGGGTTTTCAGAGGTAGTTACTGAACAGGAAGAGATTACCCATCCTTCTCCCAAAGAACTGCCGTATTGAAAATGCGTACCTTCAGGATTTCACTGCAGTTTCTCTCCAGCTGGCGACCAGAGTGTCACAGATATGTTGTTGTGGTGGTGGGCTTGTTTGTTTTTTAAATAGATATAAATGTTGGTGTGGATGGTATGTGTGGTTGAATCAGAATTAAATCATAGCTGAGGAGGAGGCTGTTCACCTTTCTCCTGCAAAACAGCTGGTGGATTCAAACCAACTGACTTTGGGTTGGCAACACAACTCTCTATCTAGCAGAGGCCACCAAACCTTCATTTATATGTTATTCTGTTGCATACTGCCAAATTGGAATTGAGCCATAGCTGACTGTCCAGTGGGTTTTAAACTGATTTCCTGTCTTTCTCCCATGGAGCAGCTGGTGACTTCAAACTGCATACCTTTGGACTGGCAACACAATTCCTTACCATTAAGCCACCACAGCTCCCTTTTTCTACATTAATATATGTAAATACAGAACATCAAAAAATCCATTTTCAAGTTTCATTTAGGAATTTCTTCATTAACATTAATTAAAATGTTCCTATATGCAAAATGAGGTTTGTTTCTCAGCTTCCCAACACATTCAAACTGACCATGTACCTTCATTTCAAGTTCCTTTTTCAGAGAAAATTTACCAGCACATTATTCTTAGATAAACTCTAAGTACACTACATTTAACTTTCTTTTCTTTTTATAAAGCTGATTCTATGGGTATCCTGGGAAATTTCGCCTGGCACAGGAATTGTGTTCCTCAGGTTCTCTTATTAGCTTGAGGTTTATATTATTTGCAACTACTTTATATCGGACATGCTTTGCACCTATAATATTGCTAACCCATATGGATGGATACTTAATGACTTAGCAGTTTTGTTTACCACTTCTGTCAGGGACAGAAGTTGGAACACTTATTTCATTTCTATTAGTTTGTTATGCTGTGCCTCAGAACCAAACACAATGGCATACAGCTTGATTAATAGTTTTATCAATCAGTAGAACCAACCCAATGCTACCAAAGATGGCATGAAGCCAATTTTAACTATTTTATAATTTAACTTCTATCTTAATTAAGTAGTGTTTCTATGATTTTCTAAATTCAACTGTAATTAGTTTAGAGGCTTCTTCTTAGTCATTTAAAAAAAATAAGCATCACTGGTTGCACAATGATAGGCAAAAGCCACTGAAAATAGTCCACTGCAATTAGTTTTCTGTTTGACAGATAAACCCTTCCATTTATTCAGGTTACTGGCATTTTTCTCATGTCAAATTGAAATAGTTATTCTCTGAACCATGAAATTTCAAAGGGATTGTTCTACTCTGCAACCAAATAATTGTATTAGGTGAAAAAACTTGGAAGTTACTTATTTTATTTGCAATACTCACAGATGGCTGATTAAAATACTGTAAATCTACACTGCTCGGAAGCAGTATGATATCTGCGAGTCTTGGAATTAGGCAGCATGAATTTAAATACATGTAATAAAGCCTTTTCAGAGAAGAAAACATTCATTTATAGCTGAGATTATAATAGAAATCTAGTCGAAGAGACTAATTTTGACTCAGACCTTGATGGACTAAATTAGTATGGATGTGCAGACAGAGGGTCATTCTAACTGGAAAAGATGATGTGAATATGGGGAAATGTATGTAGCCTAGGTTAATTCTTATAAGCAATGTTATGCAAAATTGATGGTAGAAAGGTTGGAAAGATAGGGTATGATCAGAGTATAAAGTACCTTGAGTACTCGGAGAATGAGTCTGAATGACATTTATATGAAGTTCAAAATACCAGTCCTTCTTTGCTTCCAACTTTTGCTTTTCAATCACCAGTTATTATTAATGTATCTTGAATTCATGTTCTATCAATCTTTCAGACAGCAAAAATTGGTGGTTGTTATTGTTGTTGTTGTTAGGTGCCATTGAGTAAAGTAACCCATGAACAACAGATATGAACCCTATCTTATTCTATGCCATCTCCACACTTCCTGACACATTAGAGCCGATTGTGGCAGTCACTTTGTCAATCTATCTGGTTGAGGCTCTTCTTCTCCTTTGCCAATTCTCTGCCCTTCCAAACATGATGACCCTCTTGAAGTAATAATGTCTCCTAGCAACATGTCCAAAGTTTGTGAGGTGAAGCTTTACCATCTTTGTTTCCAAAGAGCACCCTGCACTTTCTTCAAGACATATCTGTTGGTTCTTCTGGCAGTTTATGTGATATGCAGTACTCGTCTTCAACACTACAGCTCAAAAGAATCAATAAATTATTTTATCATGCATATTTAACAGTAAGTGATCAAAAAGACTATGGCCTAGATCAGACACATGTTAATTCTTAAAATGATATGGCTCCTCAAAATTTGGAGAGGGCCCTGACTGCAGACCTTGCCAGTGCAACACATCTCCTGATTTCTTCACTGCTTATACCAAGGTTGTTGATTGTGGATCCAAGTAAGATGAAGTTGTTGATAGTTTCAATCTTTTCTCCATCTATCACGATGTTGCCAACAAGAATTTCTGTTTTCTTGATATTGAGACACCATCCATTTGATCTTCTGTAACAACTGCTTCAAGACCTCCTTACTTTTGGCAAGCAAGGTTGTGTCTTCTACATAATGCAGGTTATTGACGAGTCTTCCTCTGATTTTGATATCACATTCCTCTTCAAAGAGTCCAGCTTCTCAGATAATTTGCTCGTAACACATATGGAATAGGTATGGAAACAGAATACAACCCTGATGCAATCCCTTCTTAATTTTAAACCATGTAGTGTTTCCTTGCTCTAGCTGCACAACAGGCCCATGGTCTAGGTATAGCTTTCACATGAGCACAATTAAGTGTTCTAGTATTCCCATTCTCCTCAATGTAAGTCATAACTTGTTATGATCCACAGAGGCAAATGTCTTTGGATAGTCAATAAAGCATAAACAGACATTCCTGAGGTACTCTTTACTTTCAGCCAAGGTCCATCTGACATCAGCAATGATATCCCTGGTGATAACCCTCTTCTAAATCCTCCTTTAACTTCTAGCAGTTTCCTGTCTATGTGCTATTCTAACATTTTTTAATGATCTTGAGCATGATTTTGCTAGCAGTTTCTACATTCTGTTAGATCATCTTTTTTTTGGAATGAGAACAAATATGGCCCTCATCCAATCTGTTGGTCACACAGCTGTGCTTCAAATTTCCTGAAATAGACTGGTGAGTGCATCCAGCACTGCATCTGTTAACTGAAACAAGTCAATTGGCATTCCATCAATTTCTGGGGCCTTACAATTTTGCCAGTGACCTCAGGGCAGCTACAACTTCCTCCTTCATTACCCTGGTTCCTGCTCACATGGTACTTTGTGAAATTTTTCAGTGCCAGTCAGTTCTTTTTGGTACAATGGCTATGTGTATTCCTTCCAATTTCTTTTGGTAATTTCTGGGTCATTCAACATGTCACTCATGGCATATTTCAATATTGCAACTTCAAGGATTAAATTTATTTTTCCGTTCTCCCAGTTTGAGAAATGCAGATTGAGTTTGTCCCTTTTTTTATCTCTAATTCCAGCTTTCTGGAATCCTGACGCCATACTTCTCATAGAGCCCAGCCTCTTGGATAATACATACAGGTTGAAAAGATATGGAGATAGAACATATCCCTGGCATACACCCTTTCCAATTTTGAACCATGCAGTGTTACCCTGCTCTGTTCTGACGACTACCTCTTGGTCCAAGTACAGGTTTCGCATTAGCACGATTAAATGTTCTGGGATTCCCATTCTTCTCAGAGTCAGCCACAGTTTGTTATGATCCAC
>NW_006400010.1:3851875-3854134 GCF_000299155.1 Elephantulus edwardii
AAATTCAGGTGGTATGAAATCAAAGTCATATTTTGGCTCCTGTGGATTTGGTTTAATTTTCCTCAGTTTCAGCTTGAACTTATATATGAGTACTTGGTGGTCTGTTCCACAATCAGCTCCTGGCCTAGTCGAGAATTGTCTGAAATAGTATTGTCAAAAGTATATCCCCAGTCAATTGGTTTCTTTTCACGCTGTTCGAAAATGTTTCTGATGTGCACAGGCATTTAATCATTAGGAGGTCCCATTCATCAATTTTATCCTCTCCAGATTGTTCATTCTGGCTGTATGTGGTAGTCTCTTTTTATTGTGGACTGGGCCATCTAAGCTTGATCCCAGTTTGTCTCTGATAAACTTTATGGTTTTGGCCTTTACTCCCTGATCTCTGACTCACTGTGAGTTGTTGTTTTGTATTATGTGAGATGTGGATCGTATTTCAGCTTTCTGTAGGTAACAGTTCAGTTTTTCCAGAACCATTTGTTGAAGAGTATCATTTCCCCAATTGATAGGTTTTATTTCCTTTTTGGATATCAGCTGATCATAGATACCTGGGTCCATTTCTGAGTTCTAGACTATGTTCCATTAATCTAGGTGATTGTCACTGTACCAGTACCACGCTGTTTTAGTATTACCATTGTGTTTTGAAGTCATCAAGTGATATATCTCTGACTTCATTTTTGTTTTTCAGAAGTTCTTTGCTTATTTGGGGTCTCTTTCCTCTTCAAATAAATTTGACAATTTCCCTTTGAATCTCCTTGAAAAAGGAATATGGTATCTGTAGTAGGATTGCACTGAACATGTATATTGCTTTTGGTACAATTGTAATTTTCACAATATTGAGTATTCCTATCCATTAACAAGGAATATATTTCCATTGATTCAGATCTTTTATTATGCCTGCCAGAAATGTTCTGTAGCTTTAAAGGAAGATCTTTTTGTTTCTCTACTTAGGTTCACTCCCAAGTGTCTCAATTTGTAGTTAGCTATTATAAATGGTATTGCTTTCTTGGTTTGCTTCTCTGAGTTATCTTTGTTATTGTAAAGAAATCCCATTGATTTTTGCATACTGATGTTATATTCTGCCACTCTACTGAATTGGTCTACTAGGTCTAACAGTATTTTGGTTGAATCCTTGGGGGTTTCTGTGTATTCTATCATATCATCTCCATATAATAATAGTTTCACCATCACTGTGCCAATCTGCACTTCTTTCTTTAGTTGTACTGCCCTAGCAAGTACAATATTGAATAGAAGTGTTGACCCCAGGCATCCTTGTCTGGTCCCTATTCACAAGGAAAATGCTTGTGGTCTTTCTCCATTGAGAATGATATGGACTCTTGGTTTTGCATATATACTTTTCACTATGTTGAGTAAATTCCCTTCTATTCCAATTTTGCTGAGTGTTATTACCAGGAAGGGGTGTGATTATTGTCAGGACAGGTTTTACCATTGTCATTTTGCTGTGTTTCTTTTTTTAGTTGTTTCTGGTTACTATGATCCATCCACTTTCCTTTGGCGTCTCTGTGTGAAGGACTTCACTTAAAATTTCTTGACGTTTTGATCTTCTTTTCACAAATTCCTTAAGTTCTTTCTTTTATGCAAATGATCTAATTTCTTCATATTTGATGGAGAGCTTTGCTGGGTATAGCATCTTTGGCTGGCAATTGTTTTCTTTTAACTTTCTGTATATGCCATCCCATTGTTTTCTAGTTCATGTAGTTTCTGCTGAGAAATTAGAACACAATCTAATTGCTTTTCCTTTGCAGGTGACTCTTATGCTGTTTTCAGTATTCTATCCCTATCTTTTAATTTGGATAATTTGACTATGATGTCTTGATGTTTCTCTTTTTGGGGTCTAGTCTATTTGGTGCTCACTGTCCTTCTTGAGTATACATTTGTCCCTTCTTCAAAATATCTGGGAAGTTTTCTTCTATAATTTTTTTCAGTGACTTCGTAGTCACTACCATGTTCTGGAATTTCAATCATACGTATGTTGTTCCTTTTGATGTCATCCAACATAATTCTAACGTTTTCTTTATTTTCTTTACGTCTCATTTGATTTTTCTTCTAATATGTTTCCAGTGATGCTCTTTTCTTCAAACTCACTAACTCTCTGTTCTATCTTTTCAGTTCTACTGTTTTGTCCCACCACCATGGTTAACATTTCTGTCATTTTGGTCTTAATATTTTGGATTGCATTTTAATGCTTTTCTGTTATTACAGGATTGGCTGTAACCTTCCTGTCTTGTGATCATTTTTTTT
>NW_006400010.1:3854624-3881172 GCF_000299155.1 Elephantulus edwardii
TATCACATGATGTCGCTAGACAGCTGTGTTCAAGGCCAAAGTACCTGTGGTTTGGTAAAGTACCTGTGGTTTGGTGTTCTTGTCACAGGACAGCATGGCAGTAGTGGGTGAGTTTAGTCTCCATGAGGCAGTCCAGTCTGGTCTAGTGCAACAGCATTCTCGTGGGCATGCTATCAGCATACAAATTTTTTTAAATAAAATTTTATAACTGTGATTTTAATAAAAGTTTACAGAAAAATTTAGAGTTTCCTTCATTCATTGCTGCACATTTTTACCCCCTTCCTCCCTCTGTTTAGTTTTATGTTGCTTTTCAAAAAAACATTGACTGTTGCACAATTCCAAATGGGCTCACAGCAGACCTCCAGACCTCCTGGCTCCCCAGGGAATGCAGTGGATTACAGACTGGTGTTCTTTCTCTAGATTTAATCGCCTAAGAGTTGAAGGTAAAATTTCACCACCTGGGTTATGTGCATCACCCTCCTTTGAAGTTCTATTTGGATGTGAGATTTTCCAGGTCTTTTCTCTTCTGGTGCTCTCATGGGCTACAGGTTGTTGGCTGCTGTCAAATCTATTCTAAGATGATTTTGAAAGTCAGAGAGAATAGAGTCAAGATCTTATTTTTGTTCTTGTAGACTTGCTTTATTTTCTTCACCAATTTTAACTTGTACATGAGTAATTGATGGTCTGACCCACAGTCTGCCCCAGCCTACTTTTGACTGCTGATATTGAGCTTCTCCAAAGATTTCTTCTATAGATGTAGTTAATCTGATTCGTATGCAGTCCATCAGGCAAAGTCCATGCATAAGGTCACATTTGTGTTTTTTAAAAGGTATTTGCAATTAGTAAGTAATTGTGTAGGCAAAATGCAATCATTCGCTTTTCAGTCTCATTTCTGTCACCTATTTCATACTTCCCAACTACTATTCCTTCTTCATTATTTTCAACTTTTGCATTCCAGTCACCAATTACCATTAAGAGATCTTGATTACATATATGGGCAATTTCAGACTGCAAGATTTGGTAAAAAAATTTCAATTTCATCCTCTTTGGATTTAGCTGTAGAAGCATATATTTGAATAGTAGTCATAGTAACAACTACTAGGCAAATTGGCAGCACTATGATGGATGGAGAAGAGTTTGAGATTGTTAAAAATGACAGTTTCCTGAGCTACACAATCAACACTTTTGGAACCAGCAATAAGGAAATCAAAAGACTAATTGCATTAGGTAAATCTGCTATCTGGGACCTTTCCAGAGCACTGAGAAGCAACAATGTCAGTATAGACACTAAGGTGTGCCTAATCCAGGCCATGGTCCTCACATTTTCTTGCT
Organism: Elephantulus edwardii; assembly: GCF_000299155.1. Classification (NCBI taxonomy): domain Eukaryota; kingdom Metazoa; phylum Chordata; class Mammalia; order Macroscelidea; family Macroscelididae; genus Elephantulus; species Elephantulus edwardii. Next base: position 3,855,957 of record NW_006400010.1, read on the forward strand.
ATGCATCAAACAGCTGGAAAATGACTAAGAATGACAGAAGAATTATTGATGCATTTAAGCTGTAATGCTCAAGAAGTCTTGGGTATACCATGGACTGAGAAGAAAACAAATAGGTCTGTCTTGTAGAGGGTGAAACCAAGTTTCTCCTCAGAGGACAGGATTTCAAAGCTCCATCTCATATACTTTGGGCATGTGGTCAGGAGGCACTGATCCTTGGAGAAGGGCATCATGCGCAGATGGGTGGAGAGACACAGGAGAGGAAGACCCTGGATGAGGTGAACTTATACGGTAACTAGGGCAGTGAGGGTAAGTGTATTAGAGTCAGTGAGACTGGTTCAGGACAGGTAAGGTTTCGGAGCCATTGTACATAGAGTCGCTATGAGTCACAGGTTACTCGATGGCACATAATCACATTAACAGGTCTTCCTTGTAGATAATATAGATAATATCCTATCACTCACAACATTGTATTTCAGGGTGGAATTTGAAAATTACTTTTTTGCTATGAATGCAACACCATTCTTCTTCTGTTTTTCATTCCCAGCATAGTGTATCATGAGATTATCTGATCCAAAAAGGCCAAAGCTAGTTCATCTGATCTCACTAATGCCTAGAATGCTCATGCATTCCATTTCATTTTTTCACAAATTCTAGTTTCCAATATTCATATTTTCTACATTCTATATTCCAATTTTTAAAGGATGTTTGCTGCTATTTTTAATAATTTTGATTGACTTCCAGTCCAGGCTCTACCTCTAATATCTGTGTTTCTCTACCATTCATAGAGTTTTACAGAGGCCTATTACTTAAGTGGATAACCAATTCTGCTTCATAGTCTGTATTAATCTGGGAGTGCTACTAAAACCTGTCCACCATGGGTAATACTTGTGTCATTTGACACACCACTGGCATAGATTTTAGCATAACAGCAATCCAGAAGTTATCTCAGTACAATTAACTGACATAAGTCCTGTACCAATCAGCACAATGCATTCCTCAAATACAACAAACTGACAATTTAGTGTTGTATCTCTAATATCAAATCAGGCTGCACATTAGGCCTAAGGGCCCAACTGACTATTTACCACAAAGGCCCAGCTACCGGGTCTTAATTGCTTTAAACAAGTAGCTCCTAGCCCACAACTAGCTCTTAATAAAATTTTAAAAAAACCCCACATCTTCCAAATCCCAATTACCTTAAGTAAGAGGCTCCCAGCCCCTAACTGTTAATCAAATAAAAAAGAGCTAATTTCCAGATACCAATTGCTCAGAGTCGGCCAGGCTTCAACTGTCAATCTCAAAGGCCTACCTACTGGGTTCTAATTACTTTAAACAAGAGGCTCCCAGATCTAAACTGACTGTATATAAAAATTTGAAAAAGGCAAAATTTGGTAGAAATCTTCAATTTCTTAATATTGACTTCAGTGATTGGTGAGTATAATTTAAGAAAAGTTGTATTAAGTTTTCCTTCTCTATGAATTATGTCCTATCATTCATAGCATTATACTTCAGAATAGGTTTTTAAAATGTTCTATTTGATGATAAATACCACATAATTCCTCTCCAATTTGTCATTCCTAGTATTAAGAGATCATGTGATTGTCGGCTTAAAAATGGCCAATACCAGTCCATCTCAACTCACTAAGACCAAAATATGGAGCTTAATGTGTTATATTTCATTTTTTTACAACTTCAAATTTGACAGTATGGAGTTTTTTATATGTTAAGTATAAATTCGGTAAAAATCTGATCCTTTAAAGGTTTGAGAGAGGAGTAATTTTTAACAATCCTAGGTGTACTTTTTTTTTAAATTACAGGATTTGAGCTATGATGGAGTAGTCCATAATATGCAATGCTGCTAATCTCAAAACGATTACTGTCTCTCATGCTTCCATCTCACCAACATTTCCCTGGGAGAGGAACAAGTACTTTCTTTTTGTTAAGTTTTATGGCCTCATACATGTAACGAGTAGTCGAAGGGTCACTGTGAATCAAAATGGACTCAATGGCAAAGACTGTGAGTTTGAGTTTTGAACTATGATGGATAGGGAGAAGCATTGTTTCCCTACATACTTCTCTATTTTGTTAGTTCCAAAGGATTATTCACATTACCAACAAGAGGCCTATGAAATAGGTATTTACTTCAATTTTTTATAGATGAAAAAGTGATAGACATGTTTGATACAGTTCGAAGCCTAGTGTGTTAAATACTCATTCCTATAATACATTACCTCCCACAGAAAGACCAAAAAGTATGAGACAGATGGTTGGATATGGATGGTGGCTGAGGGAACAAAAATATCTAATAATATTCAAATGTTAAAAGATAATATTAAAGAAGAGAGTAAATCAGAGAAGGGATTGTTACAGGATGCGGGACACAGAGTGACAAGAAAATTGATGGGATGTTAGGTTGGGATATATTGATTTTAAAGCAAAATTGAACATCTAAGGCACTTGGAAAAGGGAGGTTATCGGGGTAACTGGGTTAAATTAACTCAGTAGAGTGAAGTGTGAGACAGGAAATTTCAATAAACTCTGAGGGAGACATTTTTGCAAAAAGACCATCTACAGTACTCATTGGACAGTCATATTTGGTAAAAGAGAAAAATAAAAACCAAAAACCAAATCCATTGCTATCGTATGGATTCCAACTCAGTGATCCCATATGATGAGTCAAACTGCTTTTAGGGTTTTCAATTTTAATAAAAAGTTGACGCTTTTATCTTTCTTCTGCTTATAGGTAGGAAACATTGATCTCTGGTTAGCAGCTGAGTTCTTTAATTCCCTGTGCTACTAAGAAAAGAGGTAAATAAACCAGGTAGAGAGAAGATTATAAAGCAGGTAAAAACCTAAGAAAATATACAGAGAACACTAAGATAAATCAGAGGACTGCCATTTTCTGAGTATCCACAGAGAGTCAGGGACTTTTCAAATGTGTTAGCTTTCTGTATTAATGAAATTCATCACAGAGGAAATTTAACTTATTCAAGAAACACACAAGAAGGGAAGGATAAAATCAAGATCCATACTTAATTCTGTAAGAAACCAAATACCGTGTTCTCTCAATTATAAAGTGGAAGAAACAATCACAAGCAATTAAGCGTGGAAGTCTTCTCAAAGAGTATTGTCACAGGATTTGGCAGTTGGGAGATTTTGAGAGAGCAACTAGTGATAGGACAAAGAATTCAAGTAGATGAAGACTGAGTTGGGGTGGAAAATGTGTCGGAGAGTACACTCTGGAGGAGTTGAGTAGTGATGGCAAGGAGAAAGAGGAAGTAATGAGCAATGCAGGCAGGATCCTAGCTGATATTGATCAGTTCACGCACTAAACTGGGTTCTCAAGGCCTTGGGTGATTTCCTGGCTGTTAAAGATGGAAGATCCTTGCCAATCATCTCTGATTTCCAGACTCTTAGGTGACAAAGAATCACTTCTAGAGAAGTTAAACGACTGTCCCAGAGAGCCTAGTCTTTTACAGGACTTGATTGCTGACTTAAAGCTGTTTTGACAGGTACTGACTCTATCACTTGTTATTTGATCCATTTTTCTTGCTAAATATGATTTCTTGACATTGTTTGCATACTGTTATATGAATCTAGCCCACAAATGTTAATACGCTTTATTTGCTTGAAAGCCTCCTAATCTAGATCTCTACCTAGCGGAAGTTCAAATATGGAGTAGAGGATTGTATACAAGAAGTAGTGGAGAAACATTAATTTAAATGTACTTTTGAGAATTAATTGTACACTGCCATCTAACTTTCAGAATTCCAAAATTCTCTTCTTTGAATATCACTGTTCATTGAATAAGGTGTTTAGCATAGAACTACCCTCGTTATTTATAACCTGTTAAAAGTTCTCCCTACTAGTTTCTGTTGCTGTTCTCTAGAATATAAAGTTCCTCAAAGGAAAGGCTATTTCATATACTTGTATTTTTTAAAAAAAAATAAAAGTTACTATAGTGTTAGTTATATGGTAGACAATGAATATACTTGTTGAAAGACTAATAAACCAATTTAAGAACACTTTAGAACAAATTTCCAGAGACTTTTTTTCAAGTCAGTAATGATTCAATTGCCCCATGGAAAATGTTGTATGAAATCCAATTATTTTCACATTTGGGCACCTGCTTCTCATTTGCTGATTCAAATGGCTAATTTTGAACGCAGTGAGGCAGGGTTAAATAGGAAATCAGGTGAAATTCTAAGTATATTATCTATTTCGTTAGTTTATCACTACCTATTAATAAAAATAAAGCACATTCAGTATAGATAATGTGAGTAATGTGAGACTGAAACAAAGAACAAACCAAAAATCACTAATAAACCCACTATCCATAGATAACCATATATTATACTCAGTTTCTTTTTGTTCTTTTTTTGTACACATAAATGCATACATATTTTTACAAACAGCATTAAAATGCCAATGAGACTGCATGTATATTTATATTTGGTATTGTCTAGTAAGCATTTTTCTATTCACTAAATATCTTTGAAAAACACTATTAAAATGAGAAGAATATCTTATTGAATATGTAAGCGTATAAGTAATTTAAATTATTTTGCTGACATCAGTTATATAGGTTGTTAACAAACTGTCACTATTATATTCTAGTAATAAAATCTTTTTGTATATGTCTTCTGTTAAGAATTCTGGTTATTTCCTTTGCCTAGATTCTTAGAAGGTAAATTGTTGGGTAATCTAAACCATAATTCTTTCTGTGTGTGTGGAAATACTTAAAAATTGAGTTTATATTTTCAAGGGATCAAATATAATTATGTGAGTGAGTTTCTACCATTGATATGTCAAATCTGAGAATTTATCTGACAGCTACACCACAGGATACTATTTGGTAATTCATTATATTTTCAATTGTCATGCAATGCCAATAGTAATGAATGATCATTCTCTGATTTATTTTGCTAGGAGGGGTGTGTGTTTGGTTGTAGATTCAGGAACACTTAGTCATAATCTTTTCATGATATTTTAAGATGATGAGGTTAGATATCTAGGCTAGGACTCTGAAATTCTCTTGATGTTTTCTACTAGATTCCACAATCTTTGCCACTTCTGGCGTCTTCAGAGTTTCTCTTAATAATTTATTACTATCTACAGTGTTTGCAGCACTAAGAAGTTGATGTTACCATAAAGAATAGCATATGCTGCATACAAACAGGTCAAAACCAGCTTGTTTTGATATATGCCAGAGACTATTTCATCCAAAAACACAGTTTATCTGCCTTCAAAAATCCATTTGCAGAGGAATCCTACAGCTGAAATCACAACATCATTCCAGTTAGCCAGAGGAAATAACTTTAGGTGCAATCGGTCTTACTGCATTCAAAACACATACATGTTTGCAATCAACTTCTTCCAAAGATGACACAGATTTATACGCCAAATAGAAAAGAAATGTATGATGCTCTTTTATACAATTGCTAGATTTAAAATCAAAGCAACAATTACACATGAAGCGGCAGCAGAATATTAGGTTTGTGAATGTCAGTATAAAGAAAGGTTTAATTTTGTTTTTAAAATATACTTAATGAATTTTTTTATGGTCATAAAGCAATGTTTATTGAAGAAAGTTTATAAAAGCATCAATAAAGAAATTTAAATTACACTTATTCCTGTATCCAAGTAATAATAACTTGTAATCATTTCCTTTTACATCAGCCAGTTTCCTTCCTACTGTGTGTATGTATGTATACACCAATTATTGTTGTTTTGTACCACTGAGCTGGAACTGACTCATAGCTGACATCCAGCAAGTTTTCAGAGGCAGTAAATCGCATGATATTACTAATCTTTATCCCATAAAGAAGCTGCAGATTTAAATCTCATGTCTTTGAGTTGGCAGTGTAACTTCTTAGCCCTAAGCATGTGTGTGCGCGGGTGTGCAGCATGCGCACACACTTTTTCTCTATCTCTCATCCTGAAAACAACGTTCAGGTGGTTTGGTGAATAAGGAGTTGAGATGCCAACTCAGAGGCAGGTAGTATGAATCTAGCAGTTGCTCTGTGGAAGAAAGATGGACAATCTCCTCCCGTGCAATTTACAGCCTCTGAAAATTTGTTGGAGTCAGAGTAAGTGCCAACTCCAAGACAATGAGTGAGTTGATACTGTAAATACTCTGTTAAAACCTCTTTGTGAGCATTATGTTATATGTATATGCCCCAAATTATCCATAACCATCTTCTACTGACTACAAAATATTACATCAAAAGAATTATGAACTTACTTAATGAAAGGCACATGATTTCAATCCACTAGCTGCTCTGTGGGAGAAAAATGGATAATCTCCTCTCGTTCAATTTACAGCCTATGAAAACCTGCTGGAGGGTTAGCTCTGGGCTGGTTCAGACTCAATGGCAGACAACAACAAATATTTTTAGGGTTAGACTGTGCTCTATATTCTAAATATAACAGTACCAAGCATTTTACATATTCACTTCTTAAAAATATATTTCTAGAAATATAATTTTAAGGTTAAACGAACATAATCTGTTAAAAAGATGTTGCTGTTGTTATGTGCCATCGAGTCGCTTGCGACTCATAGCGACCCTATGTACAAAGGCCCTAGACTCCGCTCTGTCCTGTGCCAATCGCACTGTCTCCGACATTCCCATCCCATTTATCCCAGTCACTGAATCAATCCACCTCATAGAGGGCCTTCCTCTCCTGCGCTGTCCCTCCACCCTCCCAAGCATGATGTCCCTCTCTAAGGACCGGTCTCTCCTCACAACATGTCCAAAGTATGTTAGACGGAGCCTCAGAATCCTTGCCTCCAAGGAGCCACCCGGTTTAACCCTCTCCAGGACAAATCTGTTTGTTTTCCTAGCAGTCCATGGTATTCTCAATACTCTTCTCCAGCACCACATCTCAAAGGCATCAATTCTCCTTCTATCCTCCCTGGTCATTGTCCAACTCTCTGATGCATAACAAGTGACTGTGAAAACCATGGCCTGTATCAGACGCACCTTAGTCTCCAGAGAGACACCATTGCTCTTCAGTACTTTGGAGAGGTCCCTAACAGCAGACTTTCCCATGGCAATGCGCCTTTTAATTTCCTGGCTGCTGGTGCCAAGACTGTTGACTATGGAGTCAAACAAACTAAAGCTGTGTACAATCTCAATCTCTTCACCATCCTTCCTGATGCTGCCAATTGGTGCAGTGGTGAGAATCTTTGTCTTCTTGACATTGAGCCTCAATCCATATTGTAGGCTGCAGTCCTTGACACTCTGCAGCAGGTGCTTCAGGTCCTCCTCAGTTTCAGCAAGCAGGGTTGTGTCATCCACATAACGCAGATTATTGATAAATCGTCCACCAATCCTGACCCCACATTTCTCCTCATAGAGCCCAGCCTCCCTGATAATCTGTTCTGCATATATGTTGAAAAGGTATGGAGATAGCATGCATCCCTGGCGTACACCCTTCCCAATTTTGAACGATGCAGTGTTCCCTTGCTCTGTTCTGATGACTGCCTCCTGGTCCAAGTATAAGTTTTGCATTAGAACGATCAAGTGTTCTGGGATTCCCATTCTTCTCAGAGTCAATCATAGTTTGTTATGATCTACACAGTCAAATGCCTTTGCATAGTCAATTAAACACAGATAGACATTGCTCTGGTATTCCCTGCTTTCAGCCAAGATCCATCTAACATCAGCTACAGTATCTCTAGTACCACGACCCCTTCTAAACCCAGCCTGGAATTCTGGTAGTTCTCTGTTGATGTGCTGTTCCAGTCGTTTTTGGATAATCTTTCGTAAAATCTTACTTGCATGTGAAATCAATGACACTGTTCTGTAGTTTCCACACTCAGCTGGGTCACCCTTCCTTGGAATGGGAACAAATATAGATCTCTTCCAGCCAGTTGGCCAAGTGGTTGTTCTCCAGATTTCTTGGCACAACTTGGTGAGAATGTCCGTGGCAGCATCTGCTAGCTGAAATATGTCAATTGGTATACCATCTATACATATGTTTAAATGATATGTTTAATATATATGTTTAAATGATATAAATTATATATATATATATGTATGTGTGTATGTATATGTATATATATATATATATATATATGTATATATGAATTGTTGGTGTTGTTAGGTGCCTAAGTTGAGTACGACTCAGCAATACTATGAACAAAAGATCTGAACCTTGTTCTATCCTGTTCCATCCTCACAATTCCTGACACATAAGAGCCCACTGTAGCAGTTACCATGTCAATCCACGTGGTTGACTGTCTTCCTCTCATTTGTTCATCCTCTCTCTATATATAGAATTGTATCTCTTTTTTTCCCCCTTGTTGCTTATGGCGGAGTCAGATCCAGCTGGCACAAAAGGAAGATTGCCCCTCCTTTTCCAGCAGAGCATCATCTGGTAGATTCAAACTGTGCGCCTTCAGGATTGCTGAGCAGCTTCTTGCTAATAGGCCACCAGAGCTCCCTAAGGTGTGTATGATACAGGTCTTTGCTATCACTTGTTATGCATCATAGAGTTGGACACTGACTAAGGAGGATAGAAGGAAAATTGATGCCTTTGAGATGTGGTGCTGGAGAAGAGTATTGAGGGTACCATGGACTGCTACGAAAACAAACAGATTTGTCCTGGAAAGGGTTAAACTGGGTGGCTCCCTGGAGGCAAGGATTCTGAGGCTCTGTCTGACATACTTTGGACACGTAAGGAGAGACAGATCTTTGGAGGGACATCATGCTTGGGAGGGTGGAGGGACAGCCCAGGAGGGGAAGGCCCTCTATGAGGTGGATTGATTCAGTGACTCGGGTAATCAGGATGGGTGTATCAGAGACAGTGTGATTCACACAGGACAGAGCAGAGTTTAGGGCTGTTGTACATAGGGTCGCTATGAGTCGCAAGCGACTCGACGGCACATAACAACAACTCTATATATATACTAGACTTGGGATTCTGATCAATCCACCAATGAGGCAGGCAAGAAGTATGTCATAGGTAATGTCCCAGAAATAATTTCAACCATTTAGGGCAACAGTATACATATAAATGTCCTGCACTATTCTTAGGGGTAGCTCTGAGGTATAGTTCACATAATCTCTCAATAATTCCCAAGCATGACTAAGCAGCGTTTACCCAAGGAGAACTGTTTTTCACTTATTCACTAATTCACTCATTTTCCATACTCTCTTTCTTGTTTTACTTTCTCCTTCCATTATAGTGAGTGCTTTTTGAAATCACCTCTCAAATTCCTTGTGTTTACATCCCTGCTTCACAATCTGCTTTTGAGATAATCTCAACACTAATCTCCCTCTCCTCTTTCTAGTTTTGACATGACAGAAAGATTACGATGGGATGATAACACATTTAAAATATATAAATACTTTATCATGTTCTAGAGAACTGTGTAGTGGTGAATAGAAAGGGATTTAAATGAACAAAAGATACTTAGGTAATAATTTTCATTAACCTGAAGGTGCTTGAAAATTGTCCTATATTTTACTGCATAAATAGAATTCAGATATATATAGCACGATTTTATGTTGACTGTAAAGCACAAAACTGAAAATGCTTGAATAGCTAGACACTGATGAAAGATTTCAAGACCTTTTCCTTGCTGGGGCAAAGGACTGAAAGTATCCAATGAGGAAGGTTCTTGCTTATGAACAGCAAGACTAATTCTTTATAATGTAATTCCCAGATGACTAACATACTGTGAAGGGGAAATGAAAGGAGCCATAGGAAAGGAAAGGAAGCAAGTTGGGAGGAACTGAAGATTCTACTTGACCAGGTAGATTTTTATGATAACCTGAGTAGATCAGACTGCACTGTTGTTTGGGAAGAAGTAATACACTGAAAGGCCTTCTGATTCTTATCTCTGACACTGTACAAAAAATGGAAACTAGAGGGGTGGGAAGTGGTTAAAATGTGCAACTATGAATGAATGAAATTTAACTTTTCTGTAAACTTTCATTAAAATTATGATTCAAATAAAAATTTTTAGCTAAATAAATGGAAACTTGTATTAATATATTAATATATCTGTACAGTATGATTCAGTAATCACTTATTATGTATCTATTGAGATGGTATACCAACTGACATATTTCAGCCAACAGATGCTGCCATGGACGTGCTAACCAAGTTGTGCCAAGGAATCTGGAGAACAACCACTTGGCCAACTGACTGGAAGAGATCTATATTTGTTCCCATCCCAAAGAAAGGTGACCCAACAGAGTGTGGAAACTATAGAACAATCTCATTGATTTCACATGCAAGCAAGATTCTACGGAAGATTATCCAAAAACAGCACATCAGCAGAGAACTGCCAGAAGTCCAGGCTGGGTTTAGAAGGGGTCGTGGTACCAGGGATATTGTAGCTGATGTTAGATGGATCTTAGCTGAAAGTAGGGAATACCAGAAAAAAGTCTATCTGTGTTTCATTGATTATGCAAAGGCATTTGACTGTGTGGATCATAGCAAACTGTGGCTGACTCTGAGAAGAATGGGAATCCCAGAACATTTAATAGTGCTAATGCGAAACCTATACTTGGACCAAGAGGCAGTCGTCAGAACAGAGCAGGGTAACACTGCATGGTTCAAAATTGGGAAGGGTGTACGCCAGGGATGTGTCCTGTCTCCATACCTTTTCAACCTGTATGCAGAGCAGATTATCCGAGAGGCTGGGCTCTATGAGGAAAATTGTGGCATCAGGATTGGTGGAAGATCTATTAACAATCTGCGTTATGCAGATGACACAACCCTGCTTGCTGAAACTGAGGAGGACCTAACGTGCTTGCTGCAGAGGGTCAAGAACTGCAGCCTTCAGTATGGACTAAATCTCAATGTCAAGAAGACAAAGATTTTCACCACTGGACCAACTGGCAGCATAAGGATGGATTGTGAAGAGATTGAGAGTGTTCACAGCTTCAGTTTGTTTGGCTCCACTGTCAACACTCTTGGCACCAGCAGCCAGCAAATAAAAAAACGTATTGCGATGGGAAAGTCTGCTGTTAGGGACCTCTCTAAAGTACTCAAGAGCAACAGTGTGTCTCTGAAGACTAAGGTGCGTCTGATACAGGCCATGGTCTTTGCAATTACTTGTTATGCATCAGAGAGTTGGATAATGACTAAGGAGGACAGAAGGGGAATTGATGCCTTTGAGCTATGGTGCTGCAGAAGAGTATTGAATTTACCATGGACTGCCAAGAAAACAAATAGATTCATCATGGAGAGGGTTAAACTGGACTATTTCTTGGAGGCAAGGATTCTGGGGCTTCGTGTGACATACTTTGGACATGTCGTAAGGAGGGACTGGTCCTTGGAGAGGGACATCATGCTTGGGAGTGTGGAGGGATGGCACAGGAGGGGAAGACCCTCTATGAGGTGGATTGATTCAGTGACTGGGGTAATCTGGATGGCTGTATTGGAGACAGTGCGATTAGCACAGGATAGAAAAGGGTTTAGGGCTGTTGTACACAGGGTCGCTATGAGTCACAAGTGACTCGATGGCACATAACAACAATTGAGCACTTAAAATACAGGGAGTATAACGAGTACAACTGAGGAAATTAAACATTAATTTATCCAAATAGCCTAATTTGACTAACAGTTATCCCCTGGCCCGTGCAAAGTTATGCTCTACATAGACTGTTGTTATACTACACTTCTATTCCATAGGTTACACTTGGATGGTGGATTTAATTACACTTGACTAGAAAGAGAGGAAGAGCCCCAATGAGATGGACTGATGCAGTGGCTGCAGAAATGGGCTCAAGTGTGTCAAAAATGAAGAGGATGACCTGTGCTTCATAGAATTGACAGGAGTTGTACTCAACTCGAAGGCACCTAATAACAATAACAACACTGGAAGAGTGTGTGGGGGGGGAGAAGAGTCTTTTACAAATCTGAATCTACAAAGGACTATTTTTAACTCCTACCATGTGAGTAGGAGGAAAAAGCTAAAATGTGTAGCCAACCAAAGACACATAATATCAAACTTCTACTTGTAACTATAAGTCAGCAGTCACTCTTCTAAATTCCTGATTATTTTTTATTCTTTTTTTTAAAATAAATTTTTTACTTTATACTAGTGAATTACTAAGTTCGTATACATGGTTTTTCACACTGGATATTTCCTATTTCCTTTACCCAGCCCTCCCTCCACCCATCAAATTGTGAGACCCTACAATTATTCCCTACTCACCCACCCTCACTTTTCTGCTCCTCCCTCCCCTTGGATCTTCTAAACGCCTGATGTATTTTTAACTTGTTTAAAGCTCATTACAACTTTGTAAAATATATAACATTATCATCCCTATTGTACACTGAGGAAACTGAGGCATTGAGAGGTTAAATGATTTGCCCACATCACTAGGAAATGGCAAAGCTGTGAATTAAACCTGAGTCTCTGCTCTCAATCAATACACTACAGTAGATCTTAGGACCTAAGAGTTTTAGAGAGGGCTATTTCCAGTTACCCAAAACATGCTAAAAAGGAAATGTTAAGTCATATATCTTACTGAAAGAAAAAGAAATCTTCGTGCATCTTTTCTGGTGGAAAAAAAAAATCTGGGAAACACTCGGTACCTTGGTATTCTAAATAGACCAGTACTGCCTAAAAATACTTTCCAGCTTCAAATGTGAAAGAAAGCTTTCTTTCTGATCCCAAGTGATGTGTTTCTGGATGAATGATGTCTATTTTTATTACTCTGGCTTGCAGAGGGGAAAAAAGTTAACTTAGATAGGAAGATCTTTCTCTGATCTGTGCTCTGTTCCTCTATCACACATTTGTTGTTTGTTTGAACTTTGATTGGATGACTGAAGAATTAGCAATGGAAATCCACAAAAAAGATTCACAGGGAGGAAAATGTCACATTGCTTGTGGGAGCAAGAGGATGGCAAGGTAGGAAGAAATGACATTCTGATTTAAAAGAAAAATGCAATGTCAAAGATGGAATAGCAGCTGAGCAGAACTGAAATATGTTTGTAAAATAGAGACATTTTCCTTTTGAGGGAATTATAGATTTTAATGTTTGAATCCTGGTAATATTTGCCTAAACCAGGTCAAAAGGGAAGAAAAATCCTTTCACTCAAAAATAATGGATGTATTGGATATAGATACATTAGTAATCCTACGGAGTAGCTGTATTTTCCAAATTGTGGGTAGAGGTATGCAGGGATAAGGGATAGAATGGTCCCAATTAAAAAATATATATATTTATTAGGATTATTCATAAGTTTTTCAAAAAGTGAAAATAAGCACAATATTTCCAAGCAGTCATCAAGGTGGACATTAACAAGAGAAAATGGACTCAATGCCCAGGCTTTGATCTCCAAGAATAATGATGGTACCTACTCTTGGAACATGAGATTAGACTTGTTTTCTAGATCGAACAATTGCTGGTCACAGAGAGAAAAATCTAAGGACTACTGAGATCATAGTTTTCTCTAGGATCTCAGTATTTTGAACCAATTTCATTACTTAAAAATATATGTGGGGGTATTGTGTACCAATGAAGGAGTTTTTCTTTTGCTTTTCAAGGAGAGGAGCGAACTGGGGGTGGGGGTGGGGTGGGCGGGGAGAAAAGGGCAACAATGAATGAATGGAAGTCCAAAATCTCTGTAGATGTTCTTTGAAATGAATAAAAAAAAATTAAAAAAATATATGATAAATAATCTCAAAGTTTAAAATTTAAAAAATATGTGTCAAGCATTGTGAGAAGAGAAGTCCAAAGAGCAAAATAGTACGGCTGGAGTTTAGCATTTAAGGAAGGATGTTAGAGTTTTAGCTTGAAGCCATACCATAGATGTCTTTGTGGTTTACATTAAAAAGCTTTAAATTCCTTGAAGATGGAAGAAACACATCAAAAGGTTTAAATAATATTCCATTTACTTAGATTTGCAGTTTAGAAAATAATTCTGGCAAAATTATAGGAAGTAAATTTGAGAACTTTTAGATATGATTCAGACAAATAGACTGGGTAATGTTTCGCAACTGAGATTTGTTTCAACAAAGTGTTCTGCATTCCAACCACTAAAATGGGAAACCACTCTCTTAAATTAATATGTATGTGTCCAGATGATACATTTGAGCATAATTTCTAAATTATCTTTGCTATAAAACGATCATTGTCTATGCAAAAATAATTTTTTCTAAATCCATTCTATATAGGAAATTTTTATTTTATATAATTTGTATATTGGGTACCACTCCTTTAGAAAAGCCAGAAGTCTCAAATAAAGCAATCTAGATTTTCATCTAGGTTAAATAAATATGTTTGAAACACTTCCTGCAAAAGTAAAACTACTTCCCAAATGCATAAAGCTGAGAGAAAGCTCAGTTAGTGGGGGGAAAAAAACCCACCGTTTTCTTTTAGCCTCTTTATTTAGAGTTACATAAAGAAACTCTGAGAAAAGAATCCTAATGCTACAGACAAGAATTAAGATAGTTGCTTCTAAGGGATAAAAGAAGATAAACTATGTCTTAGATGAAAAGAATAGTAAAAAGGTTCTAAGAATAGTGGAAGGCTACTGAAAATAGAGTCCAAACAATGATAAAACACAAGATATAATGCAATATTCAGAGACAGGCTAATATGTATTAATATATATGTCAGTGAGAAAGTAGGACAAGAGAGAATGGCTAGTCACAGGAGGTGGTCTGCACTGGGAAGATTTTGTGCAAAGGGTGAACAATGAATTAGAAAGGATGACTTTTTAAAAAATATATTATTCAACTTGCAGGCTGCTTTATTTTTGTCAAATTCAGGGCAGGTCATAACCTTCCCACCTACTACAGCCAAGAAGAGAAAACGAACAGCATTGAAAGATAGAGAGCAAGCACTCGTTAGAAAATATAGAGATGGATGAGCTCTTCCTGGAGTAACAAACAATGGATGTTTTGTCATGAACACAAAGAAGGTTCCAGCAGTGGATTTGTGAATTAGGAAACTGAGAGCGGCAGTACTTGGGACTATAGAAAATCAGTTGAAGAATGTATATTAAAGACTATTCGCTGAGCACATTTGGACCTAGGCATAGAGAAATAATTTCCATTAATACAAAAACCTCATAAAACAGAAGTAATCATCTGATGCAGACCAACATGTACACCAAGATGGAAACAGAAGAAAATTTATACCATTTCTTTGAGGGTTTCATCACAACTTTGGTGAAAATGATTTATAGAGAACATCAAAAACAAAGATTATGCTATCCATAGTTTATAAAGTTTAATTCTGTAGATAATAGTCATTATATACACATGAACAAATGGATGGACACACACAAACATTATTTAAGTCGACTATTTCATGGACTATCTCATTATTATACCACATTATTGGCACTGTCATTTTTAAGAATCTTTTTAGTAACCTTTTCATGCTCCTAGGCTAAGGAGGTATGAGGAAGAGCTGTGAAAAGCAGAGTTTCAAAACCTATAGCTTCACTGATCATTGCCTTCAAAATTCTGTTGGCTTAGGAGAGTATATGAAATAAGCAGCAGATGTTTTGTTCAAACATTTCTCATATGGAAAAGTGCCTGGGACATGCTAGTTTCTCAAGAAAGGTTCTGAATGGATGAATTAATCTGTTCATAAACAATACTTTAACAAAGCATATTCTTGGCTCAGAGTACCCTGAATGTTATTTATGTATGGCACATTACCACCAGAGATGTTGGCGTTCCACTTCTAGAAGTCATATAAATCTGATAATAAGGTCTGATCTGAAAAAAACTTTGACTTTGAAAGTGGTCTTGCTTCTGCTCATTATTAAGCATTCGAAGGGCTAAGCCCCTTGAAATCTCCTTCAGCATGGAACTTGATCAAGGGTACAGATTGTTGTAGTGAAATATAATACAACAGTAAGAAATGGATCCGCAAGTGAGTGATGTCCCCTTAAACCACACCAATATAACGAAAGTGTTAAAATGTAAATGAATTATTGTAGAAAAACCAATTTTAAACAAAAAAAGAAAGAGAGGATCTTTCATAGACTGTTGGTGGGGTTGTAAAATGGTACAACCACTCTGGAAGGTAGTTTGGTGTTTCCCAAAAAAACTGAACAGAGAAATTCCATATGATCCAGCCATTCCACTGCTAGGAATATACCCCAAAGAAAACAGAACTAAGCCACAAACAGAGATTTTACACTGATGTTCATAGCAGTGTTTATTGCCAACAGCAAGAAAATAGAAACAGCTCAAATGTTCATCAACAAATGATTGAGAATTTGTGGTGCATTCACACGATGGAATACTATACAGTACTCAGGATCAACAATTTAAAAAATACTATATAATATGGGAGAGTCTGGAGACCATTATGCTGAATGAATGAAATCATCTCTTAAGGACAAATTCTGCGTAAGAACATTACTATAAAATAAAAGGATAACTAATAAGATGTGGATACAAGTCCAAAGGGGGAAGGGAAGGGAAGGGAATAGGGACAATGAGGGTGGGGAGGTGGAAAATCAAGAGGTCACAGAGTTTGGTGAGCAGGGGGTGGGGAGTGAAGGAATTAGGAAAGATTTAATGAGGACTTGAAAAGATACGGTAACAGCGGACATAGATCATATGTCTTGAAATACAATATTGTGATATTGTGAGCAACAGGATAATATCTATATGCATACAAGGAAGTCCAATGAATATCATTATCATTCAGATATATGCACCAACAAGTAGAGTCAAAGAAGAGGAAATAGAAAATTTCTACCAACTTTTTTTTTGTAGTTAAACAATGATTTTATTGCTCAAGTACATAAAGGCAAATTTATGCAACCAGGGCAGAGGCTGTGGATGATTCATATTTCCAAGTGGGAGGAAGGACTCTTTTTGTCTTATAGTATCGAGCCAATCGGTGAATTCGGCTCTCAATCAGGATCAGACGGAATTTAGCATCCTTATCCTTTCTGCTCCTTTCAAGATGCTTTCGAACAGCAACAGCTTTCTTAATGAAATGGCAGAGATCCTCAGGAAGATCAGGAGCAAGTCCTTTGGACGTAAGGATTCTCAGGATTTTGTTGCCTGTCACAAAACGCACTTGTGCAACACCATGTGAATCTCTGAGGATCACACCGATCTGGGAAGGAGTTAGACCCTTCTTGGCTAGTTTGTAGATCTGCTCCTTCACGTCGTCAGACGTCAACTTCAGCCAGGTGGGAACGCTGCGGCTATAGGGAAGAGCTGACTGGGACAAGCCCTTCCCGAGAGCATGCATGCGACCCATGATGGCGGCAGTCAGGCAACGAAAAAGAGTTCTACCAACTTTTACAGTCAGAGATCGCGCAAACATGCAATCAAGATGCATTCATAATAATGGGTGACTGGAATGCAAAAGTTGGAAACAAAGAAGGATCAATAGTTAGAAAATATGGACTCAGTGACAGAAATGAAGCTGGAGATAGAATAACTGAATTTTGCACAATCAACAACTTATTCATTGCAAATACATTTTATAAGAAACAAATGCAGGCTATACACATGGATTTCACCTGATGGTATTCATAGGAATCAGACTGATTACATCTGTGAAAATAACCGCTGGAGAAGCTCAGTATCAGCTGTAAAAAAAAACTAGGCCAGGTGCTGATTGTGGAACAGACCACCAACTATACTAGGTAAGTTTAAGCGGAAGCTAAGGAACATTAAATCAAATCCATGGGAACCAAAATATGACCTTGAGTCTATCCCACCTAAATTTCAGAACCATCTCAGGAACAGGTTTGAGGCCTTGAACACTAACGGTGAGTTGTGGGAGGATATCAAGAGTATCATCCATGAAGAGTGTAAAACGTCATTACATTCAAATCCACCAATGTCTCCATGAGAGGAACATGAGAAATAGGAGCAATCTATTTCCGTGCAATAAACAACCTTCAGAAATTTGTTGGAGGGCCAACTTAATAGCAGTGAGTTTGAGTTTTGAGTGGAATTGCTGGATCAAACTATTTCTATCTCCAGTTTTCTAAGGAAGATTTTATTTTGCCACATAATTAGATGGGGACATGCAAATAGAATGTGCAAAAATGATTCCTAATTGGATTGGTCCATTTTACCAACACACCAGGTTTAACTGAGCAAGTTTACTAGCAGTAGAATGGTAATGTTGCTATTAGCAAAGAAGAACCAGAAGGGAATGCAGCTCCCTTCAATGCCAGAGATTCCTGAACCAGTCAGACAGGGACCTAAATGAGAGCAGTAGCAGCCTTGGCAAACCCAGAGGCCAGTATGAGACATAGCTGCCTTAAGGAGCCAGAGCCAGGGGCCTTTGTCCAAACTTGCTGGAAGAAGATGGGGGATGTCTAATCAGTGGACTAAGCTTTGTAACACTGACCTAAAACCTCAAGACTGAAGGTCAGAGACCCTGCATGTGTATTTGAAAAGTTGTGTGACTAAAGAATTATATCCTGTGTAAGACCTGATTTGTAACTTGTAATTTGCCTAATAAACTCCGTAACTGTGAAAAAAAAAAAAAACCAACACAACAAAACACACACGCAAAAAAAAGTCACTACAAAGACACAGGAGGAAGATCAAAATAAATGTCAGAAGAAACTCTGAATGTTACACTGGATCACAGAGAAGCCAAAGCACAAGGAAGAATTCAAGACACTAAAGAACTGAACATAAGATTTCAAAAGGCAGCACGGGAAAACAAAGTAAAATATTACAATGAAATGTGCAAGGAGCTGAAGTCAGAAAATCATAACGGCCGAACTCGCTCAGCATTTCTTCAGCTCAAGGAATTGAACAAATTCAAACCTCAAGTTGCTATACGTAAAAATGCTTTAGGCAGAATATTAAATGATCCAGGAAGTATTAAAAGAAGATGGAAAGAGTATACAGAATCACTATACCAAAAAGAATTGGCAGACAGAAGAATTTGATGAAACAAAATATGAGCAAGAGCCTATAGTAATGAAGGAAGAAGTTCAAGCTGCTTTGAAGGAATTGGAAAAAAAATAAGGCCGCAGGAATTGATGGAATACCAATTGACATATTTCAACTAACAGATGCTGCCCTAGATGTGCTCACCAAGTTGTGCCAAGAAATCTGGAGAACAACCACTTGGCCAACTGACTGGAAGAGATCTATATTTGTTCCTATTCCAAAGAAAGGTGACCTAACAGAGTGTGGAAATTATCGAACAATATCATTGCTATCACATGCAAGCAAGATTCTGCTCAAGATTATGCAAAAACAACTGGAACAGCACATCAACAGGGAACTACCAGAAGAGCAGGGTGGGTTTAGAAGGGGTCGTAATACTAGGGATATTGTAGCTAATGTTAGATGGATCTTGGCTGTGAAAGCAGAGAATACGAGAGGAATGTTTATGTGTTTCATTGATTATGCAAAGGTGTTTGACTGTGTGGATCACAACAAACTTTGGCTGACTCTGAGAAGAATGGGAATCCCAGAAAACTTCATTGTGCTAATGCGAAACCTATACTTGGACCAGGAGGCAGTCGTCAGAACAGAGCAAGGAAACACTGCATGGTTCAAAATTGGGAAGGGTGTATGCCAGGGATGGGTTCTATCTCCATATTTTTTCAACCTGTATGCAGAGCAGATTATCTGGGAAGCTGGGCTCTATGAGGTGAAGTGTGGCATCAGGATTGGAGAAAGATTCATCAAAAATCTGCATTATGAGGATGAAACAACTCTGTTTGCTGAAACTGAGGAGGACCTGAAGTGCTTGCTGCAGAAGGTCAAGGACTGAAGCTTTCAATATGGATTGAGGCTCAATATCAAGAAGACAAAGTTTCTCACCACTGGGGAATTGGCAGCATCAGAACCGATGGTGAAGAGATTGAGATTGTTCACAGCTTTAGTGTGGTTGAGTCTACAGTCAACACTCTTGGCACCAGCAGCCAGGAAATTAAAGCTGTATCATGATAGGAAAGTCTGCTATTAGGGACCTCTCCAGAGTACTGAAGAGTAATGGTGTCACTCTGGAGCCTAAGGTGCGTCTGATACAGGCCATGGTCTTTGCAATCACTTGCTATGCATCAGAGAGCTGCACAATGACTAGGGAGGACAGAAGGAGAATTAATGGCTTTGAGCTGTGGTGCTGGAGAAGAGTATTGAATATACCATGGACTGCTAAGAAAATGAACAGGTTCATGCTGGAGAGGGTTAAACCATGCTGCTCCTTGGAGGCAAGGATTCTGAAGATTTGTCTGACATACTCTGGACATCAATGTCCAGTCCTTGGAGAGGGATGTCATGCTTGGGAGGGTGGACGGACAGTGTAGGAGAAGATGACCCTCTATGAGGTATATTGATTCAGTGACTAGAGTAATGGGGGTAGGTCTGTGAGAGACAGTGAGATTGACACAGGACAGAGCAGGGCTTAGGGCTGTTATACATAGGGTCTCTATGAATCGCAGGGGACTCAATGGCACATAACAACACCAAAACCACCACAACCTAACATCTGCTAAGAAAAGACTCACATAATGCCAAGAGAGCAGCAGTCTGCATTATTCCTCATGGGGGGTACCCCCAAAATAACCCTTCTCCTAAAAAGGCAGAGCCAATGAGTACCCCCAACTAGAGAAAATCAAAAGAAATATGTTGATGGGAAGTTATTTGAACAGCTACAGAAGAAGATGCAAATGATAGAAAAAATAATGTAAGTCATTAAGAGAGCAAATACCCCAGAGACAACAATCCAGAGGGGGGAAAATATAATGAAGAGCAACAGAACAGCTACGGAAAATGAAAGAAAAAAAAGAAAAAAGAACATCTATGGAGAATGCAAAAAATGAATAGCTATGGGAAAAGCTAAGAATGGAAGAAAGAATTGATAGTATAAAGAGGTACAAGAAGTTAAAAAATCATCACAATACAGAAAAGGTACAGCCAACACTGTACATGAAATAACATAAAAGTATTAAAATACAATCCAGAATATCAATACAAAAATGGTAGAAGTGCCCAGCATACTGGTGGGACAAAACAGTAGAACAGAAGAGATGGAACCGAGAGTCAGTGAGCTGGAAGACAAGAACCTCACACTAGAAGAAACACCACTAGAAGGAAAATAAAAGATGAGATGTAAAGAAAATTAAGATAACCTGGTAAAATAAATAATCTTCAACTACAAGTAAAGACACATTCAAGAATCAGGCAAAAAAAGTCATCTGGTAAGGAGGAAAACAGTTGTTCTTAGAAATCGCCACAAGAACTCTTAAAGAAAGAAGACAATAGAGCAATAACGTCACATATTTAAGGACAAAAATAATGTTCCAGAAACTTCGTAATCAGTTAAGAAGTTTCACAATACAACCTTATTAAAAGAAGGATCCTTACTAAAAGGGGGGGGGGATCGAGAACAGAACAACAAATGACTATGGAAATTAAACTTATTAAATCTATTGGGCTGGTGAAACTCAAATTTACTTTTCTAAAATAATTTTTTAACTGAAACTATCCCATAAAGTTGTCTGTACAACATAGTTTGGCCATTAATAAAGGATGCTTTCTTTGACTACTGCACTGTTTATTTTTTCCCCCAAACCTAGCTCTATATTTATTTAAACCAGAGTTTTAATGTGCAAATAATGAGAATAGTAAAGAGCGACTTTGGCCACACAAGCTTGATTTAAATTCCTTGAAGATTATTCTTAAATGATGGTATTCTTCATATTTCTGTGTTCAAGTTTCCTCTTAGGCTGCACATGCTACTTGAGTTTTTCCTTAATCTATTCCTGTCAATATCACTTCCACCTCTACACTGAAGTCTTTTAAATCTGTATTTCATTACTTCTTCCACACATCTAGATTTACATATTTAACTAGGGCTTGGCATGTCTATGTAAGGATTCTAAAGGTATTCTGAATGTAATACATTAAAAATGTCCCACACTGGCTTCTCTCTCCACCAGCTTTCTGTTCTCCAGTGTACACTACTACTACTACCACTTCTAGTTCTGCTTCCTCTTCCTCTGTTTCTTCTTCCTTTCATGATTTCTAATTTTTTTTTTTAAAAAAAACAACAACTCAGGAATAGGTTTGAGATCTTGAATTCTGGTGAATGAAGACCAAATAAGCTGTGAGAAGATACCAAGAATATTGTCCATGAAGAATGCAAAAGGTCATTACAAAGAAGGAAGAAGACAAGACCAAAATGGATGTCAGAAGAGACTCTGAATATTGCACTAGAGCACCAAGAAGCCAAAACAAATGGTAGAAATCAAGAAGTTAGGAGCTGAATAGAAGATTTCAAAGGGCTGCTCGGGAAGAAAGGCAAATTATAATGAATTGTTCATGGAACTGGAGTAGAAAAATCAAAAGGGCTGAACTTGCTTAGCATTTCTTAAGCTGAAAGAACTGAAGAATAAATTAGAGCCATGAGTTGCAATGCTTAAGGATGCTATGGGCAGAATAGTCAATGATTCAGGAAGCATTAAAAGAAGATGGAAGGAGTATACAGAGTCATTATACCAAAAAGAATTGACTGTTACAGAAGAATTTCAAGTAACAACATGTAAGAGGCAATGGTGATGGAGGAAGTTCAGGCAGCTCTGAAGGACCTGGCAAAAATAAAAACAAACCAACTAGATAGCTAGATAGCCCACCTGACCACCCACCCCAGGAATTGATGGAATACCAAACGGTAAATTTCAGCAAAGAGATGCTGCCCTGCTTATGCTCAGCAAGCTGTGCCAAGAAATCTGGCAACTATTTGGCCAAGAGACTGAAATAGATTCATATTTATTCCCATCCCAAAAAAATATCACTAATATCATATACTAGCAAAATACTACTGAAGATGATCCAGAAATAACTGGAACAGTACACTGAAAGAAAACTACCAGAAAAGGTTGTGGCACTAGAGACATTATTGCCAATGTCAGATGGATCTTGGCAGAAAGCAGAGTACCAGAAGAATGTCTAGCTGTGTTTCATTGACTATGCGAAGGCATAGTGGATCACAACAAACTGTGGCTAACCTTGAGGAAATTGGAAATCTCAGAATATTTGATCATGCTTATATGAAAACTATACTTAGACCTAGACCAAGAAGCAGTCCTCAGAACAGAGAAAGGAAACACTGCATGGTTTAAAATCTGGGAAGAAGTGTGTCAGGAATGCATCCTGTCCCTATATTTTTCAATCTGTATGCAGAACAGATAATTCAAGAGACAGGGCTTTATGAGAGGTGTGGCATCAGGATTGGAGGAAGACTAAATACACAACCTACAATGTACAGATGACACAACCCTACTTGCTGAAACTGAGGAAGACCTGAAGCACTTTCTGCAAAAGGTCAAGGATGGTAGTCTTCAATATGGATTGAAGCCCAACATCAAGAAGACAAAAATTCTCATCATTGGGCCAACTGACAGCACCATAACAAATGGAGAAGATATTGAGGTTGTTAGCAATTTTAGGTTGCTCAGATCCACAATCAACACTCTTAAACCAGCAGTCAGGAAATCAAAAGATGAATTGCATTGGGAAAATATGTTGTCATGACCTCTCCAGAGTGCTGAAGAGAAACGATGCCAGTCTAGATACAAAGGCACACCTAATCCAGGCCATGGTCTTCTCAGTTACTTGTTATGCTTCAGAGAGCTGGACAATTACTAAGAACTACAGAAGAAGAATAGATACCTTCGAGTTGTGGTTCTGGAGAAGAGTCTTGAACATACCATGGACTGCCAAGAAAACAAATCAGTCCGTGTTAGAGAAAGTGAAATCACGTCTCTCCTTAGAGGCTAGGATTTTGAAGCTCCATCTCACTTACTTTGAGCAAGTGGCCAGGAGAGATTGTTTCTTGGAGAAGGACATCATGCTCGGAAGGGTGGAAGGACAGCGCAGGAGAGGAAGACCCTGGATGAGATGGAATGATACAGTAACTGGGGCAATGAAGTTTGGTGTGTCAGAATTATTGAGACTGGTTCAGGCCAGGGAAGGGTTCAGAGCTGCTGTACATAGGGTCGCTATACATGGCAGGCAATTCAACGGCACGTAACAGCGACAACATACTGTGACAGGTTTGGAAGCAGGAGTGGCATCCATTTCCTAAACAACATGCCTATGAAAATTCTATGAACTTTGATAAATATTGATAGGTGTAGAGGGGCATCAAGCCTTTTGTTCATAGGGTGGCTGTGAGTTGTGTTTGACTTGAAGGCAAACAACAACAACAACTGATTTATTTACAAAGTTTGAATACATTGTTTTTCACACTGGATCTTTCCCATTTTCTTCACCTCCTATCAAATTGTGTGACCTTGTGATTAACATCCCCCCACCCCTCTGTTTCCACCCTCCCTTGCCTTGGTTCCTCATACTCATTCTACAGTAATGATTTTATATAGTATTTGTCCCAATGGGACTAAGTTAGTTCACTCAGCATAATGTTTGCCAGTCCCTCCCAACGTAGGCAGTAATTTATAAAGTCACTCCTCCTGTGTGCTGCAGAGCATTTCATTGTGCGAATGTACCATAATTTCGCAATCCATCTGATTGTGGTTGGACATCTGGGTTGTCTCCATGTTCTTGAAATGGTGAATAATGCTGCTATGAACACTGGCCTAAAAGTCTCCATTTGAGCCTGTTTTCATTTTCTCAGGGTATGGAATAACTGGGTCATATGAAATGTCTATTTTCAGTTTTTTGAGGAAGCACCCAACTGCCTTCCAGAGTGGTTGAACCATTTTACAATCCCACCAACAGTGTGTAAGAATTGCTATCTCGCCACAGCCTCTCAAACATTTATTACTTGCTATCTCGTTAAACTTTGCCACTGCTACTAGAGTAAAATGGTATCTCATCGTGGTTTTGATTTGCATCTCTCTTATTGCCAGTGATTTTGAGCATTTCTTTATGTGTCTGTTGGCCAGAGATGAAGGGACTTGAAGTCAAAGTCAATGGTGGTGAAACTTAAGTAGAGACAATGAAAATGACGACACAATGTGAAAAATGTAACCAATAGCATGTAAACATTGTTGATTGTGTGCATATTTTGCTGCATATATTTTGACCATAAATGAATATGTTTTTAAAGTGGGGAAAAAAGAAGCATTACAAACATAGCAAACAAGAAGACATCTTGAAAAAGAAAGGGCATAGAGAAGACAATAATAAAGTCTTTCTTGAAAGAATTGATTGACAGCTTTCTACGAAGATGGTGCCAAAAGCCAAGAAGGAAGCCCCTGCCCCTCCCAAAACTGAAGCCAAAGCAAAGGCATTAAAGGCCAAGAAGGCAGTCCTGAA
>NW_006400010.1:3881272-3890538 GCF_000299155.1 Elephantulus edwardii
AAAAAAAAAAGAATTGACTGACAACAAAATCTAGACAATTAAGTGATAAATAAGAATAAAAATTCAGTCATGATCACATGTGGCAAAAGTCCATAGGATGAGCAATAAATTCAGGTAAGTATAGAATTAAGCCAGGAAGATGTAAAAATCAATGGTACTGAACACAAAAAATTATTACAACACATAACAATGCATAAACTTAAAATGTAAAGAAAGAAAAATCAGAAAATGTAGGTGAGGTAGATAAAGAAAGATGAGAGAATAAACTATTTTTACATATTGTACATTAAAGCAACCCTGTCTAAAATCTAACCATATATGTCAAATAAAAAATTAACTCAAGCTCTTAATAGTATTCAACATTTGTTGTACTTCTAAAGTTCATTTAGAAAGTAAGTTATATCGTGGTAAAAAAAAACCATAACATTTTTCAGACTTCTTTTTGTCTTCTATTCAAGAAAGGTAAGATGGAATGCTTTATTTTAAAATTACACATGTACTCATGTTTACGGCATTGAAGTCTATGAGGGAGAGAATAGCCTAAAAGTATTATATTTTAGGGCATTATTTTTATCGTAGGAGTATGCAATGAGGGTTGCAGAGTGGATTATATTTGGGGGTAGGGTGTGGGGTTTGGGGAGGTGCGGGGGGGATTGTGTACCAATGAGGAAGTTTTTCTTTTGCTTTTCAAGGAGAGGAGCAAACGGGGGGGGGGTTTGTGCGGGTAGAAGGGTGCAACAATGAATGAATGGAATTCCAAAATCTCTGTAGATGTTCATTGAAATGAAAAATAAACAAGCTAAATTTAAAAAAATTACATATGTACTATAATTCATTTTTTTCTAAATGATATTTGACTGTTGATGTTGAACCTATACACAGAAAAACACACACAAATTCAACAGTTTCTTATTAACATAAACTGCCTTCTAAGGTTAGGTTACTACCCACTCTTTTGAAGTTCTGTTTTCATTTTATCCCATATCGATTGTTCTTTAAAAAGTCTAACTGTCAAAGAAGACTCTTTTTACTAGTTAGGTGAAATTATTACTCTGTTTTAAAGAGATATTTTTTGTTTACGGTTCAAAGATTATTTTAGGACAATAGTTTCAGGGCTTCATCCACAGCTCCAAAAAGATGCTGTTGTTAGATGTCACTGAATGGACTGTAACTCACTGCAAACCTACGAACAAGAAATCTGAACCTTAACTATTTCACACCATCCTTAAACCTCTGATATGCTTAAGCCCACTGTTATAGTCATTGTGTCAATCCATCTTGTTGAGGATCTTCTTCTCTTTCTCTGACCATCTACCTTTCCTCTAAGGAAAAAGAGACTCACTATAGGGACAATGATGTTGTCCATCTGAGAACATGCCCAAAGAATGTGAGACCAAGTTTCACCATCTTTGTCCCTAAGGAACACTGTGGTTGCACTTTCTCCAAGACAAGTCTGTCTTGTTTGTTCTTTTGACAGTCCATGTGATACACAGTACTCGTCTCCAAAACCATAATTCACATGCACTGATTTTTGTTATGCCATCTTTATTCATTGTCCAACTTTTAGAAGCATGAGAAGTAATTGAAAAGACAATGGCTTGGATCCAAAACACCTTAATCTTTAAGCTGGCATCCTTTTTCTCTAGCACTCTGGAGACAAAGCCTAGAGTGCATGAAAATTTTAAATTATTTTCTAAATTTACCCTTTTCAGGATTCTCCTAAAAGTTCTTTGATCGTATGTTTAGTAATGCCAGCCAGGCACCATCCAATTCTTCTGGTCTCGTGGAACAGGCAGAAGTTGTTTATGGAAGAAATTAAATTAACCATCCACACCATATCTTCCTCCTAGACTGGATTTTCCTTTTCCTCCACTTCCAGTGACTAAAGACCAATAGTTGTACTTCAAGTAGCAAGCTTTTAAGACTCCAGACACTATGAATGTAACTAGAAAATAGCACAGAAGTGTTCAACAAGTTATTAGGCCAATTGACTGCAATGTTCCATGAAAAATCATGGCTCTAAGTCCCCAAACTAAGGAACCAATTCCCATTTAGAGTTTTCGTTTTCAAGTGATTTCTTTTGTGGTGAATTGTACTGTGCCAACTTGGTTAAAGTAGATATACATTTCTGCAAATCCTCTTCCCTGACTAGTCTCTGCTTGAGCTGGCCAAAAGTGAAATTCACACAAGATTAGGAAGGTGGAAGTGAAGTAGCAGCCAGTATTCGCTGAAGGTCTTCCTTGTTTGCTGTGGTGATAGACCCGGAGATGCCAGATGGTTTCTACATTATCATTACTCTTTTCCACTCTGGACTTAGTTCTTCCTCATGACCAACAGTAGTCCTGAAATATCAGGCATTTGCTGACAGGTCCACTGATGCAGAACTAAACACAGGCACTGCTTCCATTTGGCAGGACCTGACTGGCTTCTCAGACTGATTGCTGGTGATTGAGTCTCTGGTTTCAAACTACCCTCCTGGACCTTCATTTCTGAAGCTCTTCCCACAACTATGCAGGGTCTAATTCCTATGACAAATCCTTTACCACATGACTTACAGTTCTGCTTCCTTAATTGAACCCTGACTGATACAAATATCTTCTACCTTTCTATCTGCATATGAACAGCTCAAGAATAATTATCTCTTAATACTAAGGTTGTCATTATTTCTGAGCAACAAATTTTGTAGGCGATTAAAAAAAAATGCTAGTTTTGTCCATTTCTGCCTTTGTAGGGAATGGGAGCGGATGACAGAAAGCTTTCCTTTCAGGAACTAGCCAAGATAACTCTTTCTGTTAAAGAAAACTGCCACTGAACAGAAAAAAGAACAGACTCCCCATTAAAATGATCTGCTTCTGTTCAGCTTTTCTCAGGGATTAGGCAGTTAATTCCTACTAAGATGTAATTATTATCGGGTCTAGCATGTGATTGCTACCAGGCAGCATATTCACAATTAGGGGACAGTAACTTGGCATTTCAACCCTAAGAACTGGAAAGGATTCCAGGTAAGCTAGTGGCAATTATTTAAGTTATGAAAGTCTTTCCATTTTAATCAAAGAGAAGGCACGTTCTGCTGGAATTTAGAGGAGGATGCCATGTCATTAAAGTAAGATGATTTTCAGTATTTGTGAAATTTAAAATTTGCTGTGATGATTTTGAAAGGCAAAAGAGATACAAATGCACTCTAGTTTCCTGAAGAATTCTACACATTTCCTAAACCATGAGCCCCTTAAAAAGTTGCTTTGTCTCAAAAAACAAGACAAATGTTTGTGTCAATGCCAAAGAAATATATGAAACACTCTCCTAGATACAATTTTCCAGGTAGTTTTATTTCTAGGGACTCTCAATTCTGAGAGTGACAAAAGAGTAGAGGTTTTATTTTGCATTTATTTTTATTACTTACCTAAACACCCACAGCAATTTTTTTTTAATTTTATACTGGTTTACTTACAAAGTTCATATATATTGTTTTTCATACTGGATCTTTCCCCTTTCCTTTGCCCACCCCTCTCTCCATCCATCAAATTGTGTGATCCTATGATTTAAGTACTCCCTCTCCACTCCTTGGATCTTTGTACTCGTTCTACAATAATGGTCTTAAACAGTATTTCTCTTTATGAGACTGAGTTACTTCACTTAGCATAATGCTCTCCATTTTCTCTCATGTTAGGTGGTAATATACAAATTCATTGTTCCTGCATGCTGTGTAGTATTCCATTGTGTGAACATATCATAGTTTTTCTATCCACTCTATTGTGGTTGGACATTTGGGCTATTTCCATTTTCTTACGATGGTGAATAACACTGCTATGAACATTGGTGTACAAGTCACCATTTGTGCCTCAGTCCTTATTCTCTCAGGGTATATATACTCCAAGCAGTGGAATAGGGTTATATGGAATTTCTACATTCAGCTTTTTGAGGGAACACTAAACTGGCCATAGAAACTTTTTTTAAAAATTTTATACTAGTTTGTTTGCAAAATTCTAATAGGTTTTCATTCACATCAGATCCTTCCCATTTCCCTTCCCCCCATCAAATTGTACAACCCCCCATGATTAATCACACACACACACACACACACACACACATATCCTCACCCTTCTGTTTCCAGCCTCCCCTGTCTTGAATCCTCATAGGCATTCTACAATAATGGATTTATACAATGTTTATCCTGTGGGACTGAGTGAGTTTACTCAGCATAATGCTCTCCAGTCCCTCGAAAGTTAGGTACTAATTTATAAAATAGTTGCTCCTGCATGTTGCATAGTGTTTCACTGTGTGAGTGTACCACAATTTCTCAACCCATTCTATTGTGGTTGGACATTTGGGTTGTTTCCATGTTCTTGTGATGATGAATAATGCTGCCATGAACATTGGTGTACAAGTCTCTGTTTGTGTCTCAGTTCTTATATTCTCAGGATATATCCCAGGCAGTGGAACAGCTGGGCCATATGGAATTTCTATGCTCAGCTTTTTGAAGAAAAGCCAAATTGTCCACAACACTTTTTACTATTAGTGATTCACTTGGCAGAGTATTCCAGGTGATGGTGCCAGAGTGGGTCCAAGTATGTTGGAGATCATGAGGATGGCACAATATGGAGCAAAGTTTTGACCTACTGTTTATAATAGTTGACTTAATAGTTGACTCCACAACATCTAACAGTAAAAATAATGTTTCTATATATTTTAGTTGTGATGTGATCACTGTAAGGTGAAACAACTTTTGCAAAAATGCTGGAAATATTAATAAAATCAGAGGGATGCAATTAATTATCATCCAACTATGTACTGGTTTACCTTCACTCCCATTCTATTCTAAATTCTCAGGCTAAGCATTAGATGTTAAAAAATATTTCATAAACACAATCTAGAACCAAACTAATTTATCTTGGCCTTTTATAAAGTGAAGAGAGTTTTGGTAACATAGTCTGTAGGGAGTTACAATATATAACGAACTAACTCAGTCCCATAAGGAAAAATACCATATAAGATTAGTATTGTAGAAACAGATAACTAGTAAAATGTGTATAAGGAGCTAAGGAAGGAAGAGGGAGAGTAAAGGGGTGAGGATGGGGGGCAGAGGGGTTGCACAATGGTTGCAGGGAGAGAGGGATGGATCGGTGGAGGGAGGAGTGGGTTAAGGAAATGGGAAAGATCAGTGTGGAAAACAACATATACGAACTTTGTAAGTAAACCAATATAAAATTTTTTTTTACAAAAATCCGGGGTTCGAATTCACTGGTGGCTCTGAGGGAGAAAGATGGGTAATGTTCTGTGTGAGTTACATACTTGTGGATCCAATGGATGGTCAGCTATTAGTCTATTTCAATTTAACAACATGTAAATACAGCTGAGTTCGAGTTTTCCAGAGTGAAACAGCATTTCATATCTTCTTTGTTTGGAAATTAACAATAATCATAGCTATCATTGTAAACAGATCTTGGCAGTGTTTACTGACAGTAAAGGAAGTATGAAAAAGATTTCAGATATATTTCATATCTTTCTTCTTTTTGTAAATGGTTATTTTAATAAAAATTTCCTCTTTATTATTTTAGAATAAAGTTATTCACTGTGATAATAAAGATCATATAAAAATACAGTTATCTATGGTCTATGTATCTATGCACTCAGCTCAACATATTTATACTCTCAATGTCGAGTTAGATTTAACTCCATTTCCTAGAAAAGAAGTCCCTGACTTGTGATGTATTGAAGTTATAAAACAATTTAGTATATCACATTGTTAGTAATATGTACTACGTTCAGTATTGCAGAAAGTAAATGGCTGATGTTATCATTCTCAGATAATCACAGATGTTCAATTTCATGATTTATTGTTCTAAATATTGCTGTATGTAGGGATTCAGCACTTAAAAACATGGACCCAAACACTGATTGCTTTACTACAGTTAATAGGCAGATTTAGGAAGCATGGAGATGGTACTGTGAAATATGTAGTCATTATTGTTAGATGTCATTGAGGAGGCTCTTATTCAATGTTAATCTAAACACAATAAAATCCTGCCTAATCCTTATGTAATCCTCACAATCTCAACGTTTTCCTTTCTTGAAACGTGTTCATAAAGAGTGGTATTTGAAATACCAGTGGCATAGCTTCTAGGATTACACCAACACACAAGCTATCACAGTACAACAAACTTGACTCATCACAAGATGAGTGGTGACTATAAAATATATGAAGAAGAAATTTTTTTACTAGAATCACTATTCTTTTTCCCCAGAAGTAATCCAGATGCAGAAGAATCTTTCACAAGTGGAGTTAATGCCATACCTGACAAGAAACCAATGTTGTCCAACTATTCTTCACCATTATTGTTGTTATTAAGTGCCAACAAATCAACTACGAATCATGTAAAGAGAGCAAGGGCTGCATGGGGATGACCCTATAAGACCTTTACCAACTTTACAAATGAAAAGTGTCACCATCAATAACATCAACACCACAAAACCAATTTCCATCAGGTCAGATATACCTCCCACACTCCTGCATCCCTTCCTACTAATCCCAGCAACCATCGTATGGCTTTACTGGGTCTAAAAATCCAATGTGATAGCTCACAAACCACACAGAACCATAGTAGATAAACCAAAAGACTGTAATTCAGATTAACAACAAGATATACTCAGTCAGAACATGTTCTGAAACTTACAGGCACCTCAGCCTTGAGTCTCACGTCATTAGGCCAGTGTTACAAAACTCTCAGTCCTGTCAATTATGGCTTTTCCTGCATCCCCCACCCCAGATCTCACCCCCAGTCCTCCAAGAAGTCTTGGCAAAAGGTTCTTATGTTCAATGGCTTAGCAGTCCCAAGGTAAGCTCTGTCTCCCATCATGTCTCCGGTTCTCCACTGTGGCTGCTATGGCTGATGTTCCCAAAGGCTCTGGTCTGACTGGAGCAAGAATCTCAGGTCCCAAAGGACACGTTGCATTTTCTTGCTCCTTTTTTGTGGATGACAAGGTTCTCAAGTTCTGCTGCTGGAGTCACAATTTAATGGTAAGGCAAGCCAAAAGCTTTCAGGATAGGCTGATATACCCTATTCACATATTCTTGCCTAAGTCACATGGCTAAGTCAGTCAATGGCTAGGGAAGCCCTTATGAACAATAAACTTTTTTTTAGGTATTTTCTTTTTTTAAAAAAATTTAATAATTTAAATGAACACTTAGAGATTTTGGATTTCCATTCATTCATTTCTGCATTTCTCTCCCTGTTGAGCCCTTCCCCCCACCCCCCGCCCAGTTCGCTGCTCTCTTTGAAAAGTAAAAGAAAGACTCCCTCCCTGGTACACAATCCCCCTGCACCCCTCCCACTGTCCCAAGAACATTCCACTATGCAACCTTAATTGTGGACTCTTGTGATAACCATAATACCCTATCATACATCGCTTTTAAATTATTCTCTCCCTCATCTGTTTCAGTGCAGTATACACAATTTATCCAGTTTTTCTCAGTCTTACCACAACCCTGATATCAGTCCCATTTTACAGCAGTGGCACCATGAAGTATTTGTACTTTTGCAACTGAGATATTTCACTCAGCATAATATCGTTGAGGGTCACCCATTTTGAATAATATTGCATGAGTTCCTTGTCTTTCAATGCAGTGTACTATTCCATTGTGTGAATATACCACAGCACCACAACCCTATGAACTACGGATCCTTGACCTATCCTTTATCATCCTCATGATATCCACCATGCTCAAGCCCATTGTTACAGTCACTGTGTTAATCCATATTGTTGAGATTTTTTTTTCTTTCTCTGATACTCCATCTTTCCCAGCACAATATCTTTTTCCAAGGACTAGCCCCTCTTGACATGCCCAAAATCTACGAGACACAATTACACCATCTTTGCCTTTAAGAAGCACCATGGTTGTATTTTCTCCAAGACAGATTTCCTTGTTCTTTTGGCAGTTCATGGGATATTCAGTACTCTGCTCCAACATAATTGTTAAAAGGCATTCATTATATATCTGCCATCCTTATTCATTATAAAACTTTCAGATGCATAAGCAGCACAGAAAATACCATGACTCAGATTTGGCACATATTAGTCATTAAAGTTCTATCACTGCTCTTTAGTACTTTGGAGAGATCCTTTACAACATATTTCTCTCAACTGCTGCTATGATAAGTGTTGACTGCGGATCTAAGTAAAATGAAATCCTTGACAACTTCAAGCATTTTTCCATCTATCATGATGCTTTCCATTGATCTACTCAGTATTTCTTTCTTTCTTGGTGCTGATATATTGAAGACTATATAATCTGAACTTAAGCTTCACATCTTCTTCATTTTCTGCAAGCAAGATTTTGTCATCTGCATGACATAGGTTGTTATGAGTCTTCTTCCAATTCTGATGCCACATTTTCATATAGTCTAGTCTCTTGAATGATTTTCTCAGCACACAAACTGTATATATGTAGAGAAAGGATATAACCCCAAAGCATACTTTTTCTGACTTTAAGCCATTCAGTTTCTTCTTGTTCTGTTTCAACAACCCCTCTTTAGTAGATGTGTATACTTTTCATTAGCACAATTATGTGTTCTGATAATCCCATTCTTTTAAGTATTAGCCATAATTTGTTACGATACACATAGTCAAATGCGTTGGCACAGTCAACAAAGCACAAGTAAACATCTTGCTGGTAGTCTCTGCATTCAGATGAGAAAAACCTGACATCAACAATGATATCCCTAGCACCATAGTACCTTGTACCATCTTCTGAATTCAGCTTCAATTTCTGGTAGACTCCTGTTAATGTACCGTTCTAGTTATTTTTTCAGTAATCTTCTGCAAAGTTATCACTTGCTGCTCTGAAAGAATTCACAAAAAAACGAAGCCCCAAGAATTAACAATATACCAATTGGTAAATTTCAACAAACAGATACTGCTCTAGAAGTGCTCACCAAGTTGTGCCAAGGAATCTAGAGGACAACAACCTGGCCAACTGACTGGAACAGATCTATAATTGTTCCCATTGCAAAAAAAAGGGGACCCAACAGAGCGTGGAAATTATCAAATGATACCATCAGCAGAGAACTGCTGGAAGTCCAAGCTGGGCTTAGAAGGGGTCGTTGTACTAGGAATACTGTAGCTAATGCTAGATGGATCTTAGCTGAAAGCAGGGAATACCAGAGTAATGTCTTTGTTTCATTGACTATGCAAAGGCGTTTGACTGTGTAGATCATAACAAACTGTGGCTGACTCTGAGAAGAATGGGAATCCCAGAACACTTGATCATG
>NW_006400010.1:3891953-3895433 GCF_000299155.1 Elephantulus edwardii
AGGAGGCTGGGCTCTATGAGGAGGAATGTGGCATCAGGACTGGAGAAACACTTATCAACAATCTGTATTATGCAGATGACACTGCCCTGCTTGCTGAAACTGAGGAGGGTCTGAAGTGCTTGCTGCAGAAGGCCAAGGACTGCATCCTTCAATAAGGATTGAAGCTCAATATTAAAAAAAAAAAACAAAGATGTTTTACTACTAGGCCGAATGGTGGCATCATGATAGATGGTGAAGAGATTGAGATCGTTAACAACTTTAGTTTGCTTAGCCCCGCAATCAACACTCTTGGCACCAGCAGTCAGGAAATTTAAAAAAATGTATTGCGGTGGGAAAGTCTGCTGTTACGGACCACTCTAAAGTACTGAAGAGCAACGATATCAGTCTGGAGACTAAAGTGTACCTGATCCAGGCCATAGTTTTTGCATCAGAAAGTTGGACAACAACGAGGGATGATAGAAGGAGAAATGATAACTTTGAGCTGTACTGCTGGGGAAGAGTACTGAATATACCATGGACTGTTAGGGGAACAAATAGTTCATCCTAGAGAGGGTGAGATCAGGTTGCTCCTTGAAGGGAAGGATTTTGAAGCTTTGTCTGGCATACTTTGGACATGTTGCAAGGAGGAACCAGGTCTTGCAGAGGGACGTCATGCTTGGGAGTGTGGAGGGACAGAGTAGGAGAGAAAGACCCTCAATGAGATGGATTGATTCAGTGACTGGGGTAATGGAGGTAGGTATGTCTGAACCAGTGAGATTGGTACAGGAAAGAGCAGGGTTTAGAGTTGTTGTTCATAGATAGGGTCACTATGAATAGCAGGCGACTTGATGGCACAAAACAACAACATGTGATATTAATGATATGGTTCAATAATTTGCACACCTTTATTTGCAATGAGGACAAATATGAATCTTTTACATCCAGTTCAAAAGGCAGTTTTCTTCCAAATTTCTTGGCATAGGCTATGCAGTGTGTTCATGGCTGCAGCTGTTTGTTGATGTACCTCAACTGATATCCATCAATCTCTGATTTTATTTTCTTTTTTTATCAATGCCTTCAATCCAGCTTGGCCTTCTTGCTCATTATCATTGGTTCTTGATCCTATCCTACTTCTTGAAATGGTTGACTGTCAACCAATAATTCTTTTCTGTATAATGACTTTGTATTCCTTCCATCTTCTATTGATGCTTCCTGCCTCATTCAAGATTATACCATAGAATCCTTCAGTATTGCAAATCAAGGCTTGAATTTTTTTTCTTCAGTTCTTATACCTTGAGAAATGTTCAGTGTGTTCTTTCCTTTTGTTTTTCTAACTCCAGCACCTTGTACATTTTGTTATGATACTTTGTTTTTTGTTCTTAAGTGGCCTAGATGCCCTTTAAAATACTTACTTCTCTTACTTCAGTATTTTGTCCCTTTGTTTTAGCTTCTATATAATCAAGTGCAATTTGTAGGGTCTCTTCTGACATCCAATCTTCTTTCTCGCCTCTTTTTGTGATCACCTTTTCTTTTCTTCATGGATGATAATCAATATGTCGCCTGGTCTTCATTCATTAGTGTTTACTTCATCAAATCTATTCTTTACATGATTTTTCAATTCATGTGGGAACAACTCAAATGTGTAATTTGGTTCTTGTAGACTTGTTTTAACTATTTTCAGCTTTAATTAGAACTTGCACATAAGTCAGTCCCTCGCCTGGTTTTGACTGCTAATATTGACCTTTGCCAATGTCTCTTTCCACTGATCTAGTCAATCTGATTCCTGTGCCATCAAGTGAAGGCAATGTGCATAGTTATCATTTATGTTTTTATAAAAAAGGTGTTTGTAATGAATAAATAATTGATTGCACTACTGTCACCAAGACTATATTCTCCAACTACCAATCCTCCTCCTTTGTTTCCAATTTTTGCATTCCAATCACCATCTTGATTTCATGTTCAACACATTTTTAACTTTCTGTATTTTGTCATGTATATGTTTGTTAAAGGATTAATTATACATGTACATGTATTGTTTTCAACCTCCAAAGGTAAGTAAAGATCAAATGTATAAAGGCTTTGATAATAAAAGGTCGTGAGAAGAGTTTAAAAATCTTTACTACCAAGGAGCCATCTGATTTGACTCTCTCTAGGACAGACCTGTTTGTTCTTTTAGCAGTCCATGGGATCTTCAGCATTCTTCTCCAATGCCACAGATCAAAGGAATCAATTCTTCTGTCATTCTTAGTCACTGTCCAGCTTTCTGATGCATAGCAAGAAAATGGGAAAATCATGACCATGATTAGGTCCACCTCACTCTTTAGACTGACACTGAAAGGACCCTGACAGAAGTTTTTCTTAATGCAATTAATCTTTTAATTTCAGAACTGCTGGTGCCAAAAGTATTGATTGTGGATGTGAGCAAGATGAAATCATTAAAAACTTTAATCTCTTTTTTATCTATCATGATGCTGCCAACTGGCCCGGTGGGGAGGATTTTCTCTTTCCTGATGCTGAGGTACAATCCATACTAAAGGCTGCAGCCCATGATCTTCTAAAGCAATCAATTTAAGTCCTCCTCAGTTTTAGCAAGCAAGGTTATAGCATCTACATAAAGCAGGTAATTGATGAATCCCTTCCAATCCTAATGCCATATTCTTCTTCTTAAAATCCAGCATCTTGAATTATTTTTTAGCATACAGATTGAAAAGATATGGATAAAGGATATATCCCTCAAAACCATGCACAGGGTCACCACAAGACAAGAAGAACCCGGATAAGATTAATTAATACAGTGACTGTGACAATGCTGGTAGGTGTGTTGGAAATTGGGAGGCTGGCTCAGGATAGAACAGATTTCAGAATCTTTGGTAAGAGTTGCTATAAGTCTAAGTTGACCTAATGGCACATAACAATAATAACAATAAAGGACAATAATACTTACTAATAAATATGTCAGAATCAATATACTAGAGTCAGAATAACTGAAGACCATCACAAATCAGGGATTATCTCTATTATCTGCATAAAATATAGACAGGCAATCCAATCACCCTTGATTTAAGCTATAGGTGGCAAATTAAATTTAACAGAATTAGCATAAACGAATTTGAATGCATATTGGCTCTGAAAACTGATATTGACATCACATTCTCTTTAAAAAACATGAGTTTTTCCTTTCTTTGCACATGAACACTGATATCAGGTATGTCACACCAATATTTTATCTACTGAGCAAGAAAATGGAAGTACTGATGACTGACTGAGGTCTAAATTCTGAATTTCAGTATTATATTTTTTAAACAAAGTTGAAATGTTGTTGTTGTTACGTGCCGTCGAGTCGTTTACGACTCATAGCGACCCTATGTTCAAGAGCCCTAAACC
This sequence comes from Elephantulus edwardii, assembly GCF_000299155.1. NCBI lineage: Eukaryota > Metazoa > Chordata > Mammalia > Macroscelidea > Macroscelididae > Elephantulus > Elephantulus edwardii. The sequence continues at coordinate 3,895,317 of NW_006400010.1, forward strand.
CTGCTCTATCCTGTACCAATCTCAATGCCTCTGACACATCCATCCCGATTACCCCAGTCACTGAAGCAATCCACCTCAAAGAGGGTCTTCCCCTCCTGCGCTGTCCCTCTACTCTAC
>NW_006400010.1:3895638-3897460 GCF_000299155.1 Elephantulus edwardii
TCTATCCTCCCTAGTCATTGCGCAACTCTCTGATGTGTAACAAGTAATTGCAAAAACCATGGCCCGTATCAGGTGGACCTTAGGCTCCAGAGAAACACCGTTGCTCTTGAGTACTTTAGAGAGGTCCCTAACAGCAGACTTTCCCATCGCAATACGTTTTTTTTATTTCCTGGCCACTGGTGCCAAGAGTGTTGACCGTGGAACCGAGCAAACTGAAGCTGTGAACAATCTCAATCTCTTCGCCACCCATCCTGATGCTACCGCTTGGTCCAGTGGTGACAATTTTTGTCATCTTGACACTGAGCCTCAGTCCATACTAAAGGCTGCAGTCCTTGAGCCTCTGCAGTAAGTGCATGAAGTCCTCCTCAGTTTCGGCAAGCAGGGCTGTGTCATCTGCATCACACAGGTTGTTAATAGATCGTCCACCAATCCTACCGCTATGCTTCTCCTCATGGAGCCCAGCCTCTCGGATAATCTGCTCTGCATACAGGTTGAAAAGGTATGAAGATAGGACACATCCCTGGCGTACACCCTTCCCAATTTTGAACCATGCAGTGTTGCCCTGCTCTGTTCTGACGACTGTCTTTGTCCAAGTATAGGTTTCACATTAGTACGATTAAATGTTCTGGGATTCCCATTCTTCTCAGAGTCAGCCACAGTTTGTTACGATCCATGCAGTCAAATGCCTTTGCATAATCAATGAAACACAGACAGACATTCTTCTGGTATTCTCTGCTTTCAGCTAAAATCCATCTAACATCAGCTACAATATCCCTAGTACCAATGACCCCTTCTAAACCTACCCTGGACTTCTGGCAGTTCTCTGCTGATGTACTTACTGTTCCAGTCGTTTTTGGATAATTTTCAGTAGAATCTTGCTTGCATGTGAAATCAATGATATTGTTCTGTAGTTTACACACTCAGTTGGGTCACCCTTCTTGGGATGGGAACAAATATAGACCTCTTCCAGTCAGTTGGCCAAGTGGTTGTTCTCCAGATACAAGATATTTAACTCTGTACTCATTTTTTCATGCATAACTTTAGTTTCTTTAACGTGATCACAGAGAAGGGCTTTAAATATAAATCAGTGGATTAGCATATCCATATTTAGCCAAAAATATATTTTACTAAGAGTTTTGGGGTCAAATATTGAATTACTGTAGTCTGGAGTTATCTATTGAGATAGCTTATGAAGTGAAATAAATTATCTTCCTTTTTCCTTCAAAATTAAGTACCCAAGCTACACTAACTAGTAAGGAACATAAAGAAAGCACAAAACCTAACCAGTCATTTCCTAATTTGTTAAACTGAGGGTTTGAATTTATTATCTCCATGTTCCTCTCCACTTATAATATTAAATCCGTTAAAAATGCCTTTTTTCTTTTATTAATTTTAATAAACATTTACAGAGATTTTGGATTTCCATTCATTCATTGCTGCACTTTTCTCGCTGCCCACCCCTCCCCACCAGTTTGCTCCTCTCTTTGAAAAGAAAAAGAAAATAAAATTCCTTCTGGTGTATAATTCCACCATCCCTTCTCCTCCCGCCCCCTTGCACCAAGTACACTTCTCTATGCAACCTTAATTCTGGATTCCTGTGCTAACCATAATACTCAATCATATATCACCTTTAATCTGTTCTTTCCCTGATCTGTTTCAATACAGTATACATAATTTAACCAGTTTTTTCTCAGTCTTACCCCAACCCTGATGTCAGACCCATTCTACAATAGTGGCACCATGCTTTGTTTACAATAGCAAAGAGGTGGAAGCAACCTAAGTGCCCATCAACAAACGAATGGATAGAGAAGCTGTGGTATAT
>NW_006400010.1:3900487-3901504 GCF_000299155.1 Elephantulus edwardii
ACTTTAAGGTGACATCATAGATCTTAAGTACTTTGGAGAAGTCTCTGACAGTAGACTTTCCCAAGGAATAGGCTATTTTATTTCTTAAGTGCTTTTCTTTGTTTTCTTGATGTTGAGATGCAATCCATAGAGGTGTGAAGTAGTCCAGATAATACTAAGATAAATGCAACTCTATAGTTAAATAACACCTAGTAAATAAACTGTTGCCTAATCTTAGCTCTTCAGGGGCAAGGATTTTGAAGTTCTGTTTCATATACTTTGGGCATGTGGCAAGGAGCGGCCAGTCCTTGGAGAAGGACATCATTTTTTGAAGGATAGAGGGACAGTGAAGGAGAGGAAGACAATGACATAGTGACTAGGGCAATAGTAGGAGGGCTGTCAGAGTCTGTGATATTGGCTGAGGATAGACAAAGTTCAGAGGTATTCTGTCACTATGATTTGTAGTTCACTCAACAGAACAGAACAACTACAACATATGTAACTTTTATGAGTAGCATCATTCACTCAGCATGTTGACAAGCTTCATTAATCCTGCAGCATGAATAGTTTTGCATTCTTTTTCATAGTAAAATAATATTCAGTTCTCTAAATATACTGTTGTTGAAGCCATCAAGTTGATTCTGACTCATATCAACTCCATGAATAATGTATTGAAACCCTGCCCTAGTTTTCAACATTTTCATGCTTGAGCCCACTTTTACATTCACTATATTAATCCAAATAAGGATAGAGCAAGGTTTCAATCTGCTATTCTAAGGGACTTCATGGTCTATTTGATGATACTAAACAAGAAGATTATGATTCAACTGCAAAACCACTGAATGTCATGGCCCAAACAAGCTGACAAACAACTTTTAACATTGTTACGTTATGTTATTATGTGGCATAGAGTTGCTTGCGACTCATAGTAACCCTATGCACAATAGCCCTAAACTCTGCTCTGTCCTGTGCCAATCGCACTGTCTCTGACACTCCCACCCGATTATCCCAGTCACTGAATCAATCCACCTCATAGAG
>NW_006400010.1:3903464-3910315 GCF_000299155.1 Elephantulus edwardii
GGACAATGACTAAGGATGATAGAAGGAGAATTGATGCCTTTGAGCTGTGGTGCTGGAGAAGTGTATTGAATATACCATGGACTGCTAGAATAACAAACAGGTTTGTCCTAGAGAGGGTTAAACCAGGTTGCTCCTCAGAGGCAAGGATTCTGAAGCTTCATCTGACATACTTTGGATATATTGCAAGGAAGGACCAGTGCTTGGAGAGGGACATCATGCTTGGGAGGGTGGAAGGACAGCACAAGAGAGGAAGACTGTCAATGAGATGGACTGATTAAGTGCTTGCGTAACGGGGTAGGTGTGTCAGAGACAATAAGATTGGCACAGGACAGAGGAGGTTTTAGGGCTGTTGTATAGAGGGTCACTATGAGTCACAGGGGACTTGATGGCACATGACAACAACAAGTAGATGGCATAAAATTGTTTATAGTATTATAATCCTTTGAAAAATGTTCTTTAAAGCCGCTAATCATGTATCTTCCTTAATGTCTAGCACTAGTAATATGAATCTTTTTTCCAGTCTAGCTAAAGGTTTATGGATTTTGTTGATTGTGTCAAAAACCAAATTTTGCCTGTGTTGATTTTCCCTTTTGTTTTCTATAATCTCTTTTCCACTTATTTCCCCTGTGATCTATATTGTTTCCTTCCTTCTGCTTGTTTTTGGTATCACTTGATTTTTCTATTTTCTTAGGTAGAAGATTAGGATCCTGATTTAAAACCATTTTTATTTTTAATGTAGGCATTTGTAGCTATAAATTTTCACTTAACATAACTTCAGTTACATCCTATAACTTTTGATATGCTGTGTTTCTGTTTTCATTAATATAAAAGTATTTTCTAGTCTCCCTTGTGATATCTACTTCAATACACTGGTTATTTAGGAGTGTGTTGAGTAATTTCAACATATTTGTGAATTTCTCCAAACGTTATCCTTACCTCCAAAAAAAAATACTGATCTCATAAATTTACTTTGATTTTTACATAGGTACAAAAAGAGTAATACATGGCTATAAAAGATTCCCTGAGCATACTGGATGGCATAAAATAAATTCAAACACTTTATTTATACCTGGAAATTTTCATAAGGAATCTTGAACTGGACTTGGAAATATTATATTTTCATGCTAGAATACCAACATGCATATACTTTTCACCAAATTTCACCAATCATTTAACTCATTACAGTCAAGTTAGAATAGACTCATAGCTGAATGCATTTTCAGAGGCAATCCACTGAACAGGAAAAGACTGCATATCTTTCTCCCACGGAGCAGCTAGTGGGTTCAAATTGTGTATATTTGGGTTGGGAGTGCAATTTCTTATCCACTAGGCCACTTGAGCTCTCCTATAAAAGTCTAGATTACTAAATTGAGAGTTAAAAACAGCTTAAGAGTAAATAACTAAAAGTGTTTCTTTATAGATCTATTAAAACTGTAACATCAAAATTGATGCTAGCATTACTTCCAACATAAAATCTTATCCGTTTCTCTAGTATTATGCTATTAATTCTTTATTTCTCTATTAACAGGGTTAATTTTTTTGGAAATCGATGGCCAATTTTTCTTCCTAGTCTGTCTTAACCTAGGAGCTCTGTTGCAACCTCTCCACCATAGGTGGCTCTCCTGGTTTTCAAAACACCAGTGGCACAGACTCCAGCATTAGAGCACCCCACAAATCACACCAGTACAGCAGAGTGACAGACAAATTCTGTACCAACAGGAAAAATAATAACTAAACCTATGCATGTGTAAGATATTAATCAATTGGCAACATGCAACGGGAATAGGAATGCACAAAATATGAATGTAGGAAAAATGGAAGTTGTAAAAAATGAAATGGAACACATGAAGATTGGCATTCTAGGCACAAGTGAACTGAGAAAGACAAGCATGGGCCACTTTGAATCATACATCACACGGTCTACCATGCTGGGAATGAAAAACTGAGGAAGAAGGGTGTTGCTTTCATATTTAAAAAGATAATTTCAAGATCCATCCTGAAGTTCAATGCTGTAATAGGATACTCTTAATACATGTATTAGGAAGACCTGCTAATAACTACATTTATTATTTAAATATATGCACCAACAATTAAAGCCAAAGAGGAGGAAATTTAGAATTTCTACCAATTTTTGCCATCTGAAATTGACCAGACATGCATTGAAGATGCATTAGGAATTACTGGGAGTGCAAAGGTTGGAAGCAATGGGGAAGGAATGATAATAGGAAAGTATGGACTTGATGACAGAAATGAGGTTAGAGATTGAAGATGTCAGAGTTCTGTCATGATTTATCCATAGCAAATACCTTTTAAAAAAAACCACAAATGGCAGCTTTACACATGGATTGACTACATTTGCAGAAAGAGTCATTGGAGAAGCACAGTATCAGCAGTCAAACCAGACCGGGCGCTGATTGTCAAATATACCATCAATTACTCATGTACAAATGTAAACTGACGCTGAAGAAAATTAAAACTACTCCACAGAAGCTAAAATATGACCTTGAGTTTATCCTATTTAAATTTAGGAATCACCTCAAGAACAGGTTTGAGGCATTGAACACCAATAATTGAAGACCAGAGGAACTGTGGAAGGATATCAAATATACATTCTTGAAGAAAGCAAAAGATCATTAAAAAGGAGGAATAAAGGGAAAAAAAGATCAAAATGGATGTCAGAAGAGACAATGAAAATTGCTTTGGAGCATCCAGAGGCCAAAGAAAAACGGAAGAGATGCTGAAGTAAAAGAGCTGAACAGAAAATTCAAAGGGCTGCATGAGAGACTAAAGCAAAATATTATTACAAAATGTGCAAAAAGCTGGAGTCAGAAAATACAAAGAGAAGAACTTGCCCTGCATTTCCCAAGCTGAAGAAACTGAAGAACAAATCCAAGCCTCGAGTTGCAATACTGAAAGATGTTATACACACATCTTGACTAATCCAAGAAATATCAAAAGAAGATGGAAGGAATACACAGAATTTCTGTACCAAATATAACTCGTTGACATAGAAAAATTTCAGTAAGAGCCACATGAAAAAAAAGCCAGTGGTAAATTTCAAGCAGCACTGAAGGCATTGGCAAAAAAATAAGGCGGTACAAATTGATGGAATACCAACTGACATGTATGAACTAACAGATGCAGTCTTGGATGTGTTCACCAGTTTATTCCAGGAAATTTGGAGGAAAGCTACCTGGAAAATTGACTGGAAGACATTAATATTTGTCCCTATGCCCAAAAAAGGTGATCCAATGGAATATGGACAATATCATTAATATCCTATGCAAGCAAAATATTGCTTAAGATCTTTCAAAAGTGTCTGTAACAGTATAATGGCAGAGGCCTACCAGAAGTACAAGCCGGTTTTAGTAACAGCCATGACACCAGGAATATCACTGCTGATGTCAGATGGATCCTGGCTGAAAGTAACAAATACCAGAAGAATGTACATTTGTGTTTTAATGACTAAGCAAAGGCATTTGACTACATGGATCATAACAAATTATGACTCACACTGAGAAGAATGGGAATCCCAGAACGACTAATTGTGTTCAATGCAGAATTTATACCTAGATCAAGAGGTTGTTGTGCGAATGGAACAAGGGAACACTGCTTGGTTTAAGATCAAGAAGGGTGTGTGTCATAGTTGTATCCTTTCTCTGTACCTATTCAATCTCTTTGCTGAGCAAATAATTCGCGAAGTCAGACTCTATGAACAGGAGTGTGGCATCAGGTTTGGAGGAAGACTCAGCCACAATTTGCAGCCACAATCTGCAGCCACAATCTGCATTATGCTGATGATATAACTTTGCTTACTGAAATTGAGGAAGATATGAAACACCTGCTGCAGAAGCTCAAGGACTAAAGCCTTCAGTATAGATCACAACATCAAAATGAAAAAGATCTAGAATGACAGGTCCAAAAGTCAACGCTATGACAGATGAAGAAAATTCTGAAGTTGTCAATAATTAATGCTTGCTTCAAACAACAATCAACAAACACTCTTCACAACATCAGTCAGGAAATCAGATGTATTGCACTGGAAAATCTACAGTCAGGGACTTTTCCAAACTACTGAACTTTTCCAAATTCCTGGTGTCAATTTGAAGATTAAGATGTGCCTGATTCAGGCAATGATCCTATCGATCTCCTGAAAAATTAGCTGGAAAATGAATAAGGATGATAGAATATTGAGGCCTTTAAGTCGTGGTCCTGGAGAAGAGTACTGATTATTCCATGGACTTCCAAAAAAAGCAACATGTATGTCCTGGAAAAGGTTCGGCTAGCGTGTTCCTTGAAAGCAAGGATGACCAAGCTTTGTCTTTCATACTCTAGACATGTAGCTAGGTGAGGCTATTTCTTGGAAAAAGACAACATGCTTGTAAAGATAAAGGGTCAGTGAAGGATAGGAAAACCCTCAACAAGATGGACTGACACTGTGACTTTAGCAATGGGATCTAATATCTGAGATTGGCTGTTCATAGTCATATTCAACTCAATGGCACCTAACAACAATACTTTTGAAACTGACTCCTGGGTCAGCACTACTGTTGATCCTTCATAACACATATGTATATTTGGACTAAAATGAGTCCTGACATTGTTCACTCAGTACATAGGACAGTCTGAAAGTTATCTAAGCAAAATCAACTTGCTTATTCAAGTGTCTATTCTATGACGTATCAGTAGTTTATGGCACCTGGTAAAATTCTTCTCAAGAATTCTAAGATAGTTTCTCTTTACAAATGGACCCTTCATACAAGTATTAAACAGAAGCAGAAAATTAAAAATAGTTGCAGCAATGCAACTCAGTGACTTTGGTTAATGTAAATAATACTTTAAGAATAGGAAAGGGTAACATTCTTTATTGAGGTGAAGCATATATATAACTATTCTATAAAGCTTTGAATAATGATTCCTCTGGAGGCAATGACAAATCTCCAGGATCTTCTACCAAAATTATTTATATTAATAAAGATTTACCCAATACAACTTGAAATTTGAAAAGCTGAGCATCTCTGAATTGACAATTCATTCCACAAAACTTTTACAACAGTGCTGAAATAACTAAAAATTACAGCACTATCAAAATAAACCATTATTTCTGGCAATTCTTTTAGATGAAGTGAAATAAAATTTTTTCACACTTCTCCAGGGGCCCTCTGTGATATGTCAAAGAAAGTCATATAGTTTTAAATGTAGGAATTCCTCTTTCTCCTTTTTTCTAACATTTTATTACTTTGATGACAATTTATAAAGCCAATTTGTTTTTCGCTCAATAATTTATATACATTTTGTTTCATAATATTAATTGCAACCCCTCCACCAATGCAGTAGTATTCTCCCCACTTTCTCTTTGCTTCCATTGTCTCTTCTTTCCACCTTCTGAATTTTGTTTTTGGTCAGACGCTGCATTTTTGATCTTTGAGATTTGCGTTTTCTGAGCATTATTTTCCTCTTGAGCATTATTTACTTTGTGAGTTTATTGATTAGCTGAAAGGTTGCCTCAGAGGTAGATTTAATTGTGGATGTGAAGTGTGTCTAAGAGTCTTTCAGTGTTTTTTACCAGTCTTTATCAGAAAAGTCATTCTGGACTTTTAAATTTTTATTTTGAAATTTGTTCTACATTTGTTCCAGATCTCTTATTCTGTCTGGGACTTCCTATTACGATCCTGATCAGGATGACCAGTAGTTATAGCTAGGTACTCTTTGTTCTTATGGCCCAGTACAGACTAGTTACTGTAGTTGACTAACCCTTAGGACAAATTGTTTCCTTGAGTCTTTGATTTTCTTCACTTTTCTTTGCTTCAGATGGGGAGAGACTAACAATCACAATTTAAAAGGCTACTCAAAACTTCTAAGACTCAAATAATTATTTACCATATTAAGGTGTAGAGTATTATTTTTGTGGATTAAGTTACACCAATTGACTCAGATATCATCCTAGACTATGTCTCTAAACCCTCAAGTATGGTAAAATGTTTGGTTATACCTAAAAAATTTGCATAACTTTACTCCCTGTATGCTACATACAGGGACATATTTAGAATTCAGTCGTGCTAAGAAATATTTTAAAGTGTTTTATACACATACACACATTTTCTACATACATTCAGGATAACTGTTCTCATTTTAACTCAAAGAACCAAAACTCTTTCTCACCATAATTCCTCTATCAGTATTACTCCTTTTAGGATACCTGGGTGATCTAAACAATTACGTATTTGACTAGTAGCTAAACAGTTGGCAAAATGAATCCACACAGGAATTTCAAGGCTTGATGAGCTGCCTTTAAAAGGTTTTGGACAGCCTATCTTCCCTGCACACATGGAATTACCAAAAATTGGAGTCAACTTGATGACAACTGACAGCAACAATAATTACACTTATTGAACTGCGTATATTCTAGGTAACTAGTTTTTCACAGAAATTTTTAAAAACTAGGTAAATATTCTGACTATCATATGTAATCACTTAGCCAGACTACCAAAGCTTATACATATAAATAAAACCACTTTCTACTACTCCCACACCTTTTATACTGGGAAAAAGTGACACAAAGGACTATGTTCATTACCATAACTCAAGGATGTAACCACTCTATATGATTTAGAACAAGTCAAAATAAAAGTTTATAAGCTTAGTAATCAATGTTTTAGTTTCCAATCAATCTTAGAAATTATTAACTAAGGTGTACTTGATTCAAATCATGGTCTTTTTAATCACTTGCTACACTAAAGAGAACTGGACAATAAATAAGGATAACAGAAGAAGAATGGATGCCTTTGATGTGTTGTGGTGGAGAAGAGTGCTCAATATCCCATTGACTGCCAAAAGAACAAATAGATACA
>NW_006400010.1:3910415-3914547 GCF_000299155.1 Elephantulus edwardii
TGGTACGTTGCTAGGAAAGGTGTTTCCTTGAAGGAAGACATCATGCTTGGAAAGGTGGGGGGTGGATAGAAAAAAGAGATAGATACTCAATCAGGTGAATTGACACAGTGACTGCAAAAATGGGCTCAAGTGTATTCAGAGATTGTGTTGTTGGCTCAGGATAGGACAGGGTTCAGATCTGGTGTTCACAGGGTCACCATCAACTTGATGGTACATAACAACCTAACAATAGGGAAGTTTAAGATTAAGTTTTGAAACTGTAGAACAGTTATGTTGTCCATATTTTAAAAATTTTGGCAGAAAAACTAACTCTCAGTTCAAAAATAATTTATATATCTTGTACTTTTAAATATTATGTAGAATATAGGTATATTTGACTAGTAAAACAACATTAATTTAGAAAGTTAGAAATAATTTCTTTGTAAGAAAAAATGGAAATCTCATTAAATATAGAAAATATATGCTCATGTTTTTATTATACCTCTTTATAAACTGAAGATCTTTGACTAGTACTTATTTTTAATCAATTCAGATGCATTTTAAACAAATTTAACTCTTCAGTTCCAATAGTGAATTATGCTATAGGCAAAATCTTGAATGATCTAGGAAACACCAAAGGAAGATGGAAGAAATACATAGAATCACTGTACCAGAAAAAAAATGAATCATTTCATGGAATCGTTTCAGGAAAAATCACAGAATCAGTTCAGGAACGAGCTGATCAACAATTATCAAGAACAATGATCAAGGCTATGAGGGAAGAAGTTCAACCTGCACTGAATTCACTGACAAGAAAAAAAAAAGGCCTCAGGAATTGATGAGATACCAAATTATATGTTTCAACAAAGAAATGCAGCCCTGGATGCACTAATCTATGCCAAGAAATTTGGAAGATAGTTACCTAGCCAACTAACTTGAAGAGAGTCATATCTGTTACCATTCTAAAAAAATGTGATCCAACAGAACATGGAAATTAGCAAACAATATGATTAATATCACATGTAAGTGAAAACTTGCCCAAAATTATTTTAAAATCACTGAAACAGGATATTGAAAGGAAACTCAGAAACTGAAGCTGGATTCAAAAGAAGCTATGAAATGAGGAATAGCACTGCTGACATGAGATGGATCTTTGCTAAAAGCAGCACATAGCAGAAAGTTGATTATCTGTGTTTTATTGCATATGAAAAGGTACTCGATTGTGTGGATCATACCAAATTATGGCTAACATTGAGAGGAATGGAATCTCATAACACTTTATCATGCTCATGAAAAACCACTCAATAGACCTAGAAGCAGCTGCCTCAACAGAAAATGCATTGCATGGTTTAAAAATAGGGGGGGGAAAATGTGTTTTAGGGTAGTATCCTTTCTCCAAACCTATTCAAACTGCATACTGAGCAAATCATTAGAGAACTCTGTGAAGAAAAATGCAGCACCAGGATTGGAGAAAGATTCATAAACAATCTGCAATATCCAGATGAAACAACCTTTGCTGCTGAAAGTGAAAAATGATGGAATTATTTGCTCCAAAAAAGAAAAACTACTACCATCAATATGGGTAACATCTAAACATTAAGAAAACAAAATCCTCACCAATGGGGAACATCATGATAGATGAAGAAAAGACTTGTTTTCAACAATTCCATTTTACTTGGATTCACAATCAACATCCATGGGAACAGCAGTTAAGAAATCGAAGTGGCTGTGTTGCAACATCACAGCAGCTGTGTTGTAGCTGCTGCATCGCACTGTGGATCTATTCAAGCCAATTAACTAGGAACTTGTCTTAAAAATTTCTTAGTGTGACCTGGACTGCTCTGCTGCCTGGAGCACTAAACTGTAGTCCCACTGCTTGGATGTTCCAGCCCTTTTGCCTGGAGGTCCCAGCCGCTTGACCTGGTGGCCCAGGCCCTGTTGCTTAGAAACCCTGAAGCCACCACCTGGAGGACCTGGCCTGCTTCCTGGACACTCCCACTGGTCATCTGGAGGCCCCATCATGTCTGCCTTAATTAAAGACCTGGCCCCACAGCCCTGCTGCCTGGATGCTCCCGCTGGCTGCCTGGGCACACCATCCCTGCTGCCTGGAGGACCTCACAGCCCCTCTGCCTGGATGCTCCCTCCCGCCACCTGGAGGACCTGGTTCTGCCTCCTGGACAGCCTGTCACCTGAAGGACACACCAGTGCCTGAAGAATGACTCATTAACACCCCTCTGAAGTGTGTCAGGGACACTAGTATCACAGTTGAAGCCATTTCCATCCCCCTCACAGAGCTTGAGCTGCCTTTAGCACTGGAAACCTTGGACACACCTAGCTGCAGCAGTTGCCTAATATTAGCAGTTCCATGCTAATTGACAGGCCATGTATCTCCGGAGATGAAGGAAGTCTTCCCTTGAGCCAAAAGTTCAGAGAGAAACTCAGGCAGGGTACCTGTTCAGTCCTCCTCTGGAGCGGTGACTTCCTGATCCAAGGTTTTCAGACGAAGAGCCTACTAAGACCTCAGGCATGAAAAACTCTACCACAACAATGTCACAGAAAAAGCAGACTACCTCACACCCTACACAAACCCAAAACAAAATGTCACATACCCCCAAAATCAATGGATTTCCTGAAGCCAGAAAGTCTCATGGAATTTTCTGATATAAAATTCAAAAGAGCTGAATATTTTCAATGGGTGAAAGACAAACTCGAAGAATTACAGGACTCTGCAAGCAAAAACAAAAAAGAATTTAAAAAAATATCCAAAATAAAACAAACAAGGAATTACTGACTCTGGGGGGGGGGAACCAACAAGAAACCACAATCCAGAATATGAGGACCAATGTTTCAGATGCTGTCAATGTAGGAGGGACATATGAATAGGGTTGAAGAGATGGAACACAGAACCTGCACAATAGAATGTACAATTGTCACCATTGATCTGCTAGAATAAAAAAGGAAAAATAAGAAAGTATAAAAATAAAGCGGGACATTATCAAGAGGAATGATATGCATATAATAGGAATTCCAGAACAGGAAGAAGCAAGTAAAAGCATCAAGACAGTTGTGGAATAATTACTACAAGAAAACTTTCCAGGCATAATGAAGAATGAAAGAATATATATTTAAGATGCTGAATGAACACCATATAGAATAGACTCCAAAAGAAAAACACCAAGGCATATCACAGTCAAATTTGCCAGAATCAAAGCTAAGGAGAGAATTCTGAAAGCAGCTAGGGAGAAGCAAAGAGTAACCTATAAGGGCAAGCAAGTAAGATTAAATGCCATATTTTTCAGCAAGCAAGAAGACAGTGAAATGACAAATCTCAAACACTCCAGGAACACAACTATTAACCAAGATAAACCGAGAAAAATTGTCCATCAAATATGAAACCAAGATAAACCCAGAAAAATTGTCCATCAAATATGAAGGAGAGATCAAGATATTCTCAGAAAAGCAGAACCTACAGGAGTTTATAAAAACAAGACCAGAGTTGCAGGAAACACAGAGAGACATTCTTCTTACAGAGGTACAACAGAAAGCAGGATGGACTAAAATAACAAGCAACAACACCAAAAAGAACTCAATAAAATGATAACCAGAAAAACTTGCCTTTCAATAATTACACTGAATGTGAATGGTTTAAATACACCACTAAAGAGAGAAAACGAGTAGAAGATAGGATAAAAAAATAACCCCAAATCCCATAATATATATTGCCTACAAGAGACATGCCTAAAAAGTGAAGATAAAGAAAGACTAAAAATAAAAGGGTGTGGAAAAAATATACCAAGCAATTGGCAACCAGAACAACAGGGGGAGTGATAATATAAAGGTAAAGGTATGGAGATAGGATACATTGCTGGTGTACATCCTTCCCAATTTTGAACCATGCAGTGTTTCCTTGCTCTGTTCTGATGACTGCCTCCTGGTCCAAGTATAGGTTTCACATAAGCACAATTAAGTGTTCTGGCATTCACATTCTCCCCAGGGTTAGCCACAGTTTGTTGTGTTCCACACAGTCAAATGTCTTTGCATAATTAAACACAGGTAGACATTCCTCTGGTACTCTGCTTTCAGCCAAGAACAATCTAACATTAGCTACAATATCTCTATTACTATGACCCCTTCTAAGCACAGGCTGCACTTT
>NW_006400010.1:3915942-3919876 GCF_000299155.1 Elephantulus edwardii
CATGATAGATGGTGAAGAGATTGAGATTGTTCACAGCTTTACTTAGCTTGCCTCCACAATCAACACTCTTGACACCAGCAACCAGGAAATTAAAGGATGTACTGTGAAGGGAAAGTCTTCAGTTAGAGACACCTCTAAAGTACTAAAGAGCAACTATGTCCATCTGGAGACTAAGGTGCGCCTGATACGGGCCATGGTCTTTGCAATCATCTTTGCTATGCATTGGAGGGCTGGACAATGACTACAGATGATAGAAGGAGAATTGATGCCTTTGAGCTATGGTGCTGGAGAAGAGTATTGAATATACCACGGACTACTAGAAGAACAAACAGTTTCACCCTACAGAGGGTGAGACCTGGCTGCTCCTTGGAGGCAAGGATTCTGAAGTTTCATCTGACATACTTTGGACATGTTGCAAGGAGGGACCAGCTCTTGGAGAGGGACATCGTGCATGGGAGGGTAGAGGGACAGCATAGGAAAGAAAGACCCTTGATAAGATAAAGTGATTCAGTGACTGGGGTAATGGGGGTAGGTGTGTCAGAGACAATGAAACTGGCACAGGATAGAGCAGGGTTCAGGGCTGTTGTAAATAGGGTTGCTACGACTAACAAACAATTCAACGGCACATAACACCAACAACAGTAATATCTTTGATAAAATAGATTTCTATGCAAAACCATCACAAAGGACAAGGAAGGTCACTACATAATGCTTAAAGGATAAATAGAACAAGAAGACATAACCATAACGATCTGTGCACCAAATGATAGATCTGTAAAATATACAAACATTTACAGAACTGAAAAAATAGACAACACCACTATAGTAGTAGGCGACTTCAATACACCACTGTCAAGAAAAGATAGAACTACCAGAATAAAATTAAACATTATGCTGAAGAATTAATCCACACAATAAACCAACTCAATCTCATAGATAGATGCAACCTAATGCAGTAAAAAAAAAAGGCACAGTGCTTTGGTCGGTTGAGCTTAGTTGTGTCGTTTTTTCGTGGCCAGGTGCGTTCCTAGCTGTTCCAGCTCTCGGCTCCGCGTTCCTGACCTGCGTTGCCAGCAGGATGGCCCACAAGCAGATTTACTACTCGGACAAGTACTTCGACGAGCACTATGAGTACCGGCATGTCATGTTACCCAGAGAACTTTCCAAACAAGTACCCAAAACCCACCTAATGTCTGAAGAGGAGCGGAGGAGACTTGGTGTTCAACAGAGTCTAGGCTGGGTGCATTACATGATTCATGAGCCGGAACCACATATTCTTCTCTTTAGACGACCTCTTCCTAAAGATCAAGAAAAATGAAGAGTGTCTGAGGATTGCCAGTGGAATAGTTTTCAAATTTAATGTGTATATGTGTATATATGGTAGTATTCAGTGAATACTTGAAAAATGTACAAATCATTCATCCATACCTGTGCATGAGCTGTATTCTTCACAGAAACAGAGCTCAGTTAAATGCAACTGCAAGTACATTACCATAAGGTGTTTAAAATAAAATTTCTTCCAGTCTGTTTTCTCTTTATAATATAAATGACTGTTTGACTTTACCTGTTAATTCTGTTTAATAAAGTTTTCACATTGCATTAAAAAAAAGGCACAGTATACCTTCTCCAATGTGCATGAAATGTTCTCCAGAATAGATGACATTTAAGGTAACAAGACAAACATTAATAAATATAAAAAAACACAGAAATAATACAAAGCATCTTCTCAGACCACAATGCTACAAAATTTGAAATTAATAACAAGAGGATGTTGTTGTTGTTAAGAGCCGTCGAGTCGTAGGTGACTCATAGCAACCTTATGAATGAAAGACTTGGACACCTGTATAAATTTCGTCCTTTCTCCAGGTTCATAAGGTTTCCAGAGATAAGCTATTACGGAAGTGGATGCCACTCCTGCTTCCAAGCTTGTTTTAAGTGGGGAGCTCCACCAAACACTGTCCACCACGGGTAACCATTCTCGCATTTGACTCATTAGTGTCATAGTGTTTGGCTTCACAGTAACCACGAGTTACCTCTGTACAAAAAGTGGACATAACAGGGTATACGACCTAGAAGAATGTTTCACAAAAAACAATTAAAAGCAGGCCTGAGGGCCGTGGAGTAGAGTCACCCACCTTTGGCTTGGGAGCATGACTTTCCGTCCAATAGGCCAACTGATCTCTCTCTATTCTGTTATTGTTTTTTTTTAAGTGCCGTCAAAGGAGGAAAAAACCCCAGACATTTGGAAGAGTGTAATTCATCACATTAACAAACCAAAGAACAAGAACTACCCGATCCTACCATTGAGGCAGAAAAGGTTTTCAACAAAATCCAACACCCTTTCCTGATTAAAACTTTCAACACAATAAGAATAGAAGGGAATTTCCTCAACATAGTAAAGAGTAGATACAGAAACCCAAGAGCCAATGTTATTCTCAGGGGAGAGAGATTAAAGGCATTCTCTTTGAAAATATGAACTAGGCAATGATGCCCACTATCACCTCTCCTATTCAATACTGTATTGGAAGTCTTAGCAATGGCAATGAGAAAAGGAAATAAAAGGTATTAAAATTGGCAAAGAGGAGGTAAAATCATCTCTATATGTAGATGACATGATCTGGAGAAATGGAAGAATATACCTTGCTCTTGGATAGGAGGACTCAATACTGGTAAAATGACAATTCTACCAGAGGCAATCTACAAGTTCAAAGCAATCCCAATACAAATACTGATTCCATTCTTTAACGAGATGGAAAAGGCAATTTCCAATTGCATCTGGAAAGGAAAGAGACTCTGAATTAAAAAAAGCACTCCTGAAAAACAGAAACAAGGTAGGAAGCATCGCACTCCCTGATCTCAAATACTACTATACAGCTATGATGGTAAAGACAGCATGGTACTGGTACAATGACAGACACATAGATAAGTGGAATAGAATTGAAAACCTAGAAATCATCCTATGGCCAACTAATTTTTGACAAAAAAAAAAAAAGAAATCAGTTGAGTGGGGCAATGACAACCTCTTTAACAAATAAATGGTGTTGGCAAAACTGTAGAAAACTCAAGCAAGAATCATACCTCACACCATACATAAAAAGCAACTCGAAGTGGATAAAGGACCTAGGAATAAAATCAAGGACTATAAAATTCATCAGAGAAAAGCTTGGAAGAACTATAAAAGCCCTAGTGTACAAAATGAACAGCATCCTAAAAAGCCTATAAGCAGGAGAGAATAAAATTGATTAGTGGGACCTTCTAAGAATCAAATCCCAAAGCACATCAAAAATCTTCTCCAACAGGGTAAAAAGGAAAACCACATACTGGGGAAAAATATTTGGTAATGAACTGTCTGATAAGGGACTTTTATCTAGAATTTATAGACTACTCCACCACCACAAGATAAACAACTCAATTGCAAAATGGGTACAGGATATGAACACACACTTCATAAAGAAGACATTCAGATGGCGAATAAGCACATGAAGAAATGTTCAAAACCCCTAACTCTAAGAGAGATTTAAATCAAAACAACAATGAAATTCATCTCACTCCAGTAACAACAGCAAAGTTCAACAGAGCAGCACGCAACAAATGCTGGTGAGGTTGTGGAGAAATTAGAGCCCTTTATTCACTGTAGATGGGAGTATGAAATGGTGCAACCACTCTGAAAGGCAGTATGGTGCTTTCTTAAAAAGTTGGAAATAGAAATATCATTTGACCCAGCAATTGCAGTACTGGGAATATACCCTAAAGAAACCAGAACTTCTAAAGAGATATATGCATACCTATGTTTATTGCTGCATTGTTCACAATAGCAAAGTGATGGAAGCAACCCAAGTGAGCATCAACAAATAAATGGATGGAAATGGTGTGATATATTCACACAATGGAATACTATGCCGCACTGAAAATCATGGAACTAATAAAATATTAT
>NW_006400010.1:3920236-3924992 GCF_000299155.1 Elephantulus edwardii
AATTTAAAAAATAAAAAGCCTTGTTATATTCAGATAATTTCTATCAAGAACCTCTCGAAAGTTCTAGAGCAATAATGGACTAAAGGAATAAATGGAATAAAGGACTAAAATGCACTTGATTCAAACTTTTCAATTTCTTTCTATGTATCTGAACGTTAGACACTGAATAAGGATGACAAAAGAAAGACTTTGTGGTATAGGAGAAGAGTTCTGAATATCTCATGAACTGCCAAAAGAACAAACAGATCAGTCTTTCAGGAAGTGCAAGGCAAGGATAGTGAAACTTCATCTCACACATTTGGGCACGGTCTTCAGAGGCGCCAGTCCTTGGAAAAGATATCTATCATGTTATGAAACATGGAAGGTCAGAGCAAAAGAAGAATACCCTTAACAAGATTAATTGACACAGTGGCTGTAATAATGGATTTGAACATATCACAGACTGCAAGGATGGTGCAAGACAGGGCAAAGTTCAGATCTGTTGATCATGGGTTGCTATGAGTTGTAGTTGACTCAATGGCATGTAACAAGAAAACAAAAATTTATTGTTCATCTAAAGTATGTATTTTAACTTTCTAAGTAAACCAAGATAAAAATTTTAAAAAGTATTAATGTGGTTTAATTTCTCCAAAGATTAATCTTTATTATAGGAACTCGGATTTTTTAAAGGGTTTTAATCTAATAATTCCTAAAGTTTGTCTTCTTTATTTTCTGTACATTATGAAACTATTCTGTTTATAAAAGCACTTACATATCACTAGAAACTAATCAGAACAGAAAATCTTAGAAAGATAAAATAATTAAATTTTTTAATATCCTTCAGTGGTAGAAGCATTTCAGACTTACACATGAAAGATACAGGCCTCTTTCAAAAGCATACATAACTATGAACCAACAAATAACGTGCTTATAACTTTGTATTTCTACAACCCAGTGAGGTACCATCTCACTCCAGTAACAGTGGCAAAGTTTAACAAGGCAGCAAGTAATAAATATTGGAGAGGATGTGGCAAGAAAGGAACTCCTATACATAGTTGGTGGGAGTATTAATAAGTACAACCACTCTGGAAGGCAGTTTGGTGCTGTCTCAAAAAGCTGAACATGGAAATTTCATATGACCCAGCTATTCTATACTTGCAATATACCCTGAGAAAATGAGAACTGAGGCACAAATGGAGATTTGTACACCAATGTTCATAGCAGCATTATTCGCCATTCCAAGAACATGGAAACAGCCAAAATTTCCAACCACAAATAGATTGAGACACTATGGTACATTCACACAATGGAATACTATGGAGCACACATACCTAACTTGGGAGGGACTGGAGAACACTATGCTGAGTGAACTAACAGTCCCACAAGGATAAATATTGTACAAAACCATTATTGTAGAATGAGTATAAGGATCCAAGAGAGGTGGGAGAGGGTGGAAGTAGAGGGATGAGGATGTACAGGGGGAGGAGAAATTGATAATGGGGTTGTACCATTTGTTGGGGGGGAATGAGGGAAATGGAAAGAATTTTGTTCTTGAAAACAAAATATTCATATTTTGTAAATAAACTAGTAGGGGGGAAAAGAACACTGTAAGTACAAAAAACAAAGTAAGTATATAAACACAAAACCTCACTGACAAAAATACCTGTTCTTACAGGATTGAACAAAATTCTTAACAAATTTCAGTTTACAAGTATATAAACAAACAATAAAATGGTATTTATTGTATGTTCAACAGAAAGTATCTGTCTTTTATTCATCCCACAGAGATCACCTAATGATCACATAACGAAACCAAATTTCCAGTCACAGTTGCCACCAATGGTCAATACCTTGCTGGCCAAGTATGAATCAGAAACAAAAATTCAAAATCAGTAGAAAAAGCAGTAACAAATAAACAGAAAAAGAGAGTCAACCAAGGTAGTTTTAACACTGCTTATGATTCATTCCAAAATTCAAGAAAGATATAAGGGGATCACAACTACCCCAGAGGCACACTTTTTTCAGACATTGAAAAAATAAATTTAATATTGCATCTATTTTTATTTTATACATCTAGCAACCATACATTGGTGTTATCTGTCTACTTGGCATAAATTGTTTGCAATTCTTTTGAATTAAGATTTGCAATTTAACCTCTAACCCACTGAGGTCTTAAAATAACAAAGACAATAGAAAGTCAAGCCCAGCATAGCCCTAAAAGAATACCTTGTAATCTTTTTTTCACTTGTTTCCAAGTTTTGGATCAATTTCCTAACAGTACTCTCAAAAAACAGATTCTAAGACTTCCAAGACAACATTCCAATATTTAAGACTGCCTATCATAGTCACAGTATAGTTTGGAAAAGGTTATTTTTTAGTTTTGTGTTTTTTTTCAACTGCAAAACAATTGCTTGCTTTCAGAAAAGTAAACATAGCAAATGTCACAATCAGATAAAAAGGCAAAAAAGTTCACAAGAATCATTTGAGAGTCATGGGCTAGTGGTGCCCTGTCCCTTTCTCCTCTCCCTTTACAAAGTATTTTCTCTAATCACACTCTTTATTTGCTTGCATAGAGGAGAAAAACAAAAAACAATTGCTTGAGTAAAGTCAGTGGCTATGACCCCGTTCTGAGTTCTTTTCTCTCTAAGGCAAACCAGTATATGCTGCTCAGAACTTCAGAGATATGAATTTATATTTCAAAGAGTCATAAGAGCAACCAAGAAACAAAAGCAAAATGAGGTATATTTTATTTTGATGGAAGATTTAATGAGCAAATGATCTTAGCTGCAAAGTTTCAGCAAGGAATATGCTAAAACCAAATAATAAAAATATTCTCATACTAACTAAAAAAAAATCCTTCTCATGAAATCATTGTTTTGTATTCACTCAATCTGTCAAAGATTTATTGAGTTCCATAAATGTGTACAATCCATAGATAACAAGAGAAACAACAAACAAGTTGGAGCCCTAGATTTGCAAGCTTATGTCTGCAAGGTATTTATTATGAATACAGGGAGAAAATAAACAGATAAAGCTCTGCTCATCTGAAGCTATGCAGCCAAACTTAAAAAAATAAATCTTTCTACAAAAGGATTTTGCAACTTACATTTTAAAATTATCTTTCCAAATACTGACAGTTTAATGGAAATCATCTCACAATGGAATTGTGACTTGTTTATTTGGACTTTTGAAAATGGAGAAGCAATGGCAAAAACAGTAACAGACAAAATGCCATTTGGGAGAGCCAAAGAAGGAAAACTTGAATTTTTATAAAGATAAACAGAAACTGTAAAATCCTTGAGAAGCACGAATATACTAATATTCATATTTACAATTATGTTGTCATGTACTGGTGAGTAGGAACCAACCCATAGCTGACGTTCCAGGAAGTCTTTAGAAGCAGTTAATCACACAGGAAGAGACTGCCCATTCTTTTCCAATGGAGCAGCTGGTGGATTCAAACTGCGTGCCTTTGGGATTGCAGCGCAGCTTCTTGTCATTAGTTAACCAGGGTAATCCCATTTACAATTATAGGAGGAAAAAGTATAATTACTATGGAATGGTCTTATAAAATAGGCATCTGAGCATGTGAATATAGACTTTGTTCAGGCACAACTAAACAAGCAAAATAAAACTGTTGATCATATTAAGTCAATCCCAATCCATAACAATTCTTTGTGTTTTTGCTCTAGAGGGTTTTACTGACTGTAAAGACTTAGCTGTTAACCAAAATATAGGTAGTTCAAACCCTCCAGCTGCTCAGTAGGAGAAAGATGCAACATTCGGCTTCCATGAAAATTTCAAGAGGACAGCAATTTAAATAAAAAAGAAGCAGATTGCCAGATATTTTTTTCACTATAGTATCACTGAGTTTAAATCATCAACACCATTTGTTATTGTAGTTAGGTGCCCTCAAGTACAACTCATAGCAGCAATATTATAAAAAAATAGAGCTGAAGCCTGTACTATCCTGTGTTATCTTCATCATCTCTGACGTAATTGAGCCCAGTGGTAAGACATTTGTCTATTTGTTCGTTAGTCTGTGGTATATTCAGTAATCTTCTCCAACACCACAACTCAGAGGTATCAATACTTTTTATGTCATCCTTATTCATTCTCCAGCTCTCAGATCTATGGCAAGTGACTGAAAAAGATCATGGCCTTAAACAGGCATACTTTAGTCTTCAAAATGAACATCATTTTTTCTTTGTCCAATGCAATACATCTCCTAATCTATGACTGTTGGTACTAAGTGTGCTTACTATGGATCTAAATAAGATGAAATTGTTGACAATTTCAAACTTTTCCCCATCTAATAGGATGTTGCCTATCAGTCCAGTTGTGAGGATTATTGTCTTCTTAATGTTGAGAAGTAATCCATACTGAAGGCTGCAGTGTCTCAAGTCCTTCTCACTTTGAACAACCAAGGTTGTGCCTTCTGCAAATTGCAGGTTGTTGATGTTTGCCTCCAATCTTGATGCCACAGTCTTCTTCATATAGTTCAACTTCTTGAATGATTTTCTGAACATACAGATTAAATAGATACAGAGACCCATACATCACTCCATACACAAAAACCAACTCAAGGTGGATCATGGACCTAGGACTAAAACAAAGGACTATAAACTTCATTACATAAAAGCTAGGAACAACAATACAAGTCCTAATCCACAACATAAACAGTCTTCCCAGTATCCTGGAAAACCTACAACCAGGAGAAGATAACGTAGATTAATGGGATCTTCTAAGACTCAAATCCCTATGCACATCCAAAAAC
>NW_006400010.1:3927365-3938814 GCF_000299155.1 Elephantulus edwardii
CAGGACTGGCTTTGACAAGCACTGTGGCAATTGGAAAATTAAAACAGACATTTAGGGGGGAGAAGAACGAACTGAGGAGGAGGGTAGAGAAAACAGTGCAACAATGAATGAATGAGAACCCAAAATCTCTGTAAATGTTCATTAAAACTAATAAAATTTAATAATAATTTAAAAAAATAGATACAGAGAAAGGCTACAATTCCCACACCTTTCCTAATTTTAAACCATATAGTGTTCCCCTGGCTCTGTTCACACCAGTTTCTTTGTCTAGTTGTAGATTTCTTATGAACACAATTAAGAGTTCTGGGATGCCCATTCTTCTCAATTTTAGCCATAGTTTGTTATGATCCACACAGTCAAATGCTTTTGCATTGTCAATAAAACCCAAATAGATATTCCTCTAGTAATGTGTGCTTTCAGCCTGGATCCATCTGACAACAGCAGTAATATCCCTGCTATCCCAGTTTGACCTTCAAGTAGTTCTTTCTCAACATACTATTCTAGCTATTTTAAAATTATCTTCAGCAGTATTATTGTTTAGTAATTTCTATAATCTGTTGGATCACCCTTCTTAGGAATAAAAACAAATATGGATCTTTTCCAGTCAGTTGGCCAAGCAGCATCTCTTCAAATTTCCTTGCACAGACTGGTCTAGGGCTGCATCTCTTAGTTAAAACATATCAACTGGTATTTCCTCAATTCCGGGGGCCTTAATTTTGTCAGTGCTTTCAGTGGAGCTTGAACTTCTTTCTTCATTACCATTGCCTTTTGGTCTTACAGTACTTCCTGACATTTTTCAGTGACAACCAGATCTCTTTTGTTCAGTGACTCTGTGTATTACTCTATATTCTTTTGATGCTTCCAGAACTTTCCAAAATTGTGCCCATAACACCCCATTCGCCTGTATGTAAACTTATAAAATTTTGCCCATAGCATCTCTTAGTATTGTAACTCAAGACTTGAATATGTTTGTCAATATTTTAAACTTTAGAAATATTGAGTGAGTTCTTCCCCTTTTATTATGATACTATGCTTTGTCATCTTTTTTTGTTATTCTTTCTTATTTCTAAAAATAACTTTAAAATTTTTTATTTTCCTGGAGGCAGGAGTGGCATCCACTTCCAAAATGGCTGGCCTCCGGAAACTCTATGTACGAACAATACTCAGGCCTTTCATTCAAAGGGTCGCTATGACTTGTCTATGACTCGACCGCACCTAACAACAACAACAACTGGGTTTCTTACAAAGTTCATTCACACTGTATTTCAGACAATTGTTCCCATTCATTATTTTTCATAAATTTAATCACTATTGACTGGCAGTGCCTGAAAAGACAGACTAATAGAGCATAGTCCAGTGATGCTTTGTCTTCTTGAGATGCACTCTGAAATCTTTTGTTCATTTCTTTTACTTTGACATTTTCCCACTGATTTTGGCTTCGCAATGCTCTACTGCAATTTTCAGAGTCTCTTCTTACATCCATTTTGGTTTTTCTTCCTCTGTACTTATTACGGCCTTCTACTCTCTTAATGGATTATATATTTGATGTCATTCCTTAACTCATCCGATTTTTGATCATTCATGTTAACTGTCTCACATTTATTCTGGAGATCATTTTTAAACTCTAGTGGGACAGATTCAAAGTCATATTTTGGTTCTTGTGGACTTCTTTTAATTATTTTCAGATTCAATTTGAACTTGCACATGACTATTTGATGCTCTATTTAATAGTAAGAACCTTGTCTGGTTTTGACTGCTAATATTGAGCTTCTCCAATGATTCTTTCCACAGGTTTAGTCAATGCGACTCTTGTGCAATCCATCCATTGAGTTCAATGTATAAAGTAGCCTTTAGAATGTTTTTTAAAAAGGTATTTGTAAAAGAATAAATGACTGAATGCACAAAATTGAGTCTTTCAATGTCCAGTCTCATTTCTGCCACCAATATCCCATTTTCAGACAAAAATTCCTTCCCAGTTGCTTTCCACTTTTGAATTCCAGTCACTAATAATTATTAATGCATTTAGATTGCATGCTTTGGTCAATTTCATATGGCAAAATTTTGCAGAAATCCTCAATTTCCTCCTCTTTGGCTGTAGTTGTTGGTGCATTTATTTTAATAATAGTTAAATCAAAAGGCCTGCCTTGTATGGATATGGATAGTATCCTATAACAGTACTGTACTTTAGGATTTTGTTGTTGTGTGTCATTGAGTGACCCTATGTACAAAAGCTCTGAAGTGAGTACTGTCTGATTCAAACTGACCAATGCCAGTCCATCTCAGTTCACTTATGTCTAGAATAGTATTCTTCATGATTCCATCCAATTTTTGTCAGCTTCCTGTTTTCCTACATTCATGCTTCGTACATTCTACTTATTAAAGGATTGTTGTTGTTAAGTGCCCTCGAGTCGCAGGCAACTCATAGCGACCCTATGAAGGAGAGTCCTCAACGCCTGGGTGGCTTTCATCCTCTCTCCAGGTTCATAGAGTTCCCGGAGGCAAGCTATTATGGAAGTGGATGCCACTCCTGCAGCTAATTCCCCTTCTTTTTAGTGACTTCAAATCTGGGCTCTACCTCTACATGCTACCATATTCTTCTATTGTTCGTGGGCTTTTAAGATGTTTGTTACTTCAGAAGTGGATGGTCAATCCCATTTCCTAGTCTAATTTAATCTGGGAGCTCTGCTGAAACCTGTCCACCATGGGTGACTCTCCTGGCTTTCGAAACACTGGTGGTATAGCTTCCAACATAACAGAAAACTACAAGTTACTACAGTAGAGAAAACTGAGAGACAAATTATGTACTAATAAGAGCAAATAATAAACAACCTTCAGTTGAGTGTAAACTACCTGTGCCTATACCAACATTTAGTTGAGTGCAAACTACCTGTGACTCATTATTTATTGACTTTATTTTATGCAAGCAGTTGTTCAGTAAGATTAGGACTTAGCTATACAAAATTGATCCCCTCCTAAGTACAAATTTTATTGACTAAACACAGTGTCCATTAAAGCTTGCCTTCTCACAATTACATATTTAAAGATTTTTTTTTACTCAATCTTGCTAATAAGTTAAAAGTGGAAATATACTGTATGTGGTATCTGAGAAATCAAGAGTTTCTTGAAGAAGAAGAAACAGACTCAGCAGATAAAATTTTCTGTCCTTTATACTTTCCTCTTTCTTCCTTCCTGGAATTGGGAATTGAGGATTAAAGATAGTATCAGGTTTGACAACTAAGAGGAACAAAGAAAGACACACTCTTAAAGTGGAATCAACATTAATTTTGAAGTGAGGTTTAGGATTCTACAACTGTAGCCAATTTCCAAATGACGTGGATATTGCTAATCCACAGATCACATTTTGAAAAACAAGAACCAGACACTAGAATAAATAAAGTTCGGAATTAAAATTGTCCACCAGTGCCTATTTAGTGCACATGCTGTTGATGTTTTTATATGCCATCGAGTCGCTTGTAACCCATAGCGACCCTGAAGCCTGCCCTGTCCTGAGCCAGTCTTACTAATTCAGACACACCAACCACCATTACCCCAGTCACTGTATCAATCCATTATCCAGGGTCTTCCTCTTCTGCATTTTCCCTCCATCCTTCCAAGAATGATGTCATTCTCCAAGAACTGACTCTCCTGGCCACATGCCCAAAATATGTGAGATGGAGTTTCAAAAACCTAGCTTCCAAGGAGAAACATGGCTTCACCCTCCCTGAGACAGACTTATTTGTTTTCTTGGCAGTCCATCGTCTGGCATACTTTGGACATGTTGTAAGGAGAGACAGGTCTTTAGAGAGGGACATCATGCTGGGCAGAGTAGAGGGACAGTACAGGAGGGGAAGACCCTCTATGAGGTGGATTGATTCAGTGACTGGGGTAATCGGGATGGGTGTGTCAGAGGCAATGACATTGGCACAGGATAGAGCAGGGTTTAGGGATGTTGTACATAGGGTCGCTATGAGTCGCAAACGACTTGACGGCACATAACGACAACAACAATGGTATGTTCAAGACTCTTTTTCAGCAATACAGCTCAAAGGCATCAATCCTTCTTTTATCATCTTTAGTTATTGTTCAGCTCTCTGATGCATAGCAAGTAAATGTGAAGACCATGGCCTGGATTAGGCACACCTTAGTCTCTAGACTAACATCATTTCTTTTCAGTATTCTGAAGAGGTCCATGACAGCAGATTTTTCCAATGCAATTTGTCTTTTGATTTCTTAACGGCTGCTGTTAAGAGTGTTGATTGTGGAGCCGAGAAAGCTGTAATTGTTAAAAACCTCAATCTCTTCTCCATCTATCATGGCCAATTGACCCAGTGGTGAGAATCTTTGTCTTCTTGATGTTGAGCTTCAATCTCTACTGAAGATTACAATCCTTGACCTTCTGCAGTACAAATAGCTCTCCTCAAATTTTATCTGAAAGGTTTATTTTATAACCAGTTCTTATAATGGAAAAACATACTAGAGAGCTGCCATGCCATCAGCAGCCATGGACGGCTATTAAATGGGTACTTTGTAGGGATCAGTGCTATTTGGCTGGACCATGTGGGACCCATTGAGGTTAAGCTGAAGGGAGTAGGACAGCTGGAGCTCGAATGAGGTGGCAGACCCAGTTCTTGAAGGGAAAACCAAGAATTCCTGGTTTTCCATCCAGTTACTTTGTGGGGATCACTGCTGTTTGACCTGAAGCCGTGGGCCTCAGGTCAAGAAGAAATCACAAACATAAATATAAATATACCTAAAAAAAAAGAAATCACAAATATATAAGTCCTTTACAAAACACCGCCATATTCTTGGTCACTATATAGTTACAATGACCTAACATCTACTAAGAAAAGAATCACATAATGTGAAGAAAGTAGCAGTAGGCCTCAGTTATAAAAAACCAAAATAACCCATCTCCTAAAAAGCAGATACAATGTATGCCCCAGATAGACAGAACCAGAAGAAATATATTGATGTGGGGTTATTTGAACAGTTACAGAAGAGGATGTAAATGATGAAAGAAGCAGTTAAGAAAGCAAAAACCCCAGAAACAACAGTCCAGAAGAAATAATATTGATGAGGAGCAACTTGAACAGGTATGGAAGAAAATGCAAAAGATGGAAGAAAGAATTGATAGAATAGATGAAGAGGTACAAGAACTTTAAAAAATAGACAAAAAGGGTACATAGTATTAGAAATAACAGAAAAGCATCAAAACGCAATCCAGAATATTAAGACTAAAATGGCAGAAGTGTCTAACATGCTGGTAGCATAAAAAAGTAGAATAGAAGAGATGGAGTTGGAAGAGGCTCACTTAAAATATAGGTGAAAAAACATCAGAGATAAATTGTAAAGAATATGAAGAAAACATTAGAAACATGTTGGATGACATTAAACGGAATATCATACATATGATTGGAATTCCAGAACAGGGGAATGACAGAAAAATCAATGAGAAAATAGTGGAAGAAGTACTAGAAGAAAACTTATCAACTATTTTGAAGAATAGGGAAATCCACATTCAAGAAACACAGCAAACACCAGATAGACAAGACTCAAAAAGAAAAAAACATCAGTACATATCATAGTCAAATTTTCCAAATTAAGAGATAAAGACAGAATTCTAAAAGCAGCATGAGAGAAAAAAATTTGTGGATAGGAGGACTCAATATTGTGAAAATTAAAATCTTATCAAAAGCAATCTACATATTCAATGCAATCCCAATACAGACACCAAATTCATTTTTCAAGGAGATGGAAAGGGAAATTGTCAATAAAAAATTTTGGAGAGACAAGAGACCCCGAATAAGGAAAACACTTCTGAAACAGCATGGTACTGGTACAATGGACAGGCACATAGATCAGTGGAACAGAATTGAGAACCCAGAAATACACCTAGCTATCTATGGTCAGCTGATACTCATCAAGGAAATAAAACCTATCAAATGGGGAAATGACAACCTTTTAACAAATGGTGCTGGCAAAACTGGACTGCTCCCTGCAGAAAGTTGAAACGAGATCCACATTTCAAACCATACAGAGAACTGCCAGATGTGCAGGCTGGATTTAGAAGAGGTCGTGGTACTAGGGATATTATAGCTAATGTTAGATGGATCTTGGTAGAAAGCAGAGAATATCAGAAGAATGTCTATCTGTGCTTCATTGACTATGCAAAGGCTTTTGACTGTGTGGATCACAACAAGCTATGGCTCACTCTGAGAAGAATGGGAATCCCAGAACATTTGCTTGTGCTAATATGAAACCTATACTTGGACCAAGAGGCAGTCGTCAGAACAGAGCAAGGAGACCCTGGATGGTTCAAAATCAAGAAAGGGGTCCGTCAGGGATGTATTTTGTCTCCATACCTTTTCAATCTGTATGCAGAACAGATCATCTGAGAAGCTGGGCTGTACGAGGAGAAATGTGGCATCAGGATTCGTGGAAGAATTATCAACAACCTGTGTTATGCGGATGACACAACCCTGCTTGCTGAAACTGAGGAGGACCTGAAGCGCTCACTGCAGAAAGTCAAGGACTGCAGTCTTCAATATGGATTGAAGCTCAACATCAAGAAAAGAAAGATTGTCACCACTGAGCCAATTGGCAGCATCAGCATGGATGGTGAAGAGATTGAGATAGTTAACAGTTATAGTTTACTTGGTTCCACAGTCAACACTCTTGGTAACAGCAGCCAGGAAATCAGGAGACGAACTGTACTGGGGAAAGCCAGCTGTGAGGGACCTCTCAAGAGTACTGAAGAGCAACGACATCAGGCTAGAAACTAAGTTGCGCCTGATCCAGGCTATGGTCTTTGCAATTACGTGCTATGCATCAGAGAGTTGGACAGTGAATAGGGATGATAGAAAGAGAATTGATGCCTTTGAGCTGTGGTACTGGAGAACAGTGTTGAATATACCATGGACTGCTAGGAGAACAAACAGGTTTGTCCTGGAGAGGGTGAAGCCAGAATGCTCCTTGGAGTCAAGGATTCTGAAGCTTCGTCTGACATACTTTGGGTATGTTGCAAGGAGGGACTGGTCCTTGGAAATGGATATCATGTTTGGGAGAGTGGGGGGATGGCTCAGGAGAGGAAGACCCTTGATGAGATGAATCGATTTCGTGAGTGGAGTGGTGGGAATGACTGTGTTTGAGACGGCAAGGTTTGAGACGACAACACAAAAATCACCTCAAGATGGATAAGAGACTTGGGAGTAAAGCCCAAGACCATAAAGTTCATAAGAGACAAATTGGGATCAAGCTTAGAAGCTCTATTCTACAGTACAAAGAGACTGCCAATAGAGCCAGAAATGTTCAATCTGAAGAGGATAAAATTGATGAATGGGATATTTTAAAGTCCCTGTGTTCATAAAAATCTTTTTCCAACAGGGTGAAAAGAAAACCTACAGACTGGGAACAAACATTTGGCAATACCATCTCAGACAAGAATCTCATAATGAAAGTTTATAGAACACTCCTGGGCCTCCACAAGAAAAAGTCTGAACTCAATTACAAAATGGGGAAAAGACATGGAAAGAATGTTCACAGAGGAAGATATTCAAATGGTGAACAGACACATAAAGAAATGCTCCAAGCCATGGACAATCAGAGACATGCAAATCAAAACCACAATGATATACCATCTCACTCCAATAGTAGTGGCAAAGTTTAAAAGGACAGAAATTAATAAATGTTGGAATCTTTAGTGAGCAATTTTGACAGTACATGCAAGTTGTTGCTCTTGTTGTGAATCCTTAAGTCAGAACTAACTCAAAGCCGACCCTCCAGTGGGTTTTCAGAGACAGTAAATCGTAGAGCAACTGGTGGATTAAAATTGTCTTTGGGTTCGCAGCACAACCCTTACCACTAAGGGGCCTGAGCTCCCTAGTATATAAGATATAAACGAAAGGAGCTATAATTATTACTAAGTGTTGCTGTGGTAGATGTGATTTTAATTTCAAATTTATTAACTCATTACTATCAAGTCCACAGCTGTCTACTGAGTTTTCAGGAGATGTTCCATCTTTATCCTGAGGAGTAGCTAGTGGTTTCAAACCACCTCTCTTTGGGTTAGTAGTACAATTCCTTACTCACTAGGCCACTAGAGCTCCCTCCAAACTTAGTAGGAGCTAGAAAAAGGACATGTCTTGTACTGATTTGTTCCTTTTCTTGTTCTAGTTCTTTGTTAAGCACTGATCCTTAGACATACTGCATCTCAATGAGCATCCATGGCCTTCTATGGAATGGATCTTTCTACTTACCTCAGAGAAAATAGCAGCTTTGACAGGAATAACATAAGATTTATTTTTAAATTTGTCTCTTTAGAGATATAAATAAGCAAGCAAATGCAGCAGGGATAGGGTGAAATATGAAGAATGTCCAGAAGCAGAAACTCACAATACAAAAGGACTTTTCTCCAGAACTTAGGGGGGACTTCTGCCCCCCTAAACTGTGAGAAAAATAAATTTAAATAATAAAAAAATTCAAGTAGCATCTGAGTGGTACTGTGAGCAACTGCTCAAAATGTAAACTAAGGTACAGAGACTATGCCAATTTTATTTTAAATATTCCTGTAGTTCAATTGCTTACTGTTACTGAGCAAATGTGCAATAATTCTGTAATCCAACAAAGGGTATCCGTCTTCCAAAGCACAATTAATAAACACAGGCCAACTGCTGTTACATTTTATGCCTAGATAATCCCACCCCCCCTTAGCTATTGGGACAAATCTTAAGCAATTACCTTGGCTTTTGTAGAAAGAAATCTCTTAAGGGAGTATAATCTCAAAATTTTCCCATAAATTGCTCAAAATACCAAAACTCAAAACAGACTTCTGGCTATGGTTGAGTGATGAAATTGGCAAGTCCTCTCTCCAAAAAGCAACTATAAAGCTGAACAAAATTGACAAAAACAACCATTTGAGTATTCTGGCAGCAGATCAAAGGCATATGACAATGTGAGACTCATTTAAGCTTGAAAAGCTGCTGAATTTTGAGTAAGAACAGAAGTCTGTGGCCTGGGGTCTCTTCCAACAGCAGTCTGGTTATGTTGGCAGAGAAGTTCTGCCAGGACAAAATTTCAATGATGCAGTCAAAGGGGCTCAATCAATTTGGGTCAGTGGGTGATGCACAAGGACAATGGCATTGATGACTAAAGTGATGATGTGGTAGCAGGTCAATGGTGTGAGCCCGTGACTTTTCCAGTTTACGGTACAGCAAGTAGATGTGGGTAGAGGAAGCATACTGTGGGTATAACATATTTCTAGTAAACAAAAGGCTTTGGACACAAAAGGGCCCAACAGAAAGTCTAAATAGTCTAATCTGAGTCCAACTTGATGGCATGTGACCTAATTGATATTTGTAAACCACTGCATACAATGACAGAAGAATACACAGTCTTTTCAAGAACACAAGAAACATTTACAAAGTTAGATCAGATTATGGAATATAAGAGTCTCAACAACATGAAAAGAACTCAAGTCACACTAAATATACTCTTTGACCACAATGACATAAAGTGAGAAACCAGTAACAAAAAGCTCTTTCCAAATCTCCTGGTATTTAGAAAGTAAATAATACATTGGTAAATAACACATGAAACTATGAGGCAAACACAAAAGAAGTAGTGGTATTTTTAAATCTGAATGAAAACAAAAGCAATATAGCTATTAAAGCGAAAACCATATTATGCTAATAATAGAAATTGATTTGAAGTTTATTTATGTACAATTTGCAAAGAGGGTACTACATCTCACTAGAGTAAAAGTTTTAATGGAAAAAAAGAACTCCCAAAGATTCATATATCCTATCTTATAGGAGAAAGAACAGTGAACAGTGTTTACAATTGACCTTAGACCCAATTTCCAGTTAGACTATGGAGTTTATTTCTCAAAACTGATTGCAACATGCATTCTGTCTTTCCTTTTTCCCCTAAAGCACATTAAGGAAAACTCTGTTTACAAATAAAGCTAAGTTACTGTTTTACTCAGACAACTCTTAGGAAACCAGCTTTCTCAAGGCTCAAAAGAACATTTCAGGCAAGGACCTTTAGTGGGTTCCTCCAATTCCATGGAATTCTGAGTTTCAGGAGAATGAAAAATTATTTCTTACATCAACGTCTGGCATGTCTTTAAATATCCACTTAAGAAAAGAGAAATTTGACACCCTCACGTGGGGTAGAAAGTGCTATTTCCAAGGCCTATCAACTTGACATATTCTCTCCTTCCACAGAAGAGGGCTCTGCCGCAAACATGCTCCACCAGATCCTCAGTCAAGGCAAAAAGCACCCAAGATTGATACCTCTCTTTGCATTCACTGGAGCTGGAGGTGTTGGAGCAACATTATATGTCATGCATCTGGCATTACTTAATCCAGATGTCTCTTGAGACAGAAAGAATAACCCAGAACCATGGAACAAACTAGGTCCCAATGATCAATACAAATTCGACTGAGTTAATGTAGATTACAGCAAACTGAAGAAAGAAGGTTTTGACTTCTATATGAAAATCTTTTTTTTTTAAAAAGGCGCTTAGAATGAAGGTCCTCCAGAATCCATGCGCACAATTTCCCAGTTAACAAGGATGTTTCTCCCCTAAATCACAAAATCACATCAGTGTATCGTGTTGGCATTTACACTGAATAATAAATAATATAAAACTTGAAAAAAATTTATGAATTCTACAATATCAACCTCCACTTTAAGATATTTGTGGAGAGTAGGGGAGCAGATCAAACCCAAAACAAGAAAAAGAAAAGAAAAATGAATTAGAAACTCATCCACATGGTAAGTTTCCAGATACTAGATCATTATGAAAAAATCAGCATTATATGAAAATGAACA
Source organism: Elephantulus edwardii (assembly GCF_000299155.1). Lineage (NCBI taxonomy): Eukaryota > Metazoa > Chordata > Mammalia > Macroscelidea > Macroscelididae > Elephantulus > Elephantulus edwardii. The sequence continues at coordinate 3,938,199 of NW_006400010.1, forward strand.
ATGATCACATCAGATCTCAAAATGGAGCATTATGTAACTATCATTATGTAACTACCAAAGTTCATTATTACATAATGCCAAAGTACATAATTTCCAAACCACTAAGAATCATGGTCCAGCAAAGCTGACATATACCCTTAACCATCACAGATAGCACTACTTCCACCTCCAATGACAAATACAAGTTCTTAACAAGCAGAACAGTCTGATAGTATTTTTTACTATTGTGTTAAATGTGAAATAGTGGCTAACAAGAAAGTTAATAACTGAGAAGTAGGTGTATAATAAAGTACAAAAACAATACAAATGCACAACCAGAAAAATATAACACTGATGAATGAGACCTTCTAAGGATTTAAGTGCTTGTGTGCATCAAAACTTTTCCCAACAGAGTGACAAGAAAACCTAATGACTGGGGGGGGGGAACAAAAAAACCTGGCAATTACATCTCAAACAAAGATCTCATAAAGAAAATTAACAGAACACTACAGGGCCTTCACAAGAAAAAGACTGATGACCCAATTATAAAAAATGGGGAAATGGAATACTATGCTGCATTGAAAAACAAGGAACTCATGCAATATTATTCAAAATGGGTGACCCTAGAGGACATTAT
>NW_006400010.1:3939074-3940139 GCF_000299155.1 Elephantulus edwardii
GGAGTTTTTCTTTTGCTTTTCAAGGAGAGGAGCAAAAGGGAGGGGGGAGGGGTTTGTGCGGGGAGAAGGATGCAACAATGAATGAATGGAATCCCAAAATCTCTGTAGATGTTCACTGAAATGAAAAATAAACAACCTAAATTATAAAAAATGGGGAAAAGACATGAAAAGACCTTTTACAGAGGAAAACATCCAGATTGTCAAGAGGCACATGAAGAAATGCTCAAAATTCATGACAATAAGAAAGATGCAAATCAAAACCACAATGAGATACTATCTCACCCCAAATGCAGTGGCAAAATTTAACAGGACAGCAATCAATAAATGTTGGAGAGGATGTGGAGAGATTAGAACTCTATTACACTGTTGGTGGAATTGTAGAATGGTACAGTCACTCTGGAAGACAGCTGTTTCCTCAAAAAGCTGAACATACAGATTCCATATGATCCAGCTTTTCCACTTCCTTTGCTGCATCTCACAGGTTTTGGTACATTGTATTTTCATTATCATTTGTTTTAAGGAAACTTTTAATTTCATTCTTTATTAATTCTGTAACCTTATCATGTTCTAGCAGGGTTTAGCTTCCACTTTGGTGGCTTAATAAGCTTTATTCTCTTGTGGTTAATTTCTAGTTTTATGGCATTGTGGTCTGAGAAGATACTTTGTATTATTTCACCATTTTTTAATTTGTTTAATGTGTCCCCTAATAGGTGATAAATTCTGGAAAATGTACCACGTGCACATGAGAAGAAAGTGAATTGAGTTTTAGTTGGGTTTAGTACTTAGAATACATCTACAAGGTCGAGTTGGCTGACTGTGTAGTTTAGGTCTTCTGTATCTTTGTTAAGTTTCCTTTAAGTTGACCTATCCTTTGGTGAGAGTGGTGTGTTAAGGTCTCCTATCACTATTGTGGTGCTATTTCTTATTTCAATTCGGTTAATAGTTGTTTTATGTATTTAGCAGGTCTAATATTTGGTGTTTAGAAGGGGTCGTGGTACTAGAGATATTGTAGCTGATGTTAGATGGATCTTGGCTGAAAGCAGGGAATACCAGAGGAATGTCTAT
>NW_006400010.1:3941140-3947946 GCF_000299155.1 Elephantulus edwardii
TGGCACAGGACAGAGCAGAGTTTAGGGCTGTTGTACATAGGGTCGCTATGAGTTGCAAGCGACTCGACGGCACATAACAACAAAACAACAATATTTGGTGTATATTTTCTTGATTTCTGTGCCTTTAATCACAATATATGCCCTTCCATATATTTTGTGGTGGTTTTCATTCTGAAGTAAATTTAATCAGATGTTAGTATTGCTACTCCTGCCTTTTTTGTAGATGCCATTTCCTTTGCATGTTTTTTCTAGCCTTTTTAGTAGATATGCCTCTCATATACAACAAGATGGGCTTTCCTTTTTTCCTTTATATATTTTTTATTCTTAGTTTTAATGACAATTTACACTTTGGATTTCCATTCATTCATAGTTGCACTTTTCTCCATGCCTACCCCCTCCCAGTTTGTTCTTCTCTTTGAAAAGTAAAAGAAAAATTCTTTCATTTTTATACAATCTCTCCCCCCAAGTCCAGTCCAGTATGGGCTTTGCTTTTTTTATCCATTCTGCTACTCTTTAGTGTGATTATTGATAGGTCAGGTTTTATCACTACTATTTTCCTGTGTTTATTTTTTCATTGTTTCTTGTTGCTATGGTCCGTCCATTTTCTTTTGGTGTCTCTGTGTGAAGAAGGACTTCCCTTAAAAGTTCTTGTAGATTTGGTCTTGTTTTCACAAATTCCTCAAATTCTTTCTTTTCTGCAAAGGATATGATTTCGCCTTCATATTTGATGGAGAGCTTGCTGGATAGAGGATCTTTGGTTGGCAATTATTTTCTTTCAACTGTCTGTATATGCTATCCCATTGTCTTCCTGCTCACATGGTTTCTGCTGAAATATCAGAATTTGATCTTTCCTTTGTAGGTGACTCTTTGTAATTCTTGTGCTGCTTTCAGTATTCTCACCTCTTATTTTGGAGAATTCAACAACGATGTCTTGAGGGTTTCCTTATTGGATCTAGTCTATTTGGTGTTCACTGAGCTTCCTGAATGTGCATTTGCTCTTTCTTCATAATACCTGGGAAGTTTTCTTCCAGTACCTTTTCCATAATTTTCTCCGTGGTTTCCCTATCCCTCTCATATTCTTGAATTCAAATCATATATATGTTGTTCCTTTTGATGTCATCCCACATGATGCTAATGTTTTCTTCATTTTCTTTGTTTCATCTCTGATTTTTCTTCGGGTATGTTTCCACTGAGTTTCTTGTCTTCCAGCTCACTGATTCTCTGCTCCATCTCTTTTGTTCTACTTTTCTGTCCTTCAAGCATGTTGGATACTTCTTTCATTTCAGTCTTAATATCCTGAATTGCATTTTCATGCTGTTCTGCTATTTCTAGTACTGTGTTGTCAGTATTCTATCTTGTGATGATTTAAGTTCTGATAACTTTTTATCTATAGTTGCAATAGTTTGTTCCTTTTTTTGCATTTTCTTCCTTAATTTCTGCAATTTCCCCCTCATCAATAGAATTTTTCTAGCTGTGTCTCTGGAGTATTTCCTTAGTGGCTTCCCATTGTTTCTTCTATTATTGGTGCCTTCTTCCATAAATGTTCAAAGAACTCTTTGTCAATATATTTTTTCTGGTTCTCTACCTCTAGGCTATTCCCTTTATTTGTGATTTCCATTGTTTCTTCCATAATTTGTACTTTCATTCATAACTGTTCTAGTGTTTCCATATCAATATATATTATCTGCCTTCTTGACTCTCAGGTATTCGTGAGGTCTGTGGGTTTTTTGGTTGTTTTTTTTTTTTTTAAAAAAAAGGCTTAATTTGTGTTGTTGTTTTTTTTTCACAGTATTTGAAGCTGCCTGTTTCTTTCCTGACATTATGTGACGTTTTTCTTGGTAAGTGTTGGGATGTTTCTATTATGTCTGTGAAAGTTGGTGGTGGTTCTTGCCTTTATAATGTTACTAATTAGTTGCCAAGTTAAAACATTCAATGGGGTGAGCTACTCACTCTACTGTACCTCCTTTCTGGGAAATTTTGCCTTTCCTAAAGTCCTTGAGGTTCTCTCTGTTCTGCACTGTAGCCTTGTAAGAAACTCACCTTGATGTAGTTCCCTGACAAAAACCCTATAGGCCCCCTCATGTATGAAGTGGCTGAGTGGTGTGAAATCAGGTGCTCTACTCAAGCAGTTTCTCAAGTACCTTTTCTTTTGGAGCTAATGTCTTTCTTTGTCTCTGAAGTGGTATGAGATTAAAGAACAGGGCAATCAGATCAAGCAGCTTGTGCGCAGGGGATCTCAAGTCCCTCCCACTCTCCCTCTCTCAGAAAGCTATGAATATTCTTTCCTCTGCTTGAAGTTCTTTATACTAAAATCTCTTGCCCTCTTTGGCCCCTGGAATGGCCTTGCAGCCATGGAGGCATGGACCCGCAGATGGAGAGACCTCAAGGATGCCTCAGTCCTATCTTTCCACAAGCAATACAGAGTGCTCCCTCTCAGCTCTCCTCCCCTCACCTTTTTTCCTACAGCTTAATGTCCTCCTTTGTCTCTGGTGTGGCAAGAGAGTAGGATAGCCAGATTGTATACAGAGGCTCTCAAGTCAGTCCTCTGTTGCAGAGAGCTAAGGAAATTATTTTCTCTGCCTGAACTTCTGTATACTAAAATGTCTTTTCTTAATTGGTGCCTAGGATGGCTCCACAGCTATGGAGGCAAGGACTCCCAGACGGAGGGACCTATAATCTCAGGGCCGCCTCAGTCCCATCTCCCCACAAGCAATGGAGAGTGTTCACCCTCCTTATTTTAGATTCTTAAAGGTTAACTGAGAGCAACAGAATCAGAACTTGTAGATAGGAGAAAAAGTAATGTCTCAAGCTTGAGCCAGCTCTTCAAATTATAGCCTTGGGTTGGCATTTAGGTTTATTTTTTTGTTGCTGGGTTTTTTTTTGTTGTTGTTGTTGCTTAATCTCACTTGATTACTGGAACAACATCTACAAGGAAATACAACACCCACCAGTTGTTCTTGCATTTTCATTAATTACTTTTGCAACATAATTTCTAAATGTTGAAAAAGTACTTCTAAAAACTGTAAAGTATGGGTACTATTATAATAATGGCTAAGTGGTTTTTAATTTCATGTAAGCATCATTAAAGACTGTCACATAATATTTTGTGGTTGTTTTTAAAATTTTTATTTAAGTACCTTTGAAAGTTCTTTTCTCAAAAGGTTTTAAGTGACATAGACTAAGTTTATCAATAAAATACAACTCCTCATTAGATCTGACTTGATGGACTTTAGTGGTTCATGAGACTACGAAACTAAAAAGTGTTAACTGGTTCAAATTAACAGGATTTGCACAAATAATTTCAGAATGAACTAACTGCAAATTAGGCTCAAGCTTGCAAACAATCTTTGCTTGTTTCCCAGAAAGAACAATAGATGTGTGCTATATTTTGCAAGTAATGCTGTTGTTAGTTACTAATGTGTCAATCCAAGTCTTAGCAACTCCTAAATAAACATAGTGAAATCCTTCCCAATCTGTAGCAGCTTCACAATCTCCAAACAATTTTGCATATCAAATAATTTGGTCAAATAATTCACTGCTTAACCCTATTGTTGCAGTTACTGTGTCAGGAGATGTCATAGAGAATCTTCCTCTTTTTTTGCTTACCCTCTACTTCTCTGAGTATGATGTCTTTCTCCAGGTACTTGCCCCTATGATAACATGTCCAAAGTATGTGAGACAAAGTTTTACCATCCCTTTTTCTAAAGAGCACTACTTTAGAATCTGCACTTCTTCAAAGGCAGATTTGTGTGTTCTTTTGACAGTCCACTGCATATTCAATATTCTTTGCTAACATCACACTTCAAAAGTATCAGTTCTTTAGTCTTTCTTACTTCCTTATTCAATGTTCAACTTTCAAATGCATATGAAACAGTCGAAAGTACTATGGCTTGGGTCAGGTATATCTAGTTTTTAAAATGACATTCCTTTACCGATTTAATGAAATTTGGCAGCAAATTTGCCCATTGCAACAGTGTTTGGTTTCTTTACATTTGTTTCTGTGAATGCTGATGGTGGATTTAAGAAAAATTTAAATTCTCGATAATTTACTTTCTTTATGTTGAGGTATAATCCATACTTAAGCCTATAATCTTTTAATTTCATCACTAAGTGCTTCAAGCCTTCTTTGTTTTTGACAAGCAAGGCCGTGTTATCTGCATATTGCTGTTTGTTGGTGAATCATCCTCCTACTCTGATGTGTTAGTCTTCTTCAAATAGTCCAGCTTCTTAGATTATTAGCTCAGCAAACAGACTGAATGTATGAAAATTTTGTGAAAAATACAATCCTGACCCACACTTTTCTCTATTTTAAACCATGCAGCATCTCTTTGTTCTGCTAGAACAATTGCTTTTTTGGTCTACATTTAGGTTTTGTGTTTTGGTGGGTTTTTTAAATTAATTTCTATGAACATTTACAAAGATTTTGGATTTTCACTCATTCATTGTTGTACTTTTCTCCCCACCCACCCCACCTCCACCCCCAGTTCACTCTTCTCTTTGAAAAGTAAATGAAAAACTCCTTTGTTGGTACACAATCCCCCCACACCCCCACTCCGAGTATACTCCACTCTGCAACCTTCATTCCGGACTCTTATGATAATCATAATGACCTAAAGTATATTGCTTTTAAACTGTTCTCTCCCTCATTTGTTTCAATGCAGTATACATAATTCATCCAATTTTTCTCATTCTTATCCCAACTCTGATGTCAGTCCCATTCTACAGCAATAGCACTATGCAGTGTTTGTCCTTCTGTGACTGAGATATTTCACTCAGTCCTCGAGGATCACCCATTTTGAGTAGTATTGCATGAGTTCCTTGTTCTTCAATGCAGTGTAGTATTCCATTGTGTGAACATCCATTCGTTTGTTGATGGGCACTTGGGTTGTTTCCAACTCCTTGCTATTGTGAACAAAGCCGTGATAAACGTGGGTGTGCATATATATTCTTGGATGGCAGTTATGGTCTCTTTAGGGTATATTCCCAGTAGTGAAACTGCTGGGTCAAATGGCATCTCTATTTGCAACTTTTTGAGAAAGTGCCACACTGCTTTCCACAGTGGTTGCACCATTTGAATAAGGGTTCCAGTCTCTCCACAACCTCGCCAGCATTTGTTGCTTGTACATTTAGGTTTTGTATCAACACAACAATAAAGTTTCATATGTACTGTGGCTAAGCCTTGGTTGTCAGTAGTTTGAATATTATGTAATGATGTATTATGACAGTTATATAATTATTTAATCACCTCCATTTTGTGATCTGATCATCATCCAATTTTGCACATCATCCAATTTTCACGTAATTTCCTGCTCTTTGGAACTTAACCATGTGGATAAATGAGGAATAGATGTATAAGACCTAACTGATCTTATGTTATCATACTCTTGTGTATCAAACAATTAGTTTCACTCATTCACTAAGTCTATGCCATATATTTTAGGCTTTAGTCATACTATCTTGATGCCTGTGGTTTAACATTATCTTTCACAGACCCATCAACCCTTAGAGGCAAAACAGGCTTAGAATCCAGTACGTGTGGTATATAAAGCTGGTTTTAAAATATAGCTTTACTTTCATGTTTTAAGAATGTCTGAATAGTATATGAGGTAACAATTGAGTCCAAATTCAAGAGTATTTGAATTAAGAATGTTTCTTTATAAAATACTCCTGGAAAACATAGCAAATTAATATCTCATAATTTCTATTAGATATTAGATAATTCTCTCTATTGGATAAACTTCCAAAGTTATATCATATCCAGCTTGAGTATAAAATTCAACACATCTTAAACAGTAGAAACAAAGATTAAAACATCTATTCTTTATTCTTCCTCATTTCTCTCATTTTCAATGCTCAAGGAAGAGATGATAGTGAAATAAAAGGATAAAGTAGGGTAACTGCTTCAATAATTGTTGAGGAGTGCTGTCTAGTAAGGTCTGACACTATACACAAAAATGGAGTACTGGTGGTTTAGTAGTGACAAGCTGTGCTGTCAATGCAAAGATGCGTGGTTCAAATTCACAGTTATTCTATGGGAGAAAGATGGGTAATCTCCTACCAGGTCAACTACAGTCTTTGAAAACCTGCTGGAGGGTCAGCTATGAGTCAATTCTGACTTGATGGTTATTATTATGTGTCATCAAGTCGCTTGCAACTCATAGCAACTGTATGTACAACAGCTCTGAATCCTGCTCTATCTCAGGCCAACTTCATTGTCTCTGCAGCACCTACCACTGTCACCCTAGTCACTGAATCAATTCATCCATCCATGATATTCCTCTCTTGTACTGTCCTTCAACCCTTCCAAGCATCATGTCCTTCTCCAAGGACTAGTCCCTCCTTGCAACATGACCAAAGTATGTCAGATGGAGCTTCAATATCCTCCAGAGAGCATCCTGGTTTCACCCTCTCCAGGGTGAATCTTTCTCTTAGCAGTACATGGTATATTCAGTACTTTCCTCTAGCACCACAACTCAAAAGCATTTATTCTTCTGTCATCCTTAGTCATTGTGCAGCTCTTGGATGTATAGGAAGTAATTACTAAGGCCAGGGCCTTGATTTGGCGCACCCTAGTCTCTAGACTGACATCACAGCTCTTCAGTATTCTGGAAAGATCCCTGATAGAAGACTTTCCAAATGCAATTTGTCTTTTTATTTCCTAGCTGCTGGTACCAAGATTGTGGAGAAAAGTAAGTTGAAGTTGTTAACAATCTCTTTACCATTTATCATGATGCTGCCAGTTGGCCCAGTGGTGAGAATCTTTGTTTTCTTGATGTTGAGCTTTAATCCATACTGAAGGCTACAGT
>NW_006400010.1:3948596-3974952 GCF_000299155.1 Elephantulus edwardii
GGTAATAATTTACAAAATCATTGCTCCCGCATGCTGCGTAGTATTCCATTGGGTGACTATACCACAATTTCTCAGTCCATTCATTTGTGATTGGCTATTTGGGCTGTTTCCTTGTTCTATGTGATGGTGAATAATGCTGCTATGAACATTGGTGTACAAATCTCAGTTTGTGCCTCAGTTCTCATTTTCTCAGGGTATATTCCAAGTAGTGGAATGGCTGGGTCATAGGGAATTTTTATATTCGGCTTTTTGAGAAAGCACCAAATTGTCTTCCAGAATGGTTGGTACCATTTTACAATCTCAGCAACAATGTTTGAGTTCCTTTCTCATCACATCTTCTCCAACATTTATTACTTGTTGTCCTGTTAAACTTTGACACTGTTACTGGAGTGAGATGGTACCTCATTGTGGTTTTGATTTTCCAGTGATTTGGAGAATTTATTCATGTGTCTGTTTGCCATTCAAATATCTTCCTCTGTGAAAATTCTTTCCTTATCTTTTCCCCGCTTCGTAATTGGGTTATCAGTCTTTTTTCTTGTGGAAGCCCCGAAGTATTCTGTAAACTTTTGTTCTAAGACTCTTGTCTGAGATGGTATTACCAAATGTTTGTTGCCACTCTATAAGTTTTATTTTCACCCTGTTGGAAAAAGTTTTTGATGCACATATAATCTTTAGAATGTCCCATTCATCAATTTTATCCTCTTCCAATTGTGCATTTCTGGTTGTGTCTGGCAGTTTCTTTTACCTTGGACTAGCACTTAAAAGCTTGGTCCCAATTTGTTTCTTATGAACGTTATGGCTTTGTAATTTACTCCCAGGTATCTGATCTACCTTGAGTTGATTTTTTACGTATGGTGTGAAATGTGGATCCTGTTTCAGCTTTCTGCAGGTGGAAGTCCAGTTTTACCAGCACCATTTGTTGAAGAGGTTATCATTTCCCCATGTGATACCTTTGATTTCCTTGTCGAATACCCGTTGACATAGATAGCTGGGTCTGTTTCTGGGTCCTCATTTCTGTTCCATTGGTCTATGTGCCTGTCATTTACCAGTACCACGCTGTTTTGGTTATTGCTGCTGTGTAGTACGTTTTAAGGTCAGGGAGTGCTATGTCTCCAGCCTCATTTTTGTTTCTCAGAAGTGTTTTGCGTATTCAGAATCTCTTGCCTCTCCAAATAAATTTTATAATTTCCCTTTCAAGCTCCTTGAAAAATGAATTTGGTATCTGGATTGGGATTGCACTGAACATGTAGATTGCTTTTCGTAGGATTGTCATTTTCACCATATTGAGTCTTCCTATCCATGAACTTTTCCATTTCTTTAGGTCTTTTATTGTTACTTGCAGATATGCTTTGTAGTTTTCTTCATATAGGTCTTTTGTATCTCTAGTTGAGTTCACTCCCAAGTATCTCAATTTGTGATTGGTTATTGTAAATGGTATTGCTTTCCTGATTTCCTTCTGAGTTCTCTTTTTTACTGTAGAGGACTCCTATTGATTTTTGGAGGCCAGGATTTTGAAGCTCCATCTCACATACTTTGGGTATGTGACCAGGAGGAACTGATCTTTTGACAAGGACATCATGCTTGAAGGAATGCAGGGACAGAACAGGAGAGGAAGACCCCAGATGAGATGGATTGATACAGAAACTGGGACAATGGTGGCAGGTGTTTGAGTCAGCAAGACCAGCTCAGGACAGGACAGGCTTCAGAGCATAGGGTTATGCAGGTACATAGGGTTGCAATGAGTCACAGGTAACTTGACAGCACATAACAACAACATGATATTAATGAGGCAGGATGAGAAGTAGTTATGGAATGCTATAATCAGCCTGATCGGATGATGAAGTCATCTCCTCAGGGGTGTGGCCTACATTAAATACATTTATACACTGTAGCAAAGCTAGGGTGCTTTTTTCCGTCTAAATCTACATCTACTTCATGACCTCCAGTCTTGAGTCAGCTGCTTGCCATACTTGCCAACCTTGGCCTCAACAGCCCCTAAGGTAAATCTGCCATGCTGATTGCCAAACTAATGCTCGACTCATAAGCCTCCAAAGAAAGCAACCTAGAACCCTGCTTGCTGATCTGACTTTGGACTCCTTCACCTCTTAAGCCTGTGATCCTGTCTGCTGTTTCTGGACTCTACAGCCTCCACAGATGCCTCTCTTCTGAGGTCTGACTTCATAGACCTGGAACTTGTCAGCTTCTACAAAACAAAATGTATGAACCATTTCATTCAAATAAATCTGTCTCTTAATATGCATGTGTGTATGTATATACATCAGAAAGCTTCATTGGTTTAGCTTCTTTACAGGACTTAGCTGAAGACCTCGACTTTACCAAGCATGATATCCTTTCTCTTGGTACTGGTTCTTTCTGATAACATGTCCAAAGCACATGAGATAAACTCTCGCCACCTCACTTCTAAGTAGCATTCTTTGTCTTTCTGAGCCAGGTACAGATGGAACAGATAGGGCAAGATTCTGATCTGTTGTTCATAGAGTCACTTAGAGTCAGAGTTGATTTAATGTCACCTAACAATAGCATGCTTTAAGTAGCATTTTTGGAAGAATTTCAAGTAATACTGATTTTGCGTGATCTGTGATTACCTTTTGCTTAATCTAAGCTTGCACATCATCCTTGCCTCAGAATATGCTCTTGGAGAAAATTCAATTAAGACACAGACTTCTTGATAAAACATGTCATTTCCATATTTGATGGTGACTATTTCCTGCAATAACATCAGGCATAGCGGCTTTTGATTAAAAGAGTTTTCTAGATGGTCTTGTGGTGTTTTTCTTTTTTAAAAGCTATTTTGTTTCGTCCTCTTTCCTTTAGCTTTTCTATATGCTCCACTAAGACTCAGAGTTTCTTCTGACATTTATGTAGACTTTTCTGTCCTTTCAGTGATCTTTTGTTTTCTTCATATATGATGTCCTTGATGCCATGGCACAACTTGTCTGGTCTTTGGTCATTAGTGTTCAGTGTATCAGGTCTATTCTTTAGATGATCTCTAAATTCATGTGGGGTCTACCCAAGGTCCAATTTTGGCTCATGTGGATTTCTTTTAATTTTTTTCAGGTTCAACTTGAACTTCAACAGGAGCAATTTAGGGTCTTTCCACAGTTGGCACTTGGTCGTCTTCTGACTGAAGATATCAAGCTTCCAAGTATCTCTTTACACAGACACAGTTGACTCGATTTCTGTGTATTTCTTTTAGTAAGGACCATATATGCATAGGTTTCATTTTTATTGTTCCAAAAATATGAATAAATCAACAAAATTCTGTCACATAATCTCTGGCATCTAATCACCAGTAATCATAAATACATCTTTCATTTATATATGTACTTAATTGATTTTCACATTTTCTCCCCCCTTACCTCCCAGTCCAACACACAATGCATCCCTTGTTCCAGACTGTTGTCATACATATATAATGCCTAATCATACATTCCTTTCAGAGAGTTCTTCCCCTCATCTGTTTCAATGTAGATGATTGTTTCATTATCTATATACCCTTTTCCCATTCTCTTCCTAACCAATTCCTCTCCAATCTGCCCTATTTTATAACAGTAGTATTATGCAGTATTTGTTCTTTTGTGACTGAGATATTTCACTCAGCATAATGTCCTCCAGGCTCCCTCATGTTGTGTAATGTTTTACAAGTTCATTGTTTTTCAATGCTGCATAACATCCTACTGTATGAATGTACCATAGTTTTTCCTATCCATTTGTTTGCTGATGGGCACTTGAATTGCTTCCATCTTTTTGCAATTCTGAATAACGTAGCAATAAACGTGGGTTTGCATATATCTGTTCAGATCATGGCTCTTATTCCTCTAGGGTATATTCCCAGTAATGGAATTAATGGGTCAAACGGCATTTCTATTTCCAACTTTTTAGAAAGTGTCAGACCACCTTACATTCCCACTAGCAGTGAAAAAGAGTTCCAATCTCTCCACAACTTGGCCAGCATTTGGTGTTTGTGGGCCTGTTGAGCTGAGCTACTGTTGCTGGGGTGAAATGATAGCTCACAATTGTTTTGATTTTCATCTCTCTGAGAGCTAGGGATTTTGAACATTTCTTCATGAGTTTTTTTGCCATCTCAATGTCTTCTTTAGTACAGTGGCTGTTCATATACTGTGTCCATTTTGTGATTGGGTTGTTTACCTTTTTCTTGTTGAGGTATGAGAGTATTCTATAAATTTTAAATATAAGTCCCTTATCAGATATGTCATTGCCTATAAATGCATCGTGATTGCATGTTTGACCAATTTCAGACCTCAAAAGTTGGTAGAAGTCTTCGATTTCTTTTCGCTTTAGTGGTTACTGAGTCAGTCTGGAAAATGGCCTTATTAAAATGTCTTCCTTTTATGTGTATGGATATTACCATATCACTGACAGCTTTGTATTTGTGGGCAGATCTTGATATGTTTGGGTTTATTTATGATTAATGGTATACCATCTCTCTCCAATTTATCATTTTGGCATAGTAGACCATATGATTTTCTGATTCAAAATGGCCAATACCAGACCATTTCAGCTCACTAATGCCTAGGATATTGATCTTTATAAGTTCCATTTTATTTCTGACAACTTCAAATTAACTTAGGTTCATACTCGTCCATCCCACATTCCAGTTATAATGGATACTTGTAGTTGAAATGTCTTCTTATTTTGGGTCATGACACATCAGAAAAAGAAGGTCCTTCATTGGCTGAAAGGTTTATTTTAATCCATGCACCTCATTAATATGCATTCTACTTTGCAAATACAATCATATTTTTAGTGTCTTCTAACCTGAAGGGTTTATCTTCTGGCATTTTATCAGACACTCTGCCACTGCTCTGTGTAAAGTTTCCACTGGCTAATTATTCTAGACACAGAATGCCAATTACTCTTCCTGTTTTAGTCTATATCTTTGCTGAAAGTCTTAGTCCATAGCTTTACTGAAACTATGGGTGAACCTGCTAATAGTTGAAATACCAGTGGCACAGCTTCTAGTATCACAATAACATGTAAGCTACAAAGATTCTTACCACTGGACCAATAGGCAGTATCATGATTGATGCAGAGGACATTGAAACTATCAACAGCTTCAGCATGCTTGGATCCACAATTAACACCCTTGGTACCAGCAGTCAAGAAATAAGGAGACACACAAAAAAAATAAAAAGAAAAAAAAAAAAGAAATAAGGAGACACACTGCACTGTGAAAATCGGCAGTAAGGAAACTCTCCAAATTATTGAGGAGTAATAATGATGTCAGTTTGGGGATAAAGTGCACCTGATCTAGCCTATGGTCTTTTTGATTACTTGCTATGCATCTCAGAGCTGGACAATGAATAAGGATGATAGAAGAAGAAATTACACCTTTGAGCTGTGGTGTTGGAGAAAAACACTAAACATCCCACAGACAGTCATCTCTTACTACATCTCTACATCGCTTACTACAACCAGTTTTAGACTGAAATTTCCAAAAAGGCACAGAACCAAAAGTGGGTATAAAATTTTCAGCAGAATATTAAATCTATTTTAAGTTATTCTTGTGGTTAGGTGCTGTCAAGTTAATTCCAGCTCCTAGCATACCAATGTGACAGAGCAGAGCTGCCCCACAGGGTATTCTTGGCTATATATAAAATACTATAGGTCAAAGCAGATATGTTTTCAAAGGGAGTACTTGAAGGAAATAAAAGCATTTTTTAAAAATTTCTGCTAGACAACAAAACAACAGGGTTGTAAAATATTCTAAATAAGTTTTAAAATCCTATGTTAAAAAGCAGTACATTTCTATAGCTGGGTAATATGAGATTTCTATGTTCAGGTTTTTGAGGAAATGCCAAAATGCCTTCCAGAGTGGTTATATGATTTCACAATCCCATCAGTAGTGCATGAGAGTTCCAATCTCTCCACATCCTCTCCAACATTTATTGTCTGCTGTGTTGTTAAACATTGTTACTGCTGCTGGGGTGAGATAAGTATGTCATTATAGTTTTGATTTGTATCTCTCTGCTAGTGATTTATAACATTTCCTCATGTGTTTGTTGGTTATCCAAATTTCTTCCTTTGTGAACAGTCTTTTCATATTGTTTGCTCATTTTGTGACTGATCATTCTTTCTCTTCTGGAGGCCCTTTAGAAGTCAATAAACACCACTAATGATACCACATTCTGAAATGTCATTTCCAAATGTTCTTTTTCCCCAACATGCATGCTTTCTTTTTACCCTATTTGAAATAGTTTGATACTTGAAAAGACAGGGTGATAATAGGTATAAATCAATGGCAATTACATAATACATATATGAATGATTGTAGAAAATAAAATGTACATGAATGAAACACATGTATTATCAATGATTGTATAAAACACAAAGTACATATTTAAATACAATGTATATGTATGCAAACCACAAATTTTTTTTTAAAAAAAGCAGTACAGTAATTACAGAGGATGTGTCTGTAGATAGCAGCCAATTTTTCAGCTAGTGCTATGAGAAAGTTATCAGACACATATTGAGACCGTAACAGTTCAAAAACCTTCTCAAGTCACAGATGTCATTCCAAGATATTACTTTACTCACGTGAATGGAAACAATATGAAAAGATAAAGCAACATGGTATCTATGAAAACTAAAGAGAAGGGCTACCATCTGTAAAATTCAGGAAGAGTTCAATTAGTCACAATATCACAAGACACAAAGTCAATGAAATAAGAGCATGGGCAGAAAAGAAGTTAGCAGGATAAAACGTAAAAGAAATTAATGGAATTAAAGAAAAATTAAAAACAATACAGAATTAAAATCCCATTAGAGACAGTAAAAAGCAGAGTTCATTGCAGAACATCAATACAGTAGAAAACAAATTGGAAAAGTTATTCAAGAAGGAAGGGGAAAAAGAAAAAGTTTAAATTACTGATAACACATGTTGTTGTTATTGTTGTTTACCATCAAGTCTGAACCAACCATAGATAGCTAACCCTTCAGTGGGTTTTCACAGGCAGTTAAGTGCATGGGAGGACATTGCCCATCTTTCTCCCGCAGACCAGATGGTGGCCCTGAACTAAGTCCTTCGGGATTGAAGGGCAACTTCTTGTCACTAGGCTACGAGTGCTCCCTCATAACCCATACACAGGAGTATAAAGGCCCAATTTAAGGATTAAAATTCTTCTCAGGAAGACAGAGTGTAATAGAAACAATAATCAACAGATTCATCCTGGAGAGTGTTAAACCAGGCTACTCCTTGGAGGCAAAGATTCTGGGGCTTCGTCTGACATACTTTGGACATGTTGCAAGGAGAGACAGGTCTTTGGAGAGGGACATCATGCTGGATAGAGTGGAGGGACAGCACAGGAGGGGAAGAACCTCTATGAGGTGGATTGATTCAGAGACTGGGGTAATTGGGACGGGTGTGTCAGAGACAGTGCGATTGGCACAGGATAGAGCACGTTTTAGGGCTGTTGTACATAGGGTCGCTATGAGTTACAAATGACTCGACGGCACATAACAACAACAAAAACAACAACAACCATTTAAAGGCTAATAAAGGATTTCTACAGTCTAAAAAAAACTGGTGGTTGTTGTTGTGTACCACTGAGCTGGAACCAATCCATAGGAGACCCTCCAGTGACTTTTCAAAGACAGTAAGTCACACAGGAGGAGACTGTCTACCCTTCTCCCACAGAGCATTGCATTGCCATTGCAGCACTACTTCTGTAAGCTACCAGAGTTTAGAAGGATAGGTGTCTAAATTCAGGGTACTGGTTCTAGAGAAGGGAACTCCGGTAGTAGGCTGTAGGAAGTTTGACCACTAAGCCAAAAGTCAGAAGGCTTTTTCCTTCTGTCAATAAAAAAAAAATGGATTCATTTGTTGAAGACATTGTCATTTCCCCATGTGATAGCTTTGATTTCCTTGTTGAATATCAGTTGACCATAGACAGCTTGATCTATTCCTGGGTCCTCAATTCTGTTCCACTGGTTTATGTGCCTGCCATTTACTAGTACCATGCTGTTTTGGTTACTACTGCTGTGTAGTAGGTTTTGAGGTCAGGGAGTGCTATGCCTCCAACCTCATTTTTGTTTCTCAGAAGTGTTTTGCTTATTCGGAGTCTCCTGCCTGTCCAAATAAATTTTGATAAATTCCCTTTTAATATCTTTGAAAAATGAATTAATATCTATATTGGGATTGCACTGAACATGTAGATTGCTTTTGGTAGGATTGTCATTTTCACAATACTGAGTCTTCCTATCCACAAACAGGGCACATTTTCCCATTTCTTTTATTGTGTCTTGCAGAAATGCTTTGTAGTTTTCTTACAAGGTCTTATTTCATCTCTAGATAGGTTCACTCCCAAGTACTGTAAATGGTATTGCTTTCTTTATTTCCTTCTCTGAGTTCTCTTTGTTACTACAGAGGAACCCCACTGATTTCTGGATATTGATCTTTTATATTTTATACCCTGCCACTATACTAAACTGGCCTATTAACTCTAATAGCTTTTTTGTTGAGTCTTTGGGATTTTCTGTGTACACTAACATACCATCTGCATATAGAGACACTTTAACCATCTCTTTAATGATCTGGATGCCTGTTACTTCCTTCTCTTGTTGTATTGCCCTAGCAAGCACTTCCAATGCAATACTGAAAAAAAGTGGTGACAGTGGGCATCCTTGTCTGGTCCCTATTTGCAAGGAAAATGTTTTTAGTCTTTCTCTCTTGACAATGATACTGGCTCTTGGTTTTTCATTTATACTTTTCACTATGTTAAGGAAATTCACTTCTTTTCCAGTTTTACTGAGTGTCTGTATCAGGAGGGGGTGTTGAATTTTGTCAAATGCCTTTTTTGCATCAATTGCAAAGATCATACAGTTTTTGTTATTTACTTTGTTAATATAAAGAATTACTTTGATCGTTTTCCTTATGTTGAACCATTTGCATACCTGCTATGAATCCCACTTGGTCACGGTGAATTATTTTTTTTAATGTGCTTTTAGATTCTATTGGCTAGGACTTTGTTAACACGTTGCCGCAAATGATGGCAAAATGTGTTTCTAAGCACAGTCATCAATTTAAAAAAGTGTGCAGCAAGATGTTAAGGATTTTTAAATCTATATTCATGAGGGATATTGACCTTGGCAGTATCTTTGCCTGGTTTTGGTATTAGGGTTATGTTTGCTTCATAGAATGACTCTGGAAGTGTCCCTGCTTTTTAATTTTTTTGAAATAATTTAAGTAGAATGGGTGCTAATCCTCTCTGAATTCAGCTGTGAAGCCATTTAGTTCAGGACTTATGGGGAATTCTTTTGGGGAAATGATAACCTCTTCAACAAAAGGTGCTGGGCAAAACTGGACCTCCATCTGCAGAAAGCTGAAACAGAATCCACATCTCACACCATACACAAAAATCAACTCAATGTGGATCAGAGACCTGGGAGTAAAGCCCCAAACCATAACATTCATAAGAGACAAACTGGGATCAAGCTTAGAAGTGCTAGACCAGGGTATAAAGAGATTGTCAAATGCATGCGACCTTCTAAATATTAAATCCATGTGTGCAGCAAAAACTTTTTCCAACAGGGTGAAAGGAAAACCTACAGCCTGGCAACAAAGATTTGATAATACCATCTCAGACAAGGGTCTTGTAACAAAAGTTTACAAAATATTCCTGGGCCTCCAAAAGAAAAAAAATGATAACCCAATTACAAAATGGGAAAAAGACATGGAAAGAATTTTCAGAGGAAGATACTGGAATGGCAAACAGACACATGAAGAAATGTTCCAAATCACTGGCAATAGGAGAGATGCAAATCAAAACCACAATGAGGTACCATTTCACTCCTATAACAGTGGCAAAGTTTAACAGGGCAGCAAGTAATAAATGTTGGAGAGGATGTGGCGAGAAAGAAACTCTCATACATTATAAGTAGGGCTGTAAAATAGTACAACCATTCTGGAAGACAGTTTGGCGCTTCCTCAAAAAGCTGAACATAGAAATTCCACATGACCCAGCTATTCCTCTACTTAGAATATACCCTGAGAAAATGAGACCTGAGGCACAAACGGAGATGTGTACACCAATGTTCATAGCAGAATTATCCACCATTGCAAGAACATGGAAATAGCCCAAATGTTGTTCAACCACAAATGAATGGATTGAGAAATTATGGTACATTCACACAATGGAATACTATGCAGCATGCAGGAGCAATAACTCTGTAAATTATTACCTAACTTGGGAGGGACCGGAAAGCATTATGCTGAGTGAACTAACTCAGTCCCACAAGAATAAATATTGTGTAAAACCATTATTGTAGAATGAGTATAAAGATCCAACAGGGGTGGGAGAGGCTGGAAGCAGAGGGATGAGGATGTGCAAGGAAAGGAAGGAATTAATCATTGGGTTGTACAATTTGATGGGGGGTGAGGGAAACTGAAAGATTTTGTTTGAATTTGTATTTGAATTTTATAAATAAACTAGTAGAAAATTTAAAAGAAATATTCTATTTGAGAGAAAAAACAATAAAGAGGTCCGTGCCAACAGATTTACCTAATGCAACACATCTTTTGATTTCTTAACTGCTGCTAACATGACTGTTGACTGTGGGTCTAAGTAAGAGGTAATTGTTGACAAGTTCAATCTTTCTACATCTGTCATGGCATTGCCTATTGATTTCATGACAAATAATATCAATCTATGAACCTCTAGGAACTCTATGTTTCTGGTTTCAGCCTTTCAGAAAAGAAATATATCACACCCAGGTAGTTTATAGAAAAAAATTTCTTCTGATATTTATTGTCCAAAATTTGATCCTATCCACAAACGTTACTGTACAGGGCGAAAACCTGTTGACTTCATTAACCAACCCTGTCTTTGTTGTACATGGAGGGGGTGAGGATGATTCTGAAGAAGCACAGAAAAGCATGAGAGAGGCAAGGGAATATCAATGAAATTAGATCACTTTTACCAATATGAAAGAGATAGGAGCTCAGTGTCTCAGGACAGCATATGTCTACTACCACCATAAAACAAAGATCATGATGTGTATTGACATAGAGCCTGCACCTCCATCTTCAACACATACACTTATATTCTTTTTCTCTCTCGTCTTCACTAAACTATTCTTTAAATTTAAATTTTGATAAGAATCTTTGAAAGCAGCTTTAGTGATGTGCTCACCATTGTTTAAAAGAACATGTACTATTTTACTATCTCTTTCAAGAGATCCTCTAGCTATAACCAGCAAATTATTCCTATAAAGGGCAGATCGTGTGGTAGGTCTTGTGAACCACAGGGTCTCTGTCACAACTACTCAACAATGCCTTCCATTGCAAATATAAACAGAGTCAAGAGATAAATTTACAAGCTTGGTTGTATTTCAATAAAATATTATTTACAACAACAGGTAAGGATATTGATTAGCCCTGACTTGCTTTAATTCCACCCATGCTCCAGAATTAGAATTTCTTTTCTGATATGTGACATTCATCTATGACTATCAACTTCTATTCTTTGCTCCAGTAATTGTAATCTGGGGGTTTTATTTTTAATAACCACAGGCAAAAGAAGTGGAATACAAAAACTCTAAATTAATCCTTAGTTATCTTGGAAGTCAAAGGCATGAAAGAGAGAAAATAACTACACAGAAGAGTAAAGTAAACACATGCAGTCATGTTGGTGCATGCTGAGTTTAGTTCATTAGCTCCTGCTCACTACCATGTCAGCTGGAAATGGTGCATAAATTGCCCCAAAGACAACTGCAAGACTATAAAACACTAGGCACTAATGTGCCGCTAGAACAGATGTACTGGAGAAACACATCCGATTCTCCCCACACTACGCTCTGTGAGAATATCTAAAAAAATAATCACAGAGAAAACAATGCACTCTAATTTATCTTTAGGGATTATTATTCAACTCTGTTCTGACGTGATGTCATGACTTTTTTTTTCCACTAGAATATTTTATATGTTTAAGAAGAATAACTGGAGTCAAATATCTCTTTACAATGCTAAAATTTTCCATAAAACGAAGTCTTTTTCAGTACAAATGTCATTAGGGACTGAAAAAGAAACTGAGCACATATTTCACAGAAATTTTCTCCTTCCCACTGAGACTAAGAGGATAAATTAGACTAAAAACAAACACTTAGAAAAGCAAGTAACTTGGAAGATATACTCAGAAGCTTTTCTCATAGATTTGAATTAGAGATTTGCCAATATCTGGTTAATTTGATTAAAATTGAGCAATCCTCATGTGGGTACTCATATTCCCACTACGGGCTTAGGACATCAGTCAATCTCAGAAGTCTATAAAAAGAATTCGTGAAAAGGGAATATGATCATTATTTCAAAATTATCATCAAAATTATCAAACTCATATCTGTAATTTACTATTGCTTTCATTTTTAATTTCATGTGGTGGTGTGAACTAGTAACTTTTGAGGGAAGAGGGTCCCTGTCAGTTCTACTCGATGTACGTCGAGGCCAGGCCTCACATGCATACACAACTTACTTGCTTTCAAACTGGTATCTTCAACTTTGGATTCAGAAAAATGGTAAATGAAAATTTACCCACTTTATAACTACACTAGTGGCTCAATGATTAAGCATCCAGCTGTTAATGTAAAGCTGGGCCATTGGAATCCAAACAGTGACTCTAAGAAAAACCAGGTTAACTGTTTCTATAAAGATTACAGCCTAGGAAACACTATGGGACATTTCTACTCTGTCCCATAGGGTCATCATACATTGAAAATTGACTCGACAGCTCCTAACAACATGGAGTCACATGCTATTCCAGTATTATTTCAAGTTAATAAAAATTCCCTACCAGAGTTAAAAGATTTCACAGATATCCATTTACTAAGTCAGCCAGGTGGTTTTTTTTGGGGGGGAGGGGATCACATTTCCAAATCTTCTGGTCCAATTAGAGCACAATGTTGTTGTTGTTGTTGTTGTTATGTGCCGTCGAGTCATTTGCGACTCATAGCGACCCTATGTACAACAGCCCTAAACCCTGCTCTATCCTGTGCCAATCACACTGCCTCTGACACACCCATCCCGATTATCCCAGTCACTGAATCAATCCATCTCATAGAGGGTCTTCCCCTCTTGCGCCGTCCCTCCACCCTCCCAAGCATGATGTCCTCTCCAAGGACCTGTCCCTCCTTTGCAACATGCCCAAAGTATGTCAGACGAAGCCCGAGAATCCTTGCCTCCAAGGAGTTGCGTGGTTTAATCCTCTCCAGGATGAATCTGTTTGTTTTCTTCACAGTCCATGGTACATGCAATACTCTTCTCCAGCACCACAACTCAAAGGCATCAATTCTCCTTCTGTCCTCCCTAATCACTGTCCAACTCTCTGATGTTTAACAAGTGATTGCAAAGACCATGGGTTGTATCAGGTGCACCTTAGTCTCCAAAGAGACACCGTTGCTCTTGAGTACTTTAGAGTGGTTCCTAACAGCAGACTTTCCCACCGCAATACATTTTTTTATTTCCTGGCTGCTGGTGCCAAGGATGTTGACCCTGGAGCCGAGCAAACTGAAGCTGTGAACAATCTCAATCTCTTCTCCATCCATCCTGATGCTACCAATTGATCCAGTGGTGAGAATCTTTGTCTTCTTGACATTGAGCCTCAGTTCATACTGAAGGCTGCAGTCCTTGACCCTCTGCAGCAAGTGCATGAGGTCCTCCTCAGTTTCCGCAAGCAGGGTTGTGTCATCTAACAAAGCTCTTTGGGAACACTTTTGCTATATAACAGAAACCTCAAAATCTATTATAATTTTCTCTATTGGTAACTTTAATCCTATTGAGGATTTGAGAGCCACTTTTTCAACTTTGTCAGTTGTTTTTGGGGAGTTTTCCCCAAACAACAAAGCCATGGAATGAGCTAGACTTGCTATTTACTGTACTGAGAAGAGGGAGTCCTAATGGCACAGTACGTAAGCACTTAGCTGCTTACTAAAAAGTCAGTGGTTTAAATCTACCAGCCACTCTGCAAGAGAAAGAAGTGGCAATTTTCTTTCATAAGGTCAAAGCCTCTGTAACCCCACGGAGCAGTTCCATTCATTGGAATCAACTCTAGAAGGCTCAGCTTGAGAAAAGAGATGGGAGTTTCAAAGAGATGAAGAAACTGACTAAAATTCACACACCTAAGTCTAAGATCAAACCATGATTGCAAAGCAGTTTCATCCAAAGAACCTAAAACCAATGCTAAAATGCATTTTGAAATCTTATTGGTGTACAAAGGAATTAATTTGTAATATGAGAGGTCCTCCCAAGAGATTAAATTGAAATTGTGCAAAAGTCCAAATAGCTTTGTTACACCAACATGACATAAAAAACTTTCTCTAGTTTATTTGCATTATGCTTGCAGTCCTCACAACTGTGTCACAAAGAAAGGACAGTCCAGTGATCTAGGACATGTTATCTCAATAACTTTTTGCTACTAGCTCACTCATATTTAGAAATCTGTATTTCAAAGTATTAAAAAAAATTCCTTTTCTATCCTATGATTGTTAGTTAGTAGCATCTGATATGGCCTTCTGTCTCATCACAGGAAAAGAGCTTCTAACTATTGAATTTGAAAATAAGATTAAGCCTTCTGTTTCCTTTTTTAGTTTGATACATGACAATAGTTAGAAGCAACACTCACTTTTAACAAGCATTTAATAAAATAATGGAACCACAGACCTGGAAGTTCCTTCTGATGTATTATTGGATCATAATGTTCAGTATTTTGTAGCTTTATGAAAGTTCTAATAAACTGAGATTTGTCATTTAATATGCATGTGCGTGTGTGTATGTATACACACTCTGCCAAAAAGAATCAAATACATTTATTTTGAGCAGTTACTCTATATACCCATTTTTAAAACGCGCTGCCATTAAATTGGAACTGACTCATAGCTGATCATCTAGAGGGTTTCAGAGACTATAAATTGTCCAGGAGGTGACTGTCCATCTTTCTCTTGTGGAGCTGCTGGTGGACTTGAACAGCTAGCGAGCCAAAACAGCTTTTGATTTAGCAGTGCAGTTCTCTCCTGATTATGCCACGGGAGCCTCCTTGTATGCCAATAGAGTGGCCATTTTTTTTTAAGAAAGCACAAATGGCTCAACAAAGGCAGGTACAGTGGAGTTTCTAAAAAGAAGTGAGAGAAATATAGACGGTAACCATTGGCTAACTGAAATATGATTGACTGAATCCAGCATTCCTCCTTTTACCGAGATAAAAAACTATCCGTTCACAAGATAGTTACTGTCCCTCCACTCAGAAATATAGTTGAAATTCAAATTTAATATGCCTGGCTTCCAACAAGGGGGTCTCATAGCACAGTTATGAAAATGTTCTGTTATTTATCAAAAGTCTAGTGGTGCAAATTCACCAGCTACACTTTGGGAGAAAGATTTGTCAGTGAGGATTTATAACCTTGAAAACTCTGTGGGGCACAGTTGTCCTCTGTCCTACATGGTTGCTCTTAGTCAAAATGGATTTGATGGCAATAAGTTTTGGTTTGACTAAGAATAGAGAGGAAAGAATTCACAATTTTGGTCAGCTATGTTTTGAAAATGAGTATTTGATTCTATGAGTAAGAAAACTGCAAATTCAAAGCAAGCTATCTGCTATTACTTTCTCTCTTTGACAATACTCACCATAAATAGTGGGCAAAATCGTGGGAAGAATCATATTGGAAAAAAACTAGGATACATTCAACCTATTTTTTTTCCTCTTTTAGCGGCACTAAGGCATGTTTAGTCTTTAGAACAAACAGCCTAAATAATTAGTCATATACTTTCAAATACCCCCAATTTATTTATAGCCCCTGGAACAGAATATAAATTCTCCAGATAACAGTTATATATTCCAAGGGCTGTTCTCCATTATGTTTTAAACTGCTTGAAACACTGATTCCTTTCACAGTGCTGAAAATGAAAATAACAGAGGGAGGGGAAAGTTACCTTGCATTTCACTCACATCTTCTGACAGATGTGCCTTTTTCTCCATATGAAAAATATTCCTCTTTGCTTTTTCTTCTCTCTCCAAAATTGCTCTCCCCACTCCACTTCTCAGTTAATAGGATGTTCCTGTAATTGAAAAGAAGGATGACTAAGCCTAGTGACCCAGGAGCTGCCAGCTGGTTCTCAAAGGGTAGGACTGTCAAGGAAAGAAAAGAGCAACAGCCTTTCCTTTCACATTCCCTCTACAATTTAAGTGTTTCCTCTTTTTAATTTCCCTGCCCAGATGAAATACTAGATACTTCTTTTTTACTCCATTTTCTGCTTCTGTTGCCTGGTGCTTCTACTTTAGCGGAGGTCAAAGAGACAAATGCCCAGACTATTAATCTAGTTCAGGGAGCAGCAAGTCCTCTTTCTAATGATGATGTATAATAACTATGAGTTAAGAAGAAATCTTCTTTGTGCTTTATTAACTACACTTCATTTTTTATACTTACCAAACTTCATTCAACTTGGAAATATCTATCAATATTTCTTTCCTTCTCATTATCTCCTCTTACTTTTATCTAATGGGGAAACCAATTAAAATAATTAACTAGTGGGAATTAGCTAAGAATATATCTAATTGCTCTATGTCTAGTTTAACTTCTATTGTATTTTCAAATGCATGATTCTGCTTATGACACAAGCTAATGGGGCTGACTGAAATGAACATGAGATAGTCTACAGTCTCTCTCATATCACTCTCAACATGCCCGACATTTTCTGAAATGAAAGTAGCATCTGTAAACTCCATGAGGAAAGAGACCATGCCTGTTTCATTCACCACCATATTACCAGAATAGAGCACTGTTGAGGCACTCTATTGAGTGGATACACAGATGTCATTCTCCATCACACCATCAAAAGACCGTATTTGTTTTTATAATCTTCACACAACTTAATAAAGAACTCACTTCAAATCAAGCAAACTGTGAGGAGTAACACTTTCACAGGAGACTCAGAGATTAAGCCATTATTATTACTAAAAATGGTATCATTTTGACAAGAAGACACTATGCCTCCACTGAAAACATAACCTACATTACGATATTAGAGCAGAAAGGTTTTGGAAGTGAACTGTTGTTTGCTTAATGCTCATTATTACTGGTGTTCTGTGCTTGGATGATGGCTAATTACCATTTCACTGAGGAAGTGGAGTGCTATTTGTACTCCTTTTTTCAACAAGTATTCAGTTCTTGGGAAAATATTTTTAAGATGCCTACTAGTCAGTCATTTTGGAAAGCAAATTACCATTATTTCCATAAACATCCACTGATCACCATTTGTGTGTAGGCTAATGTAATAGGTTCTATTGGATTGATTCAATGATTAGGAAAAAATCAAACGAGTCATCAAAGTGAACAAACAAAGAGAAACACAGTTTAGCCAGAGCATAAAGTACTCCATCTTTCTTATTACATTTTTAAATATTTTTATTCAAACTCTGCAGTATTTTTTAAAAACTTGTATTTTAAAAAGTAGAAATTTTGAGCATTTTCTTCTTTAGTTGGCATATGCAAGCACGTTTTTTATAATGTTGTAGCTACTTTCTATTATAGGTAAATTTTTACTATTCAACAGCATTCTCTTCTTTCAATTCTTTTTGTTTGTTTGCTTTCTTTCAAAGAGCTCCGATGAAGCCATATCCTGGAATTACTCTCTGGATTGGCAGTAAACTTACAGGCAACTTGTTTTCTAAGACATGACTTACTGGTCTTCCTTTTCAATGTGGTGCACTGTTCACCTAACATAAAGGCTATGCATTTCTGGGGTTTTAACTTACCAGCAATTTCAAGGGGGAAAGATGGCCAGGCCGTCTCCTTCCATTAAGAGTCACAGCCTGAAAAAGCCAATAGAAGGTCATTGTGAGCTGAGATGGATTGACAGCAGATAGTTTCGAGTTGTGGTGCTCCTGAGGATATCCCTAGTCTCAGGACCAGTTGTCTCCTGGTTCAAACTTGCTTGTGCTTCATTCATATTTTTCTGTATGCTTTACAGTCTAGCATGAGGTTATCTCAGTCTTGACAGTGAAAGAACAGAGTACCTTTACATTCCTGCTCTCTGAAGCACTGGATCTAATACACAGACAGACATCATGCTGTTGCCATGTTGAAATTCTCAACACAGTCCGTGACTAAGCACCAATTTGGATTACAAAGAACTGAACTTACTATCAATAATTTGGTTTTCGTTTCTGACATCTTATCATTAGTAATATGTACTACACACATTGTTGTAACGTGTAATTTACTGAAATTCTCAGATGTTCAAAGATCAGTTTTTATAAAAGTAGTCATAGTAAAAGGCAATAATAGTTAAAGCATTTTAAAAAGATGTACTCAATTTACATCAGAACCCACTTATAACAGTCATTCCAATACCAGTAAACTGTAAATCAAGGACTATCTGTTAATTTATATTTGAATATGTATTTTGTAAACTCTGGTGGGATGATGGGACATGCATGAGAGCTGAGAAGATGCATGGAAAAGGGGGAAGGGGAAGGTTGTATCTTAATATCTTTCATCTTGGTGTGTTTTTTTAAAAATAAATTTAAAATATTTATTTTAAATAAGCCCCACAAAGTATATAGCTGGCCCTGCTCTGGAAAGAAATCCCCAAAACATGATAGAAACAAGTTTCTGCTCAAGAAAACTCCAGAGAACTTGATTTTGAAAATTGTTCTTTGAGTATCTTCAAAAAAGTTTTGCTATAGTGAATCTTTATGATACAGTACCTATCTAGTAGAGCAATTTAATTATCACAGGCTGTATTAATTACCATAATAAACTCCACTCCAATAGGACTCTAGGTATACAAGTCTTCTAGCCTCAGGCCTCTCCTCATTAAACTGCAATTAGCATGATAAATGGGGAGTGTGATTTTGCTGCAGCCAGTATTAGCCCTACTTACTCATAAGGTGACAGGGGAAACCAGAGACAGGAATTAAAGATATTTAAATAAAAAGGAAAATGGTATTGTTTGCTGTTTCCCAGCCATTAGGGCAGCACATCTGTGTGCGGGCATATATTACACATTGTAAGTGTAGATGAAGAAATCATAAGACAATCATAAGTACCAGTGCTAGTATCAGACAATGCAAGCTGGAGACTAAGCACCATCGGTCCTCTGGAAGGAAAGCTATAAATGTGAGAATGCAAGATGAAGATTATCCTAACAAAAGAGTCATCAGAAATCTTACCTTACAATACAAGAGGCCATAATGAATGGCTCCTAAAACATTGTGCACTCTTAATCAGGTGATAAGATATTTGACTTTCACAAATAGCATTATACTACCTGAAATATTAACATTTAGTAAATTAATTTAAAACACAGACATATTGCTGGGGAAATATTACTAAAAAAAAAAAAATTACACCAGAACAATGTACACTCCTAATCTAGTGTTAAAACAAAAATCACAGTAAGTCACCAATAGACATTATGCACTGATTAAAGTTTATTGAATATATTATTCACAAATCAAAGTAACTTTTGACTAAGCCATCAAAAATGCTCTGAAGATGAGAAATCCTCTTAAGCCCCATAGTATTGACATTGTCATGGGAAAAGGCTAGGACCAGTATTTACATGTGAACCATTTACGCTAAAAAGCACAGCCTTTAGTCTGATCTCATTCTTGAAACTGAGTGCACATCTACAATTCTTCACAAGGCCAGAAGCCACTATTTATTTACTAAATAAACTAGGCTATTGTTGTTCTAAAAGTAACTTTAAGAGACATCATTTTCTGCAAGGCTCAAGCTTCAAAAGAAGTTCTCAGAGCTATGGCCTAGGTAAATGTGATGGTGAAGGTTATGTCAATTCTCTGATTTGAAACTTATGATGTAGTCATTCCCTTAATAAGACTGGATATAATGTAATTACTTTCACAATCAGTTCAGCTTTACTATTAGCATAGCCTCTCAGTTGAAAGGCGTTTCCTTGGGAGTGTAGCCTTCATCAAATAATTACGGACATCTTTAAAATCTTGTTTACTCTTTCTTCAGTCCAGATCCTGAGTCTGGCCACCAGTTCTTTGTATTTGAGCCAGCAGTTAACCACCCAATGTGCCTACCTTGAGTTTGTTTGCCCCTGAAGCTATGTGAGCCATGGGAAGCCTCTAAGACATCTGGCCCAAGGACTTGAGACTTACTAGCCTCGACAAGACAAGTCATTTTTGTCAGAAACATATTTCTCTCTAGAAATATATCAGCTTCACTGGTTTTACTTCTCTAGAGAATCCAGTCTAGGAAAATGGGTCACCTGAACTCCATAAAGCCAAAAATGTGAATTAAAACTGTCTTTAAACAGAAAACCTAACCACAAATATAAAAACAAAGGCTTTAAACAGACATTAAGCTACACACAACCTACTAAAGAGGTTGCAAAGACAGAAAGGAATCTGACCCTTTCCTTGTTCTGTTTGGTGCTTTCAAGTTGACTCTAGCTCACAGTGATCCTTTGTACAACAGAAAGAAACACCACTTTGCCCTGAACCATCCTCACAGTCATCCTAATACTTGAGCTCATTGTTGCAGCCATTGTGTTAGTTCATAGTTGAGCATCTTCATCCATTTTTTGTTTACCACTCTGCCCAACATGATGCTCTTTTCTAAGGACTAGCTCTTCCTGATAATAAGATCAACATATTTGAGAAATCTTGCCACCCTGGCTTTCAAGGAACATTCTCACTTCATTTCTTCCAAGTTAGAAATTGTTCTTTTAGAAATCCATGGTATATGCAATATTCATTTTCAATACCATAATGAAGATGTATCAATCCTTTGGTCTTCCTTATTCACTGTCTCTTTACATAGCTGAGAGAAAAACTATCAACACATTCACAGTTTGAACATGAAATTGATAATTTCCTAATGTTAGAGATAATAAAGTTGGCTCAAGATAGAGCAGGGTTCAGGACTATTGTACATACGGCCACTATAAGTCACAAGCAACTCAACAGCACATAACAACAACAATAACATCTTTTTGGCAGGATCCTTGAAGTGATGCTAACCCAGTAAACTAGGAGGTAAGAGTGTGACTTCCATGGTTTAGTACCTTATCCACAGGATCAGCATCCATGGAGTCAACTAAGGACCAAAAATATAGGGTGAGAAGGAGAAGTAATTAAGTGGACAAAATAATAATGCAAAGGTCAAGAGAAAGCATGAACTACTATTTACATAGCATTTACACTGTATTAAATATTATAAGCAATCTATAGACAATTTAGAGTATATCAGAAGATATTTGTGGTTATATGATGTGCTGTTAGCCTAAAAGTTGGCATTGGGGTTTTTTAGCCATTACAGTTAGGCACCTCTGATCTCCAGCTACCTTAATTGCAGACACACAATCTTCCAAATCAGCATCAGCTATGGGACTAGGACAAGAGAAAGAGTGTTTCCCACATTGGGCAGCAAGACTTGAGGTGAGCAAGGCTTGTGGCAGCAAAATCCTGGTGAGAGCGAGACGTGAGTGCTGGAAAGACTGTGGCACTGCTGTGGACAAACAGTGGCAAGGTATGACGTGAGGCTTCTTGTATTTGTGCTGGCCAGGTAAAGGTCTGGCTGTTCTCACTGGATATTTGAAGCAGCAGCTGACTTATAACTGCTTTGGGGCAAACCTTGCTGGATGATTTGATTATAAGTACTCTGAGGCAAACGTTCCTAGGTGATTTGGATTTGACTGCTAAAGTGAAACCTGAGCCTACACTTACTGAGGAACTGTGCCGTGCAACTGTCTAGACTTGCATTGTGAGATATTATTTTCCTCCTCCATTCTCCAACTTCCTTCCCTAATAAACCTAATTGTTGGTACCATAACTGTGAGTCTATGAGTCTGCAACAAATAAACCTCTTGCTGCTGGTGGGGATCTAGAGGCACAATGAGGTTAAACTACAGGCTCTCTATCTGCTTTCTACTCTGGGACAGTGAAGGGTGGAGCTAGTCTTACTTCCTCTGGCCCTTTCAGAGAGATGCTTATGGCCTTGTTCCCCAATGTCTTTTTTTCTCCTCTTTGTTGTTGTTGTTGTGTACTACTGAGTCGAAATTAACCCATAGCTTATTATGCTCAGGCAGGTTTTAAAGGCAATTAATTGCATGGGAGAAAACTGTCCATCCTTCTCCCATGAAGCGGCTGGTGGCCTCAAACTGCATGCTTTTGGGATTGCGGTGCAGCTTCTTGCCATTATGCCACCAGAGCTCATTTCCTCTCTTTAGACATATGCAAAAAATACTAAAGAACTTGAGAATCCTTAGATTTTGGTATCCACGGGGTATCCTCAAACCAATATCCCATCATCCATGGATACTGAAGGACCATTGTAGTTACATTTGCAAATGGCTCTCCCTCTTTAAGGGAATAACGTTGATTTACAGTTTTCAAAGGCGAAAGAGTCCAAATTGAATTCTGAAAGTACAAATGAGGAGGGGTGTTTCCTCCCTTATTATTGACAAAACTTATTTTCAACTTATATGTCCTTACAATATATTTATATGTTAGGAAAATACAAAATTAAGACTTTTTACATATATATACGCACACGTACACTCCCTCATCTCACCGCTGTCAAGTTATGACTCATAGATACATTCCACCGTGTTTCTAAGGTGGTAAATATCTTTCTTCCTCAGAGTTGCTGCTAGATTTGAATTGCTGACCTTTCAGTTAGGAGACCAATTATATATATATATATCTCAAACTTACCGTCATTGAGTCGACTCCAACCCCCAATTGGGTTTTTGAGGAAGGTTCAGAAATCTTTGCCCATGTGATTTACTGCCTCTAAAAACTCACTGGAGGGTCAGCTATGAATCAGATCCAACTCAACAGTACACAGCAACAAAATAGCCATCTAGAATTTAAGCTTGTGCTACAATACTAATTTAGCAGTGTATAATTTGCACAGTATTTGTGGTGAAAGATACAAAGCACTTTTAAATATTTTTTTTATACAAGCCAGTTGATATATAGTATCCCAGACTACCATGGCATATACTATTCTGAGAAACAATGTTCTTTGTCATCGTTATACTTGTTGATTGCCTTCAAGTCAATCATTACTCATAGAGACCCTATGAACAAAAGGCCAGAAGAACCTCTACAACTATCAACATTTATCAAACTTCATAGAGTTTCTGGAGGCATTTTGTTTAGAAAGTGCATGCCACTCCTGCTTCCAATCTTTGTCAGTACTGTCTTGAAATTATTCTTAAATTATATGGATGGTTCTTTCAGTATTTGTTTTTTGCAACATCAGGAGATTACTCATACTTCTCCTTTGAACTTGTTGGTTGGATTTGAACCACTAGAGATGCACAGCCTTTGGATTAGCAGCAACACTCACTACAGGTTATATCACTGTTGTTGTATAATATAAAGTCGGAAATAATCCATAGCTGACCTTCCAGCAGTTTTTCAGAGGCAGTAAATCACATGGGAGGAGATTGCCATCTTTCTCTCATGGATCAAGCAGCTCCTGGATAAGAACCATAAGCCTTTGCATTGGTAGCACTATTTCCTACCACTAAGCCACCAGAATTCCCTGTCTATACTGCTTCAAGCACCCTAGATCTATATATATCACTTTCTATCTACTTATAACATCTATCATTTCAATATATTTCACTTGCAAAACTCAGTGACATTAAGTTTCTTCTTATTATTAATTTGAAATTAATTCTTTAAGATGATTACTTTGGTATATATGGTTTTATTAAAATATAATTTACAAATCCAAAAATTTTAATATTTGAAAACCTGTTAAATTGTGACAATAAGTCTCTGAGAGATTTCCCTGTATCTTTGTGAGATACTTCATCTTATCCTGAGTTTTCTGAATGGTTTTCTGTTCCTTAATATCCAATATTCTGTAAGATAAGATGTATTTATAATTGTCATCTTAAAAAAAGGAATTCTCAGTGGAAAAGTATCTTATACAAAATACCATATTCTTCTAGGATTTTGAATTCTTTGAAAAGAAGGATCAGCTCCTAGAATTGATTTTACCAGTTTAGCTCTAAAAAGTTTATTTGTCCTTTACTGTTCGCATTCAAAAATGCCATTACTAAAAGGAGAGTCTTGTATTAACAATGAAAACTTATTTCAAAGGTAACTATCTATACACCAGCAGACAGGAAACTAAAGATGAATTGCATTGGGAAAGTCTGCTGTCAGAGACCTCTCCAAAGTCCTGAGGAGTAACAATGTGAGTCTGGAGACTAAAATGTACCTGATACAGGTCATGGTCTCTGCAATTACTTGCTATGCATCAGAGAGTTGGACAATGACTAGGGATGATAGACGGAGAGTTGATACCTTTGAGCTGTGGTGCTGGAGAAGAATATTGAATGTACAAGTTTGTCCTAAAGAGGATGAAGCCAGAATTGCAAGTCTATGAGAGACTTTTGGAACTCATGAGTCCTTAATCACCCTTTAAGCTATCCCATGGAAGGGATGCACTTCCTAGAATAACATTTCATCGACATCAAATGCCAATATGCTTAGAGATGAAGCTCAAGAGACAAGAAGGGATTGCAAAGAAAAATAAACAGAACCTGTACAGCAGGGAAGAAATGGGAAGAATGTTGTTACCATGTAGGGGGTTCCAATTTTTGTTCTATCAACTTTTGATAATTTCAGGGTCATCTGTCTTTGGAATAAGAACAAATATGGATTTCTTCCAGTCAGTTGGCCAGGTAACTGTCCTCCAGATTTCTTGGTGTAGCTTTGTGAGCTCATCCAGTGTTCCATCTGCTGAAATATGTCAATTGGTATGCCATCAATTCTTAGGGCTTTGTTTTTGTAAATTCTTTCAAAGTAGCTTGAACTTCTTCTTCACCAGCACAGGCTCTTGCTCATACATTGTTTTAGGAAATTCTTCTGGGTCAGCCAGTTCCTTTTGTACAGTGATTCTGTATATTCCTTCCATCTTCTTTTAATGTTCCCTGGATCATTTAACATTCTACACAAAGCATACTTAAGTACTGCAACACAAGGCTTAAATTTGTTCTTCAATTCCTACATCTTAAGAAATGTCAAGTGAGTCTGGCCCTTTTGATTTTCTCATTCCAACTCTTTGCACTGTTAATTATAATACTTTGCTTAGTCTTCACGCACTGCCCTTGCCCTTTGAAATCTTCTGTTCAGCTCTCTAATTTCTTGATTTCTTCCTTTTGCTCTACTCGGTGCTCTACTCCAATATTCAGAGTATCATATGATGATCCATCTTGGTCTTTTCTTCATCTTATGTCTTTGTAATAGACTTTTATATTTCACTCAAATCACAATAAAAAGTTTGAAAAAGTATTCATATCTTTAAGCTCTTTAAAATAAAACACTATAACAGAGTGTCAGGGAATGTCATCTCTGCATAGATGACCTCCAAGTCTACACCATCAGCCCTGATATTAGTTTCTGAGCTCTACATTCAGTTACAAAATCTCTGCTAATGTCTTCATTTGGCTGCACCAGAGGCTTTAAAGCCATCTTCATCCTTTGCTCTCTCTGTTTCTCAAGAGTAGCAGGCATCCTGATTGCTTTCTTACCAAACATGCCAATTCTTCTTCTACAATATTTACCAGAGTGTCCTCTTTTCCACTCATGTGGCTATCAAAGGTACTTATCTTGGTATATTTTGGGTTTTTATTTCTTAGTGTGTTCCCTTCTTTCACAGAATTAACAGCCACAGTACTGGTATTTATGTGTATGGTCCCCTATTGCTGCATCATTACTTTGCACTTAAGCTCATGCACATGTTCATTGCCCTCAAATGGGAATGAACTCATAGCTGGCTCTCTTCTGTTTCTGAGGCTATAAATCACAAGGAAAAAAACTGTCCATCCTTCTCCCTCAGAGCCACTGACAGATTCAAACTGTCATAGAAAAGAAGTCTGTGAGTTAGCAGTGCAACTGCTTATGCCTTATTCTACCCGAACTCCTCTCTTCCACTTAAGAGTATTCTCAAATAATTTACCTTAACCCACCTTCAAGATTAATGTATACATTGCTTGTCTGCATAATTACTGTAAATTTTATAATTAACATCATTAGAGTAGGAAAAAATCTTTCTTAAATTAGAAACATCTCTGTACACATTGACAGTGATTCGTACTTTGTGCTTCAATTCTTAATCTAAAAGGAGTAAAAAACAATAGTAGAATGAAGAATATGATTGTATTTACTACCTCAAGAATTGATGCCTTTGAGTTGTGGTGCTGCAAAAGAGTCTTGGACCACCAAGAAAACAACCAGGGTTACCCTGGAGAGAATGAAACCAAGTTTCTCTTTGGAGGCTAGGATTTTGAAGCTCCAGCTCACATACTTTGGGCACATGGTCAGAAGGGATT
>NW_006400010.1:3975251-3981181 GCF_000299155.1 Elephantulus edwardii
ACACACACACACACACACATATTGCGTATAACCCTTATGTACGTCTTAGAAGAATTTCTTAAACACATAAAAAGAGATCCTGGTGCCTGCTGATTACCACTGTAGCACCAAATTCTTTGTTCACATGTTTCCTCTCATTAACTATTCCCATCCCATTGACCTCAGTGGGCCAAACACTGTCTTTGTGTGCCTTCTTCCATGAGTACTCACAACTCCACATCTTGCCTCCCTCCAGTCCCCAGCAGTAGTTTTTTGTTTTGTTTTTTAAAAAAACAATGTGATGCCAGGCGTATGGTGTAACTAACACATTCCCTCAGAGTTTTATTTCACTAAGTAGAGTTCCTGGCTCCTTGGCACATTTGCTCCTGCTGCTCCTTCCTATATCTCCATATCCATTAGAATGATGGATCTGCATAGATAGCACCCCTCTCACTGTAGTAAGCCCAGAGCAGATTCCCCAGTCTTCTCTTTTTCTTTCCAACTTGCTTCTTAAATGATTTTTAGTTCCCCCCCTTCTTTCTGAATATTTTAGAAAACAATTTGAACAGAAAAGCTCTCAATATTCTTTACTGATGCTTCCTTATGGTCTCAAATGCATCATGCCTATCCATATTCTATTAACATCTTCAGACTGCTTGTCATTACATTTCATTAGGGGACAACATTCAGTATTGACTCATAAGCACAATTGCATTGGAAAAGCAAATGGGGTGGAAAGCAAAGAAAAGATTGACTATGGTTGGCTGCTAGCCTTCCTTCTTAATGTTCTTCAAGCCAACCTTGACTGGATTTTTCAGACCCCTGGCAGGAGGATATACACTATACTTAATTGTCCATTTATTGTCCCTCACATTTCATCCTCCAAGAACACGGAGCTGGTGGTAGTTTTTCTAATATGCCAAGCTTCATCACATTTTTCTGCCAATGCACACACTGTTTCTATAGTCTAGAGTATTTTTCATCCTCTTGTATATCTGACAAATTTAAAAGTATTTCAAAACCCAATGATGATGCTCCTGCTACTTTCCTACATCTTGAAACTGTAATCACTCTTGTTGTGTGGTTTATTTATATACAGAGTCTTAGATGTTACACTGCTTATAATTTCCCTTTTAATACTTATATTTCTAATTTTCTTTGAGAGCAGAGCCTACAGTTGTTTTTAAATGCCATTAAGTCAGTTTAGACTCATGACCCATGAACAATAGAACAGATTATTGCCCTCTCCTGGGCCATTTATACAATTGCTGCTGTGCATGAGTCCATTTTTAGCAGGCACTGCACCAATTTGTTTTGATAAGGGTGTTTTGTGTTGCCTCTTTAGTTTTCCAAACATGTTGTTATTCTCCAGGGACTAGTTCCTTCTAAAAATACATCCAAAGAATGTGAGACAAGTCTAGCCATCTTCACTTGGAAGGAATATTCTGGCTATCCTTCATCCAGGACCGATTTCTTCATTTTCTCTGGTTGTTATTGTTTTTATGTGCAGTCAAGTTGCTTGCAACTCATAGTGACCCTATTATGTATAACAGCTCTGAATCCTGCTCTATCTTGAGCCAAATTTATGGCCTCTGACACATGTACTCTCACTACCCCAGTCACTGAGTCAATCCATCTCATCCAGGGTCTTCCTTTCTCATGCTGTCCCTCCACCTTCCAAGTAATAATGTCCCTCTTGAGCCAAATTTATGGTCTCTGACACATGTACTCTCACTACCCCAGTCACTGAGTCAATCCATCTCATCCAGGGTCTTCCTCCCTCATGCTGTCCCTCCACCTTCCAAGTAATAATGCCCCTCTCCAAGGATGGGTCCCATCTGGCAACATGCCCAAAGTATGTCAGACACGGCTTCAGAAATCTTGCCTCCACAGAGCAGCCTGGTTTCATGCTCTCTCGGACAAATCTGTTTGTTGTCTTAGCAGTCTATGGTGTATTCAATACTCTTCTCCAGAACCACAACTCAAAGTCATTGATTCTTTTTCTATCATCGTTAATCACTGTCTAGCTCTCTTATGCTAGCAAGTAACTGCAAATACTATAGCCTGAATCAGGCTCACATTAGTTTCCCTAAACAGCAGATTTTCCCTGTGCAGTTCATCTTTTGAGTTCCTGGCTACTGATACCAAGGGTACCAAGAGTAATGATTGTGGAGTCAAGCAAACTGAAGCTGTTAACATTCTCAATCTCCTCACCACCTATCATGATGCTGCAAATCAGTCCAGTGATGAGAATCTTTTTTTTCTTGATGGTGAGTTTTAATCTCGTAGTTCAGGGTATATTTGTTACTCTTTGCCAAGAGCATAATTTAAATATATCAATTCTTATTTTGTCTTTATAATTCATAATCCATGTTTCATATGCATACAAGGTGACTGAAAATATCATGTCTTGGACCAGGTGCACCTCAGTTCTCAAAGTGACGTCTTGTTTTAACAGTTTACAAAGGTGGATTTGGCTCTGTTTTTTTATCACAGATTTCTACCTGGAATACTTTTCTGGCACTTGGTAGTTTCAAATTCTACAAAATTTAATCTCTAAATAGGAACTAAATTAAATTTTCAAGAAAAGAATGGCAATTTCAGGTTGAGGGGGTTTCCCTCTCATGTTAAAAAATAGAGCTCCTTTCAATGTACTATTTTCCTTCTACTCACTCCAACCACTAGA
Source organism: Elephantulus edwardii (assembly GCF_000299155.1). Lineage (NCBI taxonomy): Eukaryota > Metazoa > Chordata > Mammalia > Macroscelidea > Macroscelididae > Elephantulus > Elephantulus edwardii. The sequence goes on from NW_006400010.1 coordinate 3,977,917, forward strand.
CCTAAAGGATGGGCAATGTCCAAGGAAACTGATGATGGGTAATTACTCTTGTCAGGTGCTTTCGACTAGCATCAAAATCAGGCCCTTTATAGCACATATTCATATAAATGACAATCCAAGTCAAACCTATCTATCTCCCTAAAGAGATGAAACCATTTCCCACCCTTCAAACATTCTTTTCTCTCCTCTAAGGTTATGTCAAAAATCATCATGATTAATAGTCAACATGTCCACTCTACTCAATGGAATGTCTGAAGAATTTGTTACCTTTGAGAAATTTGTTAGAAATAAAAATCTTTCCAAAGCAACTATACAGCTTTAACAAAAACTAAAGGAAAATCTGTTATCGTATCTACTAACATCACCACTATTAATGCACAGTAAGCTGATGAAAAGAAAAAATTAGTAAAATACATCTTATTTTTATTTTAAGGTTTTTCTTATGCCCCAAACCAAATATTAATTAAAAAATTTCTTAGAAACTGCTTTATAGCAATACAAATTTGTCTTGTCCTGCTAGGAAAATGTAGTTGTCAAATCATTACCTAATAATTTAAATCCCCCAAATCCATGATTGCATGTGGGTGAAGATCAAATTATTGGCATCCAGGCCAAAATTAACCTCATTATCAGTAAATCTCAGTAATGGAGAAAAGCAGGATTAAAATAGTCACATTAATATTAGTCAACATTTCATCTATACTTTTTCTTTTTTCATCTCTTTGTAAGACTCATTGTACCTAGCTTCTTTGAACCATTTGCTTTTACCAGTATCAAAATGGATTGACACAATGAATGTTAACAGTGACTTTAGCAATGGGCTCAAGCATATCAGAGGTGGTGAGGATGGCACAGCACAGGCCAGGGTTCAGGTCTGGGATGTGTACATGTGTGTGTATCTCAACTCACTGCCATCAAATGGATTTAAACTTTTAGCTCTTCCACTGAGTTTCTGAGGCTGTAAACTTTAAAAGTAGGCAAGTGCCCAGCTCTCTCCCACAGAGCCACTTGTGGATTCTACTTGCCAGATATGCACAGCCTTTTGGTTAGCAATAAAACACAAGATGACTGTGCCAGCAAAGTGCTTTTAACAAATACAGAGAGGTAAATACATACTTTGGGCATGCTTGAAGGAGGGACTAGTCCTTGGAGAAGGACATTATGCTTGGAAGGGTGGAGGAACAGCACAGGAGAGGAAGACTCTTGAGGAGACAAACTGACAAACTGACTCAGTGACTGGAGTAATGGGAGTAGGTGTGCCACAGGCAATAAGGTTGGCAAAGGACAGAGCCGGGTTCAGAGCTGTTGCACATAGGATCGCTGTAAGTCACAAGGGACTCAATGGCACATAACACCACCAACAACAATATCACTATTCACTCTTGTTTTTGTTTTTTATGTTGTCTTTTGTCTCCATTTTTCTTTGTCTCATCTTGCAGCAGATAGGAACAGTATCTGGCTACACAAGACACCTTCTGTACCTTCACTCATTGAACAAGCATAAAGACTCAGTCCAGTTCCACCTGAACAACAAAATTCTGCCACAAACACAAGCCCAATCTGCCCTCAATCAATCCACAGGAACGGAGAACTGCACATATCCCTCCATACTCTATCACATTTACAAGAAAATAGGAGATAGTGGCCTAGTTATTATACCATACAAAAAGTTCTTCGTTCAAATTCACCAGCTGCTCTGTGAGTGAAAGATGTGTATTCTCCTCCCATGAGATTTACTTTCTCTGAAAACCTGCTTGAGGGTCAACTATAAGTTGGTTCTAACTTTAAAGTACACAATAACTCTTACAAAAACCTAAGAAAAGATGTATACAGAGGAAATCCTTCTTTTGTGGGAAATAGGTATAGGAAGGGAGAGAGAAAGTAGTGAACAGGAGTAAATACATAACAGACACATACGGAGATGGATAAATCAAAAGGCAATATCCAAAAAGGGGATGAACAACACAATATCACTTAACAAAAGGGTATAGAAGGATAAAGGGAGATCAGAATTACAGGGAAGAATGGGAAAAGTGTAATGGCTCTTTTTAGCTAGCTCTTCTGGAGAAGAGTACTGAACATACCATGGACTATCAAGAGAACAAACAGATCTGTCCTGAAAAGGGTGAAACCAAGCCACTCCTTGGAAGTAAGGATTTTAAAGCTCCATCTCATACTCTGGGCATATGACCAGGAGAGACCAGTTCTTGGAGAAGGACATCATGCTTGGAAGGGAGGGACAGCGCTGGAAATGAAGACCCTAGATGGGACAGACTGACACAGTGACTGGGGTATTGGGTATGTCAAAGGCAGTGAGATTGGCTCAAGATAGGACACGGTTCAGAGCCGTTCTACATAGCATCGCTATAAGTAGCAAGTGACTAAATGGCACTTAACAACTACAACTCTCCATAGTTTGTTGGGGTATTTTTCATCTATTTTTTTCCCTTGGTCTGTCCCAATTCAGTCAGAATGCAGAGAAGCTAAGAGTAACCCTACTGAGCATCCTGACATGACTATGCTATCAAAACATCAAACCATTCAACCAAAGGAGAAAGAAGTCTAATTTACATATTTATTATTGGACATATTTATTATTTCAGAGGATTAATTTCAAATCTGCTCTTATTAACACTTCGTTTGAAAACTGAGGAAAGCAGAATTAACATTTTCCTCTATGATGAATTTGTTTCAAAGAGATATGTTCTAATCTACTCTTGACTTCTACTGAGGTAAAAAACACATACAAATTTTCAAATAATGGCAGATTTAGAGGATTAGATCTCTAAAGTTTCTTCTGAGAATTCCATCTCTCTTAACCAAATTTATAGATGAGAAAGCGGAGACTCGCAAAAGTAAAGTGTTTCACCACAATACTGGGCTCAGAAAGCCTGATTCTAGGACTCAAGGCTTTCAAAATAAGACAAATAACCCTTTCCAAACTGTAGGCAGAACTGCTCCTGTGGACTTGCAAGGGTAAAAGCTCTAGTTATATTACTGAATAGCTAAATGAGTTTAGGCAGACAACAAATGATGCTAAAATCTTAGTTTACCTACCTTAATAAGGAGTTATGATGACTGAACTAGGCAAAGCTTGGGATAGTACCTGTCTAATAATCTACACTGGATGTCAGAAGAAACTCTGAAGATTGCACTGAAGCGTGGAGAAGCCAAAGCACAAGGAAGAATTCAAGATACTAAAGAGCTGAACAGAAGATTCCAAAAGGCTGCTCAGAATGACAAAGCAAAATACTACAATGAAATG
>NW_006400010.1:3982872-3984697 GCF_000299155.1 Elephantulus edwardii
GTCGCTATGAGTCGGAAACAACTCGACGGCACATAACAACAACAACAAGAAAAGTTATAGTAATTGCTGCTACTCCTGCTGCTAAAGAAATCCCGATGAGAATACACGGTACACATTCTCATAAATATGAGGCAAACGGTAAAATATTTTGGGTTGTTGTACTGGGGTGGGGGAGGCTGACAGGCTTCTAACCAACTTGATTGTTGTTAAGTGTTACCGAGTACAACTCACAGGCACTTTATTAATAACAGACCTGAACTCTCTATCCTGAATCACCTTTATCATCCTTGACATAGTTGAGTCTACTGACACAGACACTGGACAAATTCATCTTGTTGAGGGTCTTCCTCTCCTTCATTTACCCTACACCTTTCCAAGCATGATGTTCTTTCCCAAGGAATAGCCTCTTCTAACGACATGTCCAAAATATGTGAAATGAAGCTATGCCATTCTTGCCTCCAAGGAACATTCTGGTTGCACTTTCTCTGAGACATATCTCTTATTCTGACAATCTATGGGACATTTAGCATTATTCTCAGACACTGTAACTCAAATGCATTGATTCTTCTCCTATCATCTTTATTCACTGTCGAGCTCTCAGATGCAAAGCAGGTAACTAGAAAGACTGTGGCTTGATTGAGGTGCACTTAGTCTTTAAATTGACATCACTGCTCTTCAAGAATTTGGAGATGTCTCTGACAGACGACTTCCCCAGTTCTATACATCTCCTAATCTCAATGCTATACATCTCCTGATCTCCTGACTGATGTACCAAGGGAATTGACTGTGTAGCAGAGCAAGATGAAATGGTTGACAATTTCATTATTTTCTCTATTATGATGTGGCCTATTGTACAGCAGTGAGGATTTCTCTTCATTTCGAGATGTATCCATATTGAAGGATGCAATACTTGATCCTCTGAAGCAAGTACTTCAACTCCCATAAAACCTGTGAACTCAAACTCTTGATAAGTAAAATTAGACCAACAAATGTGTCCTGCAGTCATGTGTCTTCTTAGTCTCATTACAGCAATGAATATTATAGAATACAATACTCTCTCACCATATTATGAGATATCTTCCTTTTTTGAAGATTTGGGAAATAAGAAAAATCATCAGTTATCAACAGTTAGAAAAATGTCTGTCCAGACATCTCATAATGGCATCTTTGGGACATACAGTAGAAACCAATTGCAAATGGATTAAGAGTATGGCTGATTACAAGAAAGAAAAACTACCTTTAATCTGTGATCTCACACATGTTGAACTGTGATCATCTGCTCTCTCTTGACCTAGACATAAGGACAATGAGCATAAGAAGCGACTTTATTAGTAGATCCATCACATCACTGAATCATTTTGCTCTGTAGTACAGTTCTTTTGCAAAATTTCCACTGTTAGATCAAATCGTCCACATGTCATATATTTTTCTCTTTGTATTTATCTTACTTAGAATTCATTATGATATTTTATTTTACAATTAGCATATTATTTTAAATATTTGGCTGGCATCCAGTGCTTCCTATTTATCTGATATTTTCATGTTGATGTATGAGTATTTTTCTATTTAACAGGTTAAATCAGAAGGAAAGAGTGCGGCAAGATGTGTAAATATGTTCCCATACTGCCAATATTGCTATGGTCCATTATTCAATGCACTTTGGATATGTTGTTGTTGTTGTATGTCGTCAAGTCACTTGTGACTCAAATTGACCCTATGTACAACAGCCCTAAAATCTGCTCTGTCCTGTGCCAAGCGCACTGTCTCCTAGACACTCATCCCAATTACCCGTCACTAAATCAATCCACCTCGTAGAGGGCCTTTC
>NW_006400010.1:3991662-3993369 GCF_000299155.1 Elephantulus edwardii
TGTGTCATCCGCATAACGCAGATTGTTGATAAATCGTCCACCAATCTTGACCCCACATTTCTCCTCATAGAGCCCAGCCTCCCGGATAATCTGTTCTGCTTTGGATATAGTCATTAAAATATTTGCAAATCTACTAAAGTATATAATTATTCATCTTTTATGTTAGCCTCGTATTCATCTAGGAAGAGAGAGAAAGAATCATAGTTTTTCACTACAGAAATAACAGAAGGGAAAAAAACTCTTGAAGAATTTCCCCAAGTATACATGTAGTTGTTAAAATATCAGCTAATGGGTTTTGGCCGACAATTTTAGAGCTACCTCAGGTTATGCTGATTTTTCTAAAGCTCCCTTATGTGGGCTCAATCTTTGTTTTGCCAATTTAGAAAAAACTGAAAATTCTTGGGGTGTTTAATTCTTTGATATTTAATTTCCGTTGAAATCCAGACACACATTCCCCAGGATAGTCTACTTATTAAAAGTATTACTGGTCAGGTTCACATACCAGAAATAATTTTACATTCCATTTAGTTATGGTGGCCAAAAAAACCCCACCAGATTAATTCATAGAATAGACATCAGGTAAACAACACAAGATCTTATTACTCATTTCTCCAAGGAAGTATTTAAATGCCTAAACATCATCCTAATTCCATAAATAAAGAAGAATTCTCCGAATCGGAAAACTTTTCTGTTCACATGGAAACTTGCCTGTTAAATAATCTCTCTGGGAGTTTCAAGACACCCATCTGCAGCTGTTCTACATTCTACTGGGCTTTATGAAACACATGCCTCACTAAGAACAAACAATCTGCTCATTCAGGTGCAGAGTAATACTGGAGCAGAATGTAGGAAGTGGAGGGAGGAGTGACCACCGGAAATAGATGTGGTTTTTCATGGGTGAATATAAGAATAATGTAACAATGCACTCTCTTTGTTCAAAGCCACAATTCTAATGAGGAATATGAATTAGTATGATACAATGATAGATCATGGATCTGGACAGACGTAAAATTTAAAGGGATGTTTGTGGTTACTGGCATTTTCTTAGTAATGATTATTTGTGTTGTTTGTTTTAGGACAGTTTCAGATCCAAATCTTGTGCATTTTATGATGCTAGAGCTGAGAATCTTCAATCTCTATTCTCTGGACAGAACCAAAACCCTAGTTAAAAGGTCTCTAACTGTATGTATCATATTCCCTTCCTGATTAGAAACCTGGATCTCTGGCTTCAATTCATATACTAAGATAAATATGACTTAATATTTATCACATTAATTATAAAATGATAGTCATTTAACTTGTGACTATCAATGATTTTATCTTCTCAAATATATTTTTCCTAGGCAAAATCAAAGGGTAGAAGAGTTATAAAAGATTAAACAGGCAGCGAGAGAGCTGAATTTGAACCACACACAGGACATCTGAGTCCCAGCCAAAAGACACCAGCCAAGCCACTGTGGAACCCACCCACCAGGAGCAAGTAGGGACAAATTGCTTGCCACCATGTGACTCCAAAGGAGCAACGAACCACCCCCAGCTTCCACAAGATCCTGGAGGAGCAACTGTCACTGACTGCCACGTGACCTCAAGGAGCAACTGCCCCTGGCTGCCAGGTGGCCCCAGAGGAGCAATGGCCTGCCACTGCATGATCCCCCCTGAGGCCTGCCACCTCATAAACCCCCAGAGGCACCCAAACCCCGTCCCATG
>NW_006400010.1:3994024-3998578 GCF_000299155.1 Elephantulus edwardii
ACCACTGGGTGGGAAGCAGACAGTGGGGATTTGAGTAGGGACCTCAATTGTGAGCACACCCAGACAGCTGAGGTTTGAGTGGGGTCCCCCAAGTGCCCTTGTGATAACCCCAAACCTGTAGCTGCTTCACCCCATTTGGCTCCACATTGGCTCCTACACGTCTGGGCAATCAACTTGCTTTAATCGGGAGCACCTTGACCTGTCTTGCCAACAAGAAGTTGCTCTCAAAGGCTAGGAACTGACATTTCCCTGAAGTCAGAAGATCAGGGAAACACACAAGTGGGGTAGCTGCCCAACTGATCTCTAGAGCATTATCCTCAAATCAAGAAAATATCAATGTCTCGAAGAAAGCAAGGTATCCCACACAATACACAAGAGCAAAGCAAGATGTCACCACCCAAAGGGCGACCCAGTATCAGTGGATTTCCTGAACTCAGAAAGTCTGATGGAACTTTCTGACACAGAATTTAAAAGAAGAGTGATTGAATATATTCAATCGATGAAAGACAAACTTGATGAACGAACTACAGGATACTACAAGCAAAAACCAGGAGGCGCAAAAAAAAAATGCAGAGAAAAAACCGAGGCATTAGTGGCACATGAAAAGCAAGAATCTACCATTCAAAATATAAGGTCCAATGTTTCAGAGGATGTCAACATGATGGAGGGACACATGAGCAGAGTTGAAGAGATGGAACACAGAACGAGTGAAATTGAAGACAGAATTGTCACCACTGATCCGCTAGAGCAAAAAGCAGACTCAAAAAAGAAGAAGGAAAAAAATAAAGAAAACCTAAGAATAATGTGTGACACCATCAAGAGAATAACATGCACCTCATGGGAATCCCAGAAAAGGAAGAAGCAAGTAAAGGCACTGAAAAAGTTGTGGAAGAATTACTAGAGGAAAACTTCCCAGACATAATGAAGAACGAGAGAATATATATTTAAGAAGCTCAGCGAACACCATATAGATTAGTCCCCAAAAGAAAAACATCAAGGCATATCATACTTAAATTTGCCAGAACCAAAGAAAAGAAGAGAATCCTGAAAGCAGCAAGGGAGAAACAAAGAGTAACCTATAAGGGAGAACAGATAAGGTTAAGTGCCAATTTCTCAGCAGAAACCATGCAAGCAAGAAGAGAGTAGAAGGGCATATATCAAACACTCAAAGAACACAACTGTCAATCAAGAATATTGTACCCAGCAAAATTACCCATCAAATATTAAGGAGAGATCAAGATATTCCCAGAAAAGTAGAACCTAAGAGAGTTTGTAAAAACAAGACCAGCACTGCAGGAAAGACTCAAAGATATCCTTTTTACAGACATACCACAAAAAGCTGTATGGTCCAAAGTAACTAGTAACAACACCAAAAAGAACTCAACACAGTGATAGCAATAAAACCGAACCTCTCAGTAGTCATGCTGAATGTGAACAGTTTAAATGCACCGCTGAAGAGAAAGAGGAGCAGATTGGATAAAAAAAAAGAATCCATCAATATGTTCTCTATAAGAGACACACCTGAAAAATGATGATAAAGAAAGACTAAAAAGAAAAGGGTGGGGGAAAATATACCAAGCAAATGGTAACCAGAAAAAAGCAGGAATAGCAATACTAATCTCTGATAAAATAAATGTCAATGTAAAAACCATCACAAAGGACAAGGAAGGTCACTATATAATACTGAAATGGTCAATAGAACAAGAGGACATAACAATAATAGATATCTATGCACCAAACGAAACAGCTGCAAAATATATAAAACAAACATTAACAAAACTGAAAAAGGAAATAGACAACACTACTATTGTACTTAGAGACTTCAATACACCACTCTCAAGAAAAGATAGAACTATGAGAAAAAAACTCAACAGATACTGAATAATTAAACCACACAATAAACCAACTTGACCTCATAAATATTTATAGGCTAATGTACCCCCAAAAAGCACAGTATACTTTCTTCTCCAATGTGCATGGAACGGATACATCACATTCTAGGTAACAAGGCAAGCATCAATAAATTCAAAAACATAGAAATAATACAAACCATCTTGTCAGACCGTAATGCTACAAAATTAGAAATTTATAATATGAAGATAAAGGAGAAAAAAACATACATTTGGAACCTAAACAGCACCTCGTTGAACATGACTGGGTACTAGAAGAAATAAAAAATTAAATTAAAAAGTTTCTTAAAACAATTGACAATGAAAACACCACTTAACAAAACCTTTGGCAAACAGCCAAAGCAGTAAACAGAGGTCATTTATAGCAATAAGCAAACACATCAAAAAGCAGGAAAAACTGACTATTGACTCTCTAACCCAACATCTCCAGCAATTTGAAAAAGAACAGCAAGAAAACCCAACACCCTCTAAAAAAACCTGAAATTATAAAAATTAGAGCAGAAATAAATGAAATAGAAAACCAAAAAACAATTGAAACCATCAACAAAACTAAGAGTTGGTTCTTTGAAAAGGTCAATAAAATCGAGAAACTACTAGCAAAACACACAAAAGAAAACAAGGAGAAGACACAAATAATCTGAAGAAGAGATGAACCAGGCAACATCACACAGAACCAACTAAAATAAAAGAAGCTAACATTAGAGTATTATGAAAAATTATACCCAAACAAATATGAAAACCTAGAGGCAATGGACAAATACCTAGAAATGCACAACCTACCGAAACTGACATAAACCAAAATTGAACATCTGAACAGACCCATTACAAAAGAATAAATTGAAAAAGTAATACAACTCCCAACCAAAAAAAGCCCTGGACCAGATGGTTTTACAAGTGAATTTTATCAAACATTCAAAGAAGAATTGTCACCAATTCTACATAAACTATTTCAGGAAAGAGAGAAAGATGGAATTCTCCCAGACTCATTCTATGAAGGAAACATATCCGTGATAACAAAGCCAGGAAAAGACACCACCAAAATAGAAAACTACAGGCCAGTATCTCTCATGAACATAGATGCAAAAACCCTGAATAAAATACTGACCAATAGAATCCAACGAGACATCAAAGAAATAATTCACCATAGCCAAGTGGGATTCATAACAGGTACGCAAGGATGGTTCAACATAAGGAAAACAATCAATGTAATTCATCACATTAACAAAGCAAAGAACAAGAACCACATGATTCTATCAATGGATACAGAAAAGGCCTTTGACACAATCCAACACCTTTCCAGATTAAAACACTCAACAAAACAGGATTAGAGGGGGATTTCATCAACATAGTAAAAAGTATTTATGCAAACCCAAGAGCCAAAATTGTTCTCAATGGAGAGAGGTTAATGCCATTCCCTTTAAGGACAGGAACTAGGCAAGGATGCCCACTCTCACCTCTCTTATTCAATATTGTTTTGGAAGTCTTACTGATAGCAATACGGCAAGAGAAGGGAATGAAAGGTATCCAAATTGGCAAAGAGGAGGTAAAATTCTCTCTCTATGCCAATTATATAATAGTATACCTAGAAAACCCTAAAGACTCAGCAAAAAAAAAAAAAAAAGTATCAGACACAGTTGACCAATTCAGCAAAGCAGCAGGATACATGATGAACATACAAAAATCAATTGGATTTCTCTACAGTGACAAGGACAATACAGAACTGGAGCTAAGAAAAACAATACCCTTCACAGTAGCTAATCGCAAGACTAATCACTTGGGAGTAAATTTAACCAGAAGCACAAAGGATCTATTCAAAGAAAATTAAAAAACATTACTACAAGAAACAAAAAGAGACATGGAGAAGTGGAAGAATATCCGTTTCTCATGGATAGTAAGACTCAATATTGTGAAAATGGCAATACTACCAAAGGCAATTTACATGTTTAATGCGATCCCAATACAAATACCAACCCCATTCTTCAAGGACATGGAAAAGGAAAGCTCCAGTTTCATATGGAATGTAAAGAAGCCCTGAATAAGCAAAGCACTCCTTAAAAATAGAAGAAAGGTGGAGGTATCTCACTCCCTGATTTCAAATCCTACTACCCTGCCGTGGTGGTTAAGACAGCATGGTACTGGTACAATGACAAACACATAGATCAATATAATAGAATTGGGAACCCAGATTTCAGCCCATATATCTACGGTCAATTTACTTTTGAAAAGGAGATGAAATCTGTTAAGTGGGGAAACTACAGCCTTTTAAACAAATGGTGTTGGCAAAACTGGAAAACTATCTGCAAAAGACTCCAGCACGATCCACACCTCACTCCATATACAAAAAACAACTCAAGGTGGATCATGGACCTAGGACTAAAACCAAGCACTATAAGCTTCATAAAAGAAAAGTTTGGAAGAATGCTACAAGTCCTAATCCACAACATAAACAGTCTTCCAATTATCCTGGAAAACCTACAATCAGGAGAAGATAAAATAGATGAATGGGATCTTCTAAGAATCAAATCACTATGCACATCCAAAACCTTCTCCAACAGGGTAAAAAGGGAAGCCACAGACTGAGAAAAAGTATTTGGTAATGACATGTCAGATAAGGGATTTATATCCAGAATTTATAAAATACTTG
>NW_006400010.1:3999100-4000782 GCF_000299155.1 Elephantulus edwardii
GTGGTATATTCACACAATGGAATACTACACTGCACTGAAAAACAAGGAACTCATGCAATATTATTCAAAATGGGTGACCCTGCAGAACATTATGCTGAGTGAAGTATCTCAGTCACAAAAGGACAAATACTGCATGGTGCCACTCTTCTAAAACAGGACTGACAACGGGATTGGAGGGAGACTGAGTAAGATGGGTTCAATAATATATACTGTATTGAAACAGATAAGGAAGAAAACTGTTTAAAAGGGATATGTAGGTATTTTTGTCATGACAGGAGTCCAGAGTGAAGGCTGCATAGTAGAGTGGACCTGGGAGAGGGTTTGTAAAACAGTGAAAGAATTTTTCTTTTACTTTTCCAAGAGGGTAGTGTACTAGAAGGGAGGATTGGGAGGGGAGAAAACTGCAACAATGAATGAATGGACCCCCCCAAAAAAAATATAAGAGAGATATACTTTAACCCATCTTTCTGGAGGTTTTCATGCTTGGTACCCATGATAAATGTATGTAAACAAAAAGATATAATTATTATAGAAGAAGAGATATAACACTGGAGAATTTAATTGGATTTTGTTGAAGAAAGAAATGGCAGGCCAAACATTAAGTAAGAAAATTGCATATTTATCTTAGTAGAATAAAAATAATAGCGGGTCAGGGACATAAACATTGGGATTTCAAATCCCAGTTTGCCACTAACTCACTTGATAACATTTGAAAAGTTCTAACACTGCCTGTTTTTTACTTCTCCCAAAAGAAAACTGAGAGATGATATTATAGTAATATACTATATCATAGGACCATTGTGAGGAATAACTATTCAAAGAAATTATTATCAAGTATTTGAGAAATGGAAAATACTACATAGTAATACAGTTTATTAGGGAAAAAGTGATTCCATTTCCAGGTTATTATAATGACTTAATTTTAATGTGAACTTTTGTAAATAGGACAAGCTACCATTTTTTAAATTATGTAAATATTTTCTATTTTCATGTCAGTTCTATCAATAGAAGCCACTTGTGAGCAAATAGCAACCACACATTCATTTGATCCATTTCTCCAGAGGCCATTGCAATAAACTTTGATGATCCAGATCCTCTGAATATTAAGTTTTGTCTACCTCAGCTCTATCTCTCCAAACAAAGCCAAAGGCTAAATGAAGGCACTAGGGATACAGTATCTGTCAAAGTTTCACAGAAGGGCAGTAGGATACTTCAACAGGTGCAAAGCATGCTAAAATGGCTGAAATATTGAAGTGGGGGAAACAAGTTAGAGGGTATATAGTGTTTGATTAAAAAAAAAAGAAATCACAACTTAATCACAATGTAAACCAAAGTATAAACCTAATCTTGACCAAAATGTAAGCCTAATACAAAAAGTCAAGACATAACTTTCAATACAACTCATTGGATTCAGAATCTGGTTTAATTTTGGACTGATACCAAATTCAAACAGGAGAATGAGCAACTGGTATAAATACGATAATAGTATTGTTTGAGAATGGAGCCCTGATGACTTCATTTTTATGAAGTGGTTATTCCCACATCTGCTTACTGAATGGTCAGTTTAAACCCATTTGTCACCCTGCATGAGAACAAAAAGAAAGTCTACTTCTTTGAAGATTATTAAGTACTGTAGAGTAGGAACCGACCTATAGCTGACTCTCAAGTAGGCTTTCAGAGGC
>NW_006400010.1:4001589-4002743 GCF_000299155.1 Elephantulus edwardii
GATGGCGGCTGTGGGGGAAGCGGGTGAGCGCCGGCCGCCCGCACAAGAGGGGTGGCACGAACGCAGAGCGCCCGTGCGGCGGGGTGAGGTGGCGCACCCCCAGTGGCTGCTCACGCTGGGGGGGCTGCGCGCCTCCCGCTGGCCTCCCGCACTGGGGGGGGTGCGTGCCCCGCTGGCCGCCTGCGTAGGAGGTGGGGAATGGGATGCATGCCTGCCATCTGCAGGTTTGGGTTTCCTTGGACAGGCCAAAGAAGATGATTGCCTATACAATGGATTGCTGAAAGTCACTGTGAGTCTGATGACCTTAACAGTGGCAGCATGCACAAGAGGACCAACATCCTAAGTGCACCATATATTTTGTTCTGTTGAATGCTTCTGCCAAAAGATGGTTAGACCTGGAGGGAGTCTGTTCACAATTCTCAGGTTCCCTTTATCCAATATAAAGGGTAGGGCAGTGACACCTACTTCAAAATATAGTATGACCACTTATGGGGGGGGGTGGTAAAAGTGGCAGTGCTGGAATTGGAAACAATATCCCTGACCACAGAGTCCTCAGTCAGGCAAGGGGAACAGACTGGGGTAGGGGCAATTGGAGGGGGAGTATACCAGCCAGCTCCTGGGGGGTGTTGCCCTGCTCGGGGCAGGCTGCCCTCGGCCCCCAGCTTGGGGGGAGCCATCGCGGCCCTCTCCCCGGGGTAGGCTGCCCTTGGCCCCCGGCTCGGAGCGGGCTGCCCTCAGCCCTCGGCTCGGGGTGAGCCGTTGCAGCCCTCAGGGTGAGCTCCTCAGTCCCCAGATTGTGCCTTCTGACACCTGGGTGGGGAAGGGGAAAAAAAAAACAATGCCTAGGGTATCCAGAGAATGTTACCTAGGCCACCTTCTGCCACACTTCCCCCCAGTAAACCTGAAAGCAACACCCTCAAAGCCCTTCTATTTGTAACTCACAAGTTTGTTCTCTCTAGGTTTGCTCCCTTTCCTATAGGTAACCTTAACACTGAGTTTTACTCCAGAATTAACCCTTGAGCCCAGTGCCAGTGACAAAAAGGAAATACAACTGACAGCTAAGGAAGCAAAGGAGGATGGAGCCTCTGGGTTCAACCAGCCATCTCCACTGGACCCACCTGGGAAAACACTTTGCAGTCCAGAGGGGAGCAAAT
>NW_006400010.1:4002969-4008398 GCF_000299155.1 Elephantulus edwardii
GACCAAACTGTGCAGCTCTGCAGCTGCATCATGGCCCATTCTCACCCTTCTGCCCCCAACCCTCACCTCCTTGTACCCCCAATATGTTTTTCCCAATTAAAAAAAAAGAATGTCAAAGTATGTGAAATGAAGTTTCATCATCCTTGCTAATAAGGAGCACTGTGGTTGCACATATTTGCTCGTTCTTCTGGCAATCCATGGAAGATTCAGCACCAAAATAATTCTACGGTTATCTTTATTTACTGTCCAACTTTTAGATGCATAAAGAGTTAACTGAAAAAGCCATGGCTTGGACCAAGAACAACTTAGTTTTAAACTAACAACACTGCTCTTTAGCACTTTGGAAAGGTTTCTGAAAGCAGATTCCCCAATGTAACATGTCTTTTGGTTTCTTGACTGCTGGTACCAAGAGTCTTGATCATGGATCCAAGAGAAATAAGATCATTGACAACTCTAATCTTATTGCATTTTTTTGTGTGTACCGTCAAATCAGATATGACTGGTACAGGAGGAGGTTGTCCTTCCTTCTCCAGCAGAGCATCTGGTGGATTCGAACTGTGCACCTCTCGGATTTCAGTGAAGTTTCTTGCTACTAGGCCACCAGAGCTTGCCAACAACTTTAACCTTTTATCCATCTATCACGATATTGCTTATGGTCTTGGTGGTGAGGATTTTTGTTTTCTTGATGTGGAGATATAATCTTTGATAGTTTTATTTTTAAAAAATTTTGAGCAGCAGCAGCAGCAGCACCCAGAGCCAGAGCTGTGCAGAGCAGTATGCTGGGCCGGAACAGAACCAGCTTGAGCAGACCCCGAGGCACTTGTCATGGCCCGGAATACGCCGTCCTCGTGCTTCCGCGGAGTAGACATCGACAAATTTGATGAGAATAAATTCGTGGACGAACAGGAGGAGGCGGCAGTGGTAGCAGGGGAGCCAGGCCGGGACCTGAGAGTGAGGTGGACGGGCTCCTGCGGCAAGGGGACATGCTTTGGGCATTTCACGCAGCCTTGCGGAACTCTCCAGTCAACACCAAAAATCAAGCTGTGAAGGAGCGAGCCCAGGGCATGGTGTTGAAAGTGCTCACAAATATAAGAGCACTGAAATTTAGCAGGCTGTGCAGTCACTGGACAGAAATGGTGTTGACTTGTTAATGAAGTACATTTATAAAGGGTTTGAGAAGCCCACAGAAAACAGCAGCACAGTGTTATGTTACTCCAGTGGCACGAAAAGGCATTAGCAGTAGGAGGACTAGGCTCCATTATAAGAGTTCTTACAGCAAGAAAGACTGTTTAAAAATAAGAGACTCATGTTACCTTGAGAAGATAAGAATTTTGGATGCACAGGCTGGTGAAGAAGGGACTGACAATGGATCATCTTCCTAGGAGCTCCTAACTAAACTATTCAGGACCTGCATCCTCTGAAGTGTATTTTACTTTCAAGGTGGAAGGAAAAATTGTCTGTTTCCTAAATCCTTTGCAGGATTGCCTTGTCTATGAGTAATACAGAACTGACATTTGTGACTGTACCAGAGTGGCTGGCGGGCCTTGGTCAGGTGTGCACTGACTTTAAAATGGGGGAGGGGTGATTTGGCAGGTGTAGATCCAAGGACTGTGGTAAAAGGGAGAGTTTGCTTTGTGAAGTGGAAAAAAACCCAAGGGTTTGTACAGACATCTCGTCCTCCCAGAGAAGGCGGACTCTCTTGGGTTCATTGTAAAGTGCCTGCTGCATCAATAAAGCTCTTGGCTTATTAGTAAAAAAAAAATTCTAAATTCATTGCTGCACATTTTCTTCACATTCCCCCCTCCCCCGGCCCACACCATAATACACTTTGTTCCAGACTCCTGTCATACATATATAATGCTTAATCACACATTCCTTTTGGATAGATGTTCCCCTCATCTGTTCCAATGTAGTGTTAATTATTGATCTATTCTTTCCCCATACTCTCCCCAACACGCTCATGTCTGTTCTATTTTATAACAGCAGTGTTATGTAGTTTGTCCTTTTGTGATTGAGATATTTCACTAAACATAATGTTCTCCAGGTTCCCTCATGTAATATAATGTTTTAAGAGTTTACAGTTTTTCAGTATGTGTAATATTCCATCCTGTGACTGTACCATAGTTTTTCTATCCATTCATTTGTTGATGGGTACTTGGGTTTCTTCCATCTCTTTGCGATTGTGAATAACACAGCAATAAACATGGGTGTACATACATCTGTTGAGTTTTGGCTCTGGTTTCTTTATGATATATTCTCAATAATGGAACTTCTGGGTCAAATGGTATTTCTATTTCCAACTTGTTGAGAAAGTATCTGGCCACCTTCCAAAGTGGCTGTTCCATTTTACGTTACCACCAGCAGTGAATAAGAGTTCCAATCTCTCCACAATCTGGCCAGCATTTGTTGTTTGCTGCCCTGTTGAACTTTGCTATTGTTGCTTGGGTAGTCTTTCATCTTTTGCAGCAAGTGTGTCAAGTTTTCATTACTTCTAGCAAGCAATGTTGCATCATCAGCAAAATGTAGGTTGTTAAGTAAGTCTTCCTCCAGTTCTGATGCTTCCTTCTTCTTCATATAGTCCAGCTTCTCAAATGATTTGTTCAGCTTATACATCAGGTATAGAGAAAGGATATAGCCCTGATGCACATTTTTCCTGAACAAGGCTCTCTTGTTCTTTCATACAACTACTTCTTTATCTGGGTATAGGTTTTGCACAAGCAAAATGAAGTAGTTTTTGTTTTCTGAGCAGTTGCATCTAGAGATACTTAACTGATATAAGGTAGAGAGATGTGACAACCAAGTTCTAGGCAATAAAAGCTATTTTTAGAAGTAAGAAAACTAAGGCCTGATCAACGATTCAGGATGGTGAGCAGAATCCCTTCCAGCCTCCAGAGAACTAAAAAATTCCAGGAAGATAGGTGGGGAGGCCTCTGGTGTCTCAGTGGGAAATATAAAGATTAGATTTCAAAATCCTTACTAAGGTATTGAGAATGCCTAGGGTTAATTGCTTTCTAATCACTTCAATCCCCAGCACTGCAGAATATCTTTCTGAACCTCTCTGTTGCACTCACACCAAGTGTTAGTAAGAATTGTGTAATATTGCATTAGCATAGACTGCACTTATTTCAAAGTAAAGTAGAGGGATGTTGCAGATTTATGGGAGATTGTTTTGTGAAACTGAGCTGAAAGCTTCAAAGAAAGGATACTGACATATATGATCCTTTTGTAATGACACATTTATAAAACTGGTAAAATGTTCCACTGAGCACTCAATTAAAAACTACTAGTGGCAAGTATTACCTTAAATTGAGCAGATATTTTATAAAGAATTGAAACCACTGATCTAGAAACTGAACAGGACAAATAGAATATCTGTGGGTAGCAAACTCACAGAATTCATTAATTAGAGGACAGTGGTTTATTTAAAATATTTTAGCTAGCTCAAGAAAAATGTGGATGAAAACGACACAAGACTCACTATACAATCCTGCCACTGAATCACTAAAAAGATAGAAGGCAAGAGTCTCTTAACAAAACAAATGAGCTAAGAAGTTATTTCATTTCAAACTTCTTCACATTTACTTTTTGCTATATACTTTCAAAATTATTTACAGTTAGTCAATAGGTCTCAAGAAAAACCCTGTAAGAAGAGCTCCATTTCTCCTTCCTTTAGATGAATAAACTGAACTACAGAGAGAGCAAGCCTCTAATCTAAAGTTTCACACTTAGTAAATTGTGGCAGTGAAGTCTGAATCCAGATATTCCGATGGTTCCAGCACCTGTGATCTTAATCAGTGTGTTACTTAACCTCTTTCAGAGACAACTGCAAACTAACTATTGTGATTTTAAAACAAGTTTCATCAATATGTGACTCTACACAGATTCTTATTCTAGGGCAAGTTGATACACCAATACAGACATTTGGCAAAAAAACATGCATTTATCAATAATTGTACTTAATTACTTTATTCTTTGTCTTTGTAAAGACAGTGGATCTGACATATGGGAGCACAAATGGCTTTGGAATCACCATCAAGTCTGGTCCAAATGTCACTTTTATGAATTTTATAAGTAAAGAATTTGGTCTGTCCTCTGTTCAAATCAAGAGTGAAAATCAAATGCAGTTGGATAGAAACAGGTTTACACTTGTACCAATGACTCCATGAAACTTACTGAAAATCAATTATTGCAATTTCATGGAATATTCTAGGAGATCCAGAGTCACAAGCTATTTCAGCCAGTGACTAAGTCATGTTGTTGTTGTTCTTAGGTGCTGTTAGAGTCGAGTATGACTCATAGAGACCCTATGAACAACATGCTGTCCTATTCTGTGCCAACCTGATCATCTCAACACACTTGAGACCACTACTACAGTCACCGTCTATCCATATCACTGAAGGGCTTCTCTTTCACTGACCCTCCACCTTTCCAAGTTTGATGCCCCTCTCCAAAGAAAAGCCTCTCAGACCCACATATCCAAAGTATAAATAATGATGCATTAGCATCTTTGGCTCCAAGCAATACTCTGGCTGCATTTTACCCCCAAGATGTATACAGTTGTTTTTCTGGTAGTGCATAGGATAGTCAGTACTCTTCTCCAATACCACAACTCAAAGGCATCAATTCTTTGTTGTTGTTGTTGTTGTTCTTATGTGCCTACGTGTCACCTGCGACTCATAGTGACCCTTCGTACAACAGCCCTAAACCCTGCTCTATCCTGTGCCAATCTTACTGATTCCAACACACCTATCCTGATTACCCCAGTCACTGAATCAATCCATCTCATGGAGAGTCTTCTTCTCCTATCCTGTCCCTCCACCCTCTCAAGCATGACATCTCTCTCAAGGACTTGTCCCTCCTAGCAACATGTCAAAATTATGACAGATGAAGCTTCAGAATGCTGGCCACCCATCTCACTCCCTGATTTAAAATCCTACTACACTGCCATGGCAGTTAAGACAGCATGGTACTGGTACAATTATTGACACATAGATCAGTGGAATATAATTGAGAACCCGGAAATTAGCCCATCTATTTATGGTCAACTGATTTTTGAGAAGGAGATGAAATCAGTTAACTGAGGAAACGACAGCCTTTTTAACAAATGGTGTTGGCAAAACTGGAAAACTATCTGCAGAAGACTTAAGCAAGATCCACACCTCACTCCATATACAAAAAAAACAACTCAAAGTGGATCATGGACCTAGGACTAAAACCAAGGACTATAAACTTCATCAAAGAAAAGCTGGGAAGAACTTTAGTAGTCCTAATCAACAACATAAAGAGTCTTCCAAGTATCCTGAAAATTTTACAACCAGGAGAAGATAAAATAGATGAATGGGATCTTCTAAGAATCAAATCCCTATTCACATCCAAAAACTTCTCCAGATATTTTTCCAATTTTGCCAACACCATTTGTTAAAAAGGCT
>NW_006400010.1:4008498-4012592 GCF_000299155.1 Elephantulus edwardii
TTCCCAGCTCCACCCTCCACCAGGATAACCCTTCTCATTTGCCAAGTCCCTTCAGAAAATATCTTCCATTGTCCAACCCATGATCTGACAGCTTGTATCTTAAGCTTTCTTGGCTTCTGTGATTCCAAAAACGTCGACTGCTGACATTTTTCTTTTGACCAGTGTCTCTACTAGTCTATGGAAAAAGATATTATATATAGGGGCTCTCGTGGCCTAGTCAGAGGTACTAAAATGAAAAACAAGGTAGGAGAAAGAATCATTAATATGTGAAATTAAATTTTGCTGATAACGTGAAAGAGAATAGCTCAAGTTGATCTGGGAATTAAGACAGATAACATGGATAAAGGAGTAGTGAATCTCAATCAGAGAAAATGTGGCCCCCAGGGGACACCTGACAATGTCTGGAGATACTTTTAGTTGTCACAACTAGCAAAGTATTATTAGCATCTAGCTAAGAGACCAGAGATGCTGCTAAACATTCTACAAAGCACGGAACAGCTCCTCACAAAAACAAAAATATCACACAGTTCCAAATGCCACTAAGAGTGCTAAGGTTGAGAAACATGGGAACAGAGTGAATAAGTAAATCTGACAAGAACCATATTTATTTCTGAGAAAAGAACACAGGATCTAAGAGGAAAAATAATTATTAATCCTAAGCTACCTAATTCCAAATTCTTACTCTTTATATTATATTCCCTTTTAAAAATATGTCTCAGTATATATAAAAACATAAACTAATATTTTCTGAGTGGATATAAATGTATCATGTGTAGAAAGAACTGACTGTAACACTTCAGAAATTTCTAAGCAAATGTGTACTTACAGAAAGTGTAAGATATTCTACGTAATTCAAGACATATGTATCATTAGCTTATACAAGGAAATAGCTTTTCTTGTTTAAAAAAATAACTCTAACTTCAGAAAGGAATCAATCACTTGAAGATTTTATTGCATAAGGGGGGGAAAACTGACTTTTAAAAATAATGGATTTTAAATTTTCATTCTTATGTGGACCATTCCTTTTTAATCTTAAGTGAACAAATCCAATGTTCTCCAATTAATTCTATTTCTAGCAAAAAAGGAATCAGTGACATACATTGTAGATATTGCTATAAAATGCCTAAGAAAAGTTTGAAAGTTAATGATAGCATATATGCTAATAGAAATGATAAGGAGTAAAGGAGGCACAAGTTATTTTGTTTCCCAGCAGGTGAGACAAGAATATTCAACTATACACTTGGGAATCATTAGTAGATCATTTTCTGTGTGTTAGAACCTAAGGTAAATGTTGAGGAAACAAAAACAAACATTACAGAATCACTCCTAAGAAGTTCTGAACATCTCACGGACAATCTAAATAGCAAAGATGTCTTGAAGAGGATGCAGTAGGAGTGCTCTTTGGAGGCAAGGATACTTAGGGCATGCTGCTAAAAGGAGTTATTCCTTGGAGCAGGACATGACTACCCCAATGGGCCCTACCGTATCAGGAAGTGTGAGGATGGTACAGGATAGAACAGGGATCAGATCAGTTGTTAATAGGGTCGCTATGAGTTGTACTTGGCTCGATAGCACCTAACAACCACCACCACCTAAGAAGTTCACAGTTAAGCAAAGCACAGCGGGGGGCGGGGGGGGATAAAAGTTAACTTTGATAACATGGGGCTTCAAGATACATTCCATGTAATGCAAACTCTGAGAAGTTTGATCATGTAGGTTTATTAGGGAGTACTCTATAGATCAATTCCTATTAAGGAAGGAAAAGAAGGTGAATTTTCCACAGAGAAAGAATAATCTCTCAAGAAATGTCTACAATGTTCTGCACTGACCCCATCGGACAGTTCTGAAGTTGAGGCACCTCTTCAGAGTTATTCTAAGTTGGGAAACAAAGTCTGGTCTTTATAATTTCCACATAAACAACTCATTAGATCCAGACTTCCCTTGAGAAGAGAGGTACGTGTTTGGGTAAAGTAGATCTCTGTCGTGAAGGGAAAAAGACAAGCAGCTGGCAGCACCCCCAACAGCTGGGACATA
Source organism: Elephantulus edwardii (assembly GCF_000299155.1). NCBI lineage: Eukaryota > Metazoa > Chordata > Mammalia > Macroscelidea > Macroscelididae > Elephantulus > Elephantulus edwardii. Next base: position 4,010,533 of record NW_006400010.1, read on the forward strand.
AGTCTTTCAATCCTAAGATTCTGAGCAAAACCTGTAGTATTCACAAGGCATATGGGCAGATAGGGAGGTGGGGGTTAGTTGAGGAGAGGAAATTCATTCTAAGTGAAGTAGGTACACAGTACAAGTTAGGTAAAATATTACTGAGGTACTCTTTGAATGGGAAATTGGACAATTATAAGGATTATTCCAAGTGATAAAGCTAGAGAATGGCTTACCAGGCAGAAAGAACAGTCTGTATAAAGTTATGGAGTTGAAAGAGCAAAGCATAATTGGGCAAGAGTCAAGACTTAATCCAAGTAGACTTTAGAGTTTCTGTCAAGGAAGGAAAGATGCAGCTGATGAAGGACATAGGCAAGTATTTTTAAAAGGGCTTGTAGATGGCTGAAGGGAAAGGTAAGATACAGTAAGTAGATGATCAGCACAGTATCACTAAAAAGAGGGAGGCCAGAGAGGTACACAAGAAGTAAAGGCAATAGTAGATATATATAGACAGGCAGGAAAGATGACCAGATAGGGGTAAGCAAAAAGGACTATACTTGGATAGTACATTATATTTCTACATTCACATTAGCATATGCTGTAAATATATTCATGTTGTTGTGTTGTTGTAATGTGCCATAAAGTCACTTGTGACTCATAGCAACCTTATATAAAGCATGAAGCGTGCCCTATCTTGAGTCAGTCTCACTAACTGACACACCAATCTCCACTGTCCCAGTTACTGTATCAATTTGTCTCATCCAGGGTCTTCATCTCCTGCGCTGTCTGTCCACCCTTTCAAGCATGATGTCCTTCTCCAAGGATAGGTCTCTCCTGGCCACATGCCCAAAGTATGTGAGACAGAGCATCAAAATCCTAGCCTCCAAGGAAAGACTTGATTTTTACCCTCTCCAAGATAGACCTATTTAGCCAAGATATATACCCAAGACCAACAAGGGACAATGCTTTGTAAATGTCTTAATAATCAAATAGCCTGAAGCAATGGGCTGTTGGTTCTGGAGCCTTGGGATATCTTGGGGGACATCAAGGTCAATTCATATAATTTTGATTTGTGCAAAGAAACATTGTTTCACATTCTATTCCAGTGAGTAGTGTCTTAAAAGCTCATGAACATCTAAGTTGCACCTATTGCTCTTGACTAGAACAAAGACCAAGAAGAAAAACCAAGATGTACAATTAGCCCACAAGGCAAAGAAACACACAAACCTCAGCTTTCATGACCCTGAGACCAGAAGTATTTGATAATGCCCTGCTGCCACCATTGACCACTTTCAAAGGGATCACATAGTAGTAGATCCTGGATTAGAGTGAGGAGTAATGTTGAACAAAAGGGAAAAATATTCTTAAAAGGTACAGTGTCATAAGGAACAAATACTGCATAGGACCATTATTGTAAAAATAGAAAAGAGTAACTAGTAAGATGTGTATAAAATTCCGAAGGGGAAAAGGATGAGTACAGGGGCGCTGAGTTTGTTCACAGGGTTGCTATGAGTCATGTTCAACTCGACAGCAGACAACAACAACACTGTAATTAATGTCATAAAACAAAACAGAGGTGAATGGATGAATTAAAAACCAATATGCTTTGTAAACTTTTAGTCTAATTACAGTTAAAAAGGCATTTTAAAGTAGGATAAGACATAAGGTCTTTCTCCTATATCTGTATCTCCTCTATCTAGATCTAAAACAGACTTACAAAAGAGGAAATAACAGGATTTCACTTAAAAAAATATGATTCTGCAAGTACTGAGAATGACTGCAAAGAATAAAGACTGGAGGCAAAGCAATGTGTTTATAACTTGACCACTAAGTCATGATAATGATTAAAAAATGTGATGCCATCTCAAATTTCAAAAATTTCACAGAAAAATATAACTTTTTCTTTTATATTGAAAAAAATGTTCTATGCAATTCAAGACAACTATGAGATATCATCTCACCCCAATAAGAATAGCAAATTTTAACAGAACAGCACGTAATAAATGCTGGCGAGGTTGCGGAGAGACTGGAACTCTTATTCACTGTTAGTGGAAGTGTAAAATGGTGCAACCACTGTGGAA
>NW_006400010.1:4012692-4017371 GCF_000299155.1 Elephantulus edwardii
TCAGTTCTCTGGAGAGGTCCTTGTAAGCTGACCTTCCCAATGCAACTTATTTCCTGGCTGTTGGTGCCAAGAGTGTTGATTGTAGAGCCAAGCAAACTAAACCTCTTGACAATCTCAATCTCTTTACCATCCATCGTGATGCTGCCAATTGGCCCAGTGGTGAGATTCTTAGTTTTTTTTTTTATATTGAACTTCAATCCATATTGAATGCTACAGTCCTGGACCTTCTGTAGCAAGTGCTTCAGGTCCTCCTCAGTTTCAGGAAGCAGGGATGTATCATCTGCATAATGCAGATTGTTGATGAATCTTCCTCCGATCCTGATGCCACATTTCTCCTCATCAAGCCCAGCCTCCTGGATAACCTGCTATGCATATAGATTGAAAAGGTATGGAGACAGGATACATCCCTGGCCTACACGCTTCCCAATTTTGAACTATGCAGTGTTCCCTTGCTCTTTTGCCTTGGGAAGAATATTAAATGACCCAGGAAATATTAAAAGAAGATGGAAAGAGTATAAGAGTCATTGCACCAAAAGAATTGGCAGACAAAAAATTTCATGAAACAACGTATGAGCAAGAGCCTACTGTGATGAAGGAAGAAGTTCAAGCTGCTCTGAAAGAATTGGCAAAAAAGGGCCCCAGGAATTGACAGTATGCCAATTGATATATCTCAAAAACAGATGCTGCTCTAGATGTGCACACCAATTTGTGCTGAGAAATCTGGAGGACAACCACTTAGCCAACTGACTGGAAGACATCTATATTTGTTCCCATTAAAAAGAAAGGTGATCCAACAGAATTTTGAAATTATCAAACATCACTAATATCACATGCAAGCAAGATTCTGCTGAAGATTATCCAAAAATGACTGGAACAGCCCATCAACAGAGAAGCTGTAAGAAGTGCAGACTGGGTTTAGAAGAGGTCGTGGTCCTAGGGATATTGTAGCCAATGATAGATGGATCTTAGCTGAAAGCAGAGAGTACCAGAAGAATGGCTCTGTGTGTTTCACTGACTACGCAAAGGCATTTGACTGTGTGAACCACAATAAACTTTGGCTAACGCTGAGAAGAATGGGAATCCCAGAACAGTCTTCTTCTATAAGACCACATAAATGTCACATAAGGTTATTTTATGTCTCATGTTCAGAGTTCATAGGTGTCCTGATTTGTTAGATTTTTTTTTAAAAGCCTCAGATTAAGAAACTGATTGGCTTGAGGTCATAGAAGCGACTAGTAACCTACAAGTGGTCCTATAGACAGTATTCTGACCCTTATTCTCATTCCCTTAAGCCTACTTTCCCATTCTCCTGTTTAATGGTGCCAAAAAATGATGTCAAGAGTGGAAATGAAGATTCTTCTTGGAATAGGCTGTATCACTGAGAGCTAGATGGCAAAACTGCTTTTTAGTGCATGATTTAGAGAAAGGTTCGATTTAATACCATCTTTGGCAATACAGACAATTTATAACTAGGTACTTGCAGTTATTCAGTGCAAATAATTCACTGGTGTAAGATTTACCCTCTAAACTTCAGGAACAACTAGGGGAAAAAACCAGCTGGCCTGACGTATTTATAGTTTTTGTTTGTATAAGTCATTATTCCTTGCGGGGAACACAAATCATTCTAGATATTTAAATCATACACACACACACACACAGAGTATGGAGAAAGAGAGAGAGAAATGAGTGGTTCAAATCACGGACTTAAAATGCTATGAAACCTTTGAAAGCCTTGGAGGAACAAGAATCAGGAGTTATCACTGAAACTCTCAGGGTCAAGAACATGCTACCATAGATGTAATCCCAGGATTAGGAAATGGCCTCTGGATATTCACAAAAATGAAGACCTCATTCTGACACACAGATTTGATTGCCACATTTTTCTTTATATATTTTTTCTTTAAAAATGTTTTATTGTAGTAAATGTGACAAATCAATCGTAAATTCAACATCACTGACATTGTTTATCACAGTTCATCATGTTGTACAAAGGGAGCTCTGGTGGTATAGTCCAAAGAGACTTGTGCTATTAACCTAAAGGGTACTCATCTAGGGCTGTGAATCTACCAGGGGCTCCATGAGAGAAAAATGGGTGATCTCCTCCTGTGTGATTTATATCCTCAGAAATCTAATAGAGAGTTACTGATGAGTCAGTTTTGATTTGATGGCAGAGAGTTGAGGAGCAAGTTGTATAAACCATTACCTCTATCCTTTCCTAAATTATTCCACTATCATTAACAGAAACTCATCTCCCCCCCCAAAAAAAAATGACTTCCTTCTTTCCTCTTCCTGACCATCTCTAGCAACCACTGATCAATTTTGGTTTCTATACATTTGCCTACTTCAAATAAGTGGATTTGCAGTATTTGACTCTTCGTGATGAACTTATTTCCCTTAGCAAACACTTTCAAGATTCAACGTGGACACTAGAAATCTAAAGCACTGCCACAAAAGAGGGGGTCCACCAACCAAACTTAGTGTAAAAATACTAATCCCTCATATAACACAAAAATGGAGAGCAAGCACCCATAATTTTTATAGTCAACTGACACATAAATTTATGTCTATCTAGTGATGTAATAATTAAAAACAATGTTTACTGAAGTCAATGGCCAAAATATTTTGGAGATGTGTATGTATATACATACATATATATGTGCGATTAAGAACCCATGAGAGTAAAAGAAACAGGAGAAAGAGAAATATATTCATTCTGAAATAGATTATGGTTGTATTACGATGGAAAAAATAGATACAGAGATAGAGATAGATATATAGATACACATTTAGGAGATCAAAGCTTTCAGTATGGATTACACTTTAACATACAGAAAAAAAAAAGTCCCCCCCACACCTGACCAGTAGGCACCATGATGATGAATGGTGACAAGACTGAAGTTGTCATGTATTTTATTTTACTTGGATCCATAATCAACATATGGAAGCAGCAGTCAAGAAATCAAATACACAAAATAATAGAAATAAACTGCCATCAGAGAGTGATTGGTTGTAGAAAATAAAAGTTAAAAATAAGTCTTGGTTTTTAAGCTTAGCTGAACGGTGTTATATGAGACAGAAACAAGTAAGCCTGAAGTTACTGTGACAAAGGATGAGTCAAAGAATGAAAAGAGCTTGCACCATGCGTGCGCGCGCGCGCACACGCGTGCACATACACACGTGCTTGGAGACAACAGACACACAGTCTAATTAATAGGGCCAATCAGCTACCAAGATAATTATCTAGTCTTCTGAAAAGGAAAAGGACACAGATAGAACTCATACAGCAGAATCCATGAGAGTAAGAAAGAAAAAGGACTCTCTGAGTCTAGCAAGTTTGTCACCTCTGACAAGGTGCATTCTTACCACTTTTCTGTAAAAATATTCGTATTTATCTTTCTGTGACAAGTTCTACCACACACAGGTTCTAGCTTTCACAGTCTTTTCCACACTTCATTAGAAGAATGCCTAAATAAAGAAACAAAAGTGATACCAATGGTCTCTCTCCTGTTCTCCTATTTCTGGTTGCAAAGTCTGACATATATGAACAGCAACAAATTTTATATTATTGATCTCTTTTGCATAAGGACTTCTTTTTGTGCTAGAACCTCAATAAATTACTTCCTTGTTTTGTTTTAAAGGGGAAAATTCTAGGGTAAAGTTATACTTGAGTATCATTTGAAGCAAGATGTACATACACTACAATAGCTCTCAACTCTTACTTGAATACATTTGTTGTGAAAATTAACACTGTAACTTTGTTATGAAAATTAATATGCGTCAAAAGCTGACTTGTTTATAAATAGTTCATGCTTCCCAAGGATAATTAATCAGAAGTGAGCCTAATTTCTACCTGGTTGACAAAGAGAACTCAGAGGAGTAGAGTCTTTGTGATAGGCTTTGTAGTAATGATCCTCCAAAAATGTTCATGTCCCAATACTTTGAGTCTAAGGATATATTGCCTTAAGTGGCAAAAAGAATTTTGCAGATATGATTAAGTTAAGATTCTCAAAATGGGAAGATTATCCTAGATTATCCCTGAGTTCTTACACGAGGTAGGCAGTAGAATTAGAGTGAGAAGAAATACTAATGATGGAAATAGAGTTTGGAGTAATTCAAAGAAGGGACCAAGAGCCAAGAATCCTGGCAGTTTTCAAAAGATGGAAAAAGCAAGGAAATCTAGAGCCCCCAGAGGCAACCAGTCCTACTGACACCTTAACTTTGTGAGACAAATTTTGGAATTCTGATCTTCAGAATGGCAAGATAATGAATTCACATTGCTTTTGAGTCAGTAAGTATACGGTAATTTGTTATAACAGCTATAGGAAATGAATAGACTAACTTTTAGATTTCCTCTATCATCTTGGTTGGTAAGATGTTGTTGAGCTTATTTACAAATAGAGAGATAAAACACTATATTTATATGTATGTTGTTGTTATGTACCAAAGTCAGAACCAAACCATAGTTGACCGTTCTTTAGGTTTTCAGAGGCACTTAATCACACAGAAGACTGTCCATCCTTTTCCCATGGAGCAGTTGGTGGCCTCAAACGTGTCTTTGAGATTGCAGTGCACCTTCGTGCCACTAGGCCACCAGAGCTCCCTAAGGAGAGACTGTTGTTGTTATGTGCCGTCGAGTCGTTTCCGACTCATAGCGACCCTATGCACAACAGCCCTAAACC
>NW_006400010.1:4024781-4034385 GCF_000299155.1 Elephantulus edwardii
CTGCATTGAAAAACAAGGAACTCATGCAATATTATACAAAATGGGTGACCCTCGAGGACATTATGCTGAGTGAAACATCTCAGTAACAAAAGGACAAACACTGCATAGTGCCACTGATAAAGAATGGGACTGACATCAGGGTTAGGGTAAGACTGAGAAAAACTGGATAAATTATGTATACTGCACTGAAACGAATGAGGGAGAGAACAGTTTAAAAGCAATATATTATAGGGTATTATGATTAACATAAGAGTTTGGAATGAAGGTTGCAGAGTGGAGTATACTCGGGGTGGGGGTGGTGGTGCGGGGGGATTGTATACCAATGAAGGAATTTTTCTTTTACTTTTCAAAGAGAAGAGCGAACTAGGGGAGGGGGGCAGGGAGAAAAGTGCAACAATGAATGAATGGAAATCCACAATCTCTGTAAATGTTCATTGAAATTAATAATAAAGAAAAGTAAGGAAAAATAAACTGTGCATGTCTGCTGAAGTGCACAGTCAAAATCTTCTGATTTTCACAGAGTTATGTAATTTTTGTCTTTATTTAATGTGATATATTCCATTGAATGATTTTCCTAATATTAGAATAATACTGCACACTTATGAAAAATCAAATTTGGTCAAATTGCATTATCCTTCTTTTACATATTGCAGGATTTGACTTGTAAATGTGTGTTTCAAATTTAGTACCCATGTTTGCAAATAAAATCTGACTGTAATTGCAAAAAAAAAGTTCTCTCTTTGGGAAGAGAAAACAGTATGACACAAAGTAAATGATAAAGCATAGATTCCATCAAGTTATCAAGGAACAAATTAATCCTCTCTTGCATACCATCATAATCTCCTATTGAACATAAATAATGTCACAAAATACCAATATCAGATAAAACCACTCTCTGAATGAGATAGATCCAGACAACAAGGTCACTTGAGAATCATGTGTGAACATGGCCAAAATATGGCTCTTACCCAAACCTCAATCATGAGAAAGCATTCACCCAACCTGGCTAATATGAAATATTATTGGTTTTAAAAATATTTAACCGATTATACTTTTTAGTCTAGCTCCTTTCTTCTTGTCTTCTAGATAAAATATCTATGACTCCCAATGAGAAAATTGGCACTGCTTTTTTTATAATATACAATCCTGAACAAAACTCTATTTCCTTGAACCTATTCTCAACTCATCCAACACATGCCCAAATCCTTTAACAAGTCCTCTTTGACATCCCTTGACTGAAATAACTCTCAAGTTTTCATAGTGTGCTGTCTCCCTCATTGCAACAAGTTTAAAACCCCAACTTTTTTGAATACAGGTATGTTTCTGGTGGTCTTTGGCTAGAAAGGCATTGTTGTTGTTATGTGCTGTCGAGTCACTTGCAACTCACAGGGACCCTAGGTACAACAGCCCTAAACTCTGCTGTCTTGTGCCAAGCGTACTGTCTCGGACACTCCCATCCCGATTACCCCAGTCACTGAATCAATCCACCTCATAGAGGGCCTTCTCCTCCTGCACCGTCCCTCCACCCTCCCAAGCATGATGTCCCTCTCCAAGGGGGACATGGCTGAAAGCAGAGAATACCAGAAGAATGTCTATCTGTGTTTCATTGATTCTGCAAAGGCATTTGACTGTGTGGATCATAACAAACTGTGGCTGACTCTGAGAAGAATGGGAATCCCAGAACATTTAATTGTGCTAATACGAAACCTCTACTTGGACCAAGAGGCAGTAGTCAGAACAGGGCAGGGTAACACTGCATGGTTCAAAATTGGGAAGGGTGTACGCCAGGGATGCATCCTGTCTCCATACCTTTTCAACATGTATGCAGAGCAGATTATCCGAGAAGCTTGGCTCTATGAGGAGCATTGTGGCATCAGGATTGGTGGAAGATCTATTAACAATCTGCATTATGCAGATGACACAACCCTGCTTGCTGAAACTGAGGAGGACCTCAGGCACTTGCTGCGAAGGGTCAAGGACTGCAGCCTTCAGTATGGACTGAGGCTCAATGTCAAGAAGACAAATATTCTCGCCACTGGACCAATTGGCAGTGTCAGGATGGATGGCGAAGAGATTGAGATTGTTCACAGCTTCAGTTTGCTCGGCTCCACAGTCAACATTCTTGGCACCAGCAGTCAGGAAATCAAAAAGCGCATCGCAATGGGAAAGTCTGCTGTTAGGGACCTCTCTAAAGTACTCAGGAACAACGGTGTCTCTCTGGAGACTAAGGTGCGCCTGATACAGGCCATGGTATTTGCAATCGCTTGTTATGCATCAGATAGTTGTACAATGACTAGGGAGGACAGAAGGAGAGTGGATGCTTTTGAGCTATGGTGCTGGAAAAGAGTACTGAATGTACCATGGACTGCCAGGAAAACAAACAGATTCATCTTGGAGAGGATTAAACCAAGCTACTCCTTGGAGGCAAGGATTCTGGGGCTTCGTCTGACATACTTTGGACATGTTGTCAGGAGGGACGGGTCCTTGGAGAGGGACATCATGCTTGGGAGGGTGGAGGGACAGCGCAGGAGGGGAAGACCCTCTATGAGATGGATTGATTCAGTGACTGGGGTAATCGGGATGGGTGTGTCAAAGGCGGTGCGGCTGGCGCAGGATAGAGCAGGTTTTAGGGCTGTTGTGCACAGGGTCGCTATGAGTCGAAAACGACTCGACGGCACATAACAACAACAACATGTTAATAAGCGAAAATAGTTATATTCATACATAGAAACTAAAAGAAATCTTACCATATACAAGCAGAGGAGAGCAATAGTTACAACCTTAGAAGTTACAGGCACCCATAGAAACTAAAACAAACAAAATAATATACAGTAAGGATAAAGGAAGGTTCAGGCATAACCCAGTAACTATCTTTAAATACCCAAAACATATTGATCAGGGATTAAATTTGTTCTTTATAGCTTCAAGATGTATATTTGTGCACAAGGGGTACGTTAACAAAAGAAATAACAGTAAAAAATCCCAAAAGATCAAACTTAAAAGGAGCCAAGTTTTAGCTTAATGTAGTAGGGTATACAGTTGTAGATATGTGCTGTTGAGTTGTATGAGACTCGTAGTGACCCTGAGTACAACAGCTCTGAATCCTGCCCTGTCGTGAGCCAGTCTCACTGACACCGACACACCTACCCCTATTGCCGTAATCACTGTATCAATCCATCTCGTCCGGGATCCTCCTCTCTTGCTCTGTCCTTCCACACTTCTAAGCATGATATCCTCCTCCAAGGATCAGTCTGTCCTGGCCACATGCCCAAAGTATGAGATGTAGATTCAAAATCCTACCCTCCAAAGAGAAACTTGGCTTCACCCTCTTCAAGACAAATTTGTTTTCTCAATGGTCTGTGGTATGTTCAAGACTCTTTTGCAGCACCACAACTCAAAGGCATCAATTCTTCTTGTCATCCATAGTCACTGCCCAGCTCTCTGATGTCTATCAAGTAATTGCAAAGACCATGGTCTGGATCAGGCGCTCTTCAGTCTCCAGACTGACATCTTTGCTTCTCAGTACTCTGGAGAGGTCCCTGACAGATTTTCCCAGTTCAATTCACCTTTTGATTTCCTAGCTGCTGATGCCAAGAGTGTTGACTGTGGAGCCAAACAATCTGAAGCTGTTAACAATCTCAATCTCTTCTCCATCCATCATGGTACTGCCAATTGGCTGAGGGGTGAGAATCTTTGTTTTCTTGCTGTTGAGCTTCAATCCATATTGAAGGCTGCAGTCCTTGACTTTCTGCAGCAAGCACTTTAGGTCCTCCTCAATTTCTGCACGCAGGGTTGTGTCATCTGCAGAACAAATGTTGTCCTGAATTGTTGACTGTGCAGACCCTGATATTTAGTCATCCTTCAAGTCTGAAACTAAACTCACTCCTGAGACTCAACTTTTACCCAAACAATAGACAGGACTATAAACTGAGCAATGACACCAAGACGTACTCACTCCTAAGGATAATCAGTGATGTTGTTATTTTTAGGTTCTACTGAGTAATCTCCAACTCATAGTAACCCTATGCATAACATAACTAAATCTTGTCTAATTTTGTGCCATCTTCACGGTCTCTCTGCTTAATTTCACTGTTCCAGTTACTAATCAATCCAGATCTTTTCTCTTTTACACTGATTGTATACTTTTCCAAGCAATATGTTCTTCTCCAGGATTTGCTTCTCCTGATGAAATACCCAAAATACGTAAGATGAAGTTTCTGAAACCTTGCTTATAAGAAGCATTTTGACTGTATCACTTAAGACAAATTCATTCTTTTAGCATAATCAATACTTTTTGCCAACACCTCAATTCAAAGACGTCAATGCTTACTTACTCAGTCTTCCTTATGCACTGTCCAACTTTCATATTTTTAAGAAGCAATGGAAAATACCACACTTAGGTAAGGCATACCTTAGTCATTAAAATTAACAGTATTTCTCTTTTTTCCAGTCCTTCCCAAGTTTTTCTTTTAAAGAAGTCTTTGGCAGGAAATTTGCCCAATGCAATACAAACATTGATTTCTTGACTGCTGCTCTCATGGGTACCAATTGTGGATTCAGATAAAAATAAATCCTTGCCAAATTCAATACTTCCTCAATGTTTATTGGTCCATTTGTAGGATGTTTGTTTCCTTATGTTGAGGAGAAATCCATATTGAAGGTTATAGTCTTTAAGCTTTATCAATAAGTGTTTCAAGTTGTCTTTGTTTTCTGCAAATAAAGTGGTCTTATCTGTCCATTCTCATCAACTTTCCTTGTATTATAAAGGCAAAGTATGTAAACCACCCTTCTTTTGTAACTAGATTCTTCCAATAAGAGGCATCTGTATGAGGTCATACAGACAAAGCAACCTCCCCCCCCGCCCCCCCCCTCCCGGTAACTATATCCAAGAACATGGCCATTAACAGATGGTAGACTTTCTGGAAAACATGCTCCTAATCATTGATACTCCTAGCATCAAAGATTAGGAGCATGATCTTTGGTGTGGCTATCTCTGAGCCTCTACTACCCAATGCCAAACCTTTTCTTACTGGAGATACTGAGCATATCTTCCACTTTCCCCACTTTCCTGGCCAAGGCTTAGCTGGTGATATAAGACACATCATCAGGGACAGGAAATAAAGGCAGATAAGGGTACCCACAAAGAGTCTTTAAAGTGAGTCTTGACAGTGTGATTTACAATCAAAGCTAAATTTTGACAATTTGATTAAATATTGAGATTCAGAAGCATAGGCTTAGTAATAGAACAGCTGAGCAAACTCTGCTGAACCTCTTCCTTGCTGCCAAGACAAAACAGACACAAATAGACAGATTCTGCAATATAATTAGTGGAACTCTTCAAGTTATAAAAAATGGATCATCATAAATATTCTAAACCTGGACAAGATGTCAGATCCCCATCACATTAATGAGATCACAAACAAGATGATAAATTAGGCAAATGTTTAGTGTAACAGCCTAAATCACTGCCAAAAGTTAGGCTTATTGTGATAATGAAAGACTCTGGTGGCTGTGTAAACTGATGACTGTCTTGTGATTATTTTATTTCAAGGATTTAATTATTTGTAGCCTCTCAGACTTCAAGATTACTCACTCTTTCGCGGCACTGCAAATGTTGCTGAACCTGGGCCCTGAAACTTGGGGAATACATTCAAGGTTTTTTTTTTAACAATACTCAAAGAAACAACTTTGCCATAATATTGAGGCTTACAGTCTTTCAGTACAAAGAAACAGCAAAGCATTTAATCTTCTAGATTGCTCCAAAACACAAAAATGAATCAGTTTGGATAACTAGTAAAACATGTGTGGGGACACAAGGGGGGAGAAGGGTGGGAGCAGAGGGCTGAGGATGGGTAGGGGAGAAATAATAGGGTTGCACAATTTGCTGGGTGGAGGGAGGGGACAAAAGAAATGGGAAGGATTCAGTGGGGACCTAAAAAGACAGGGTAATAATGAGCATGGTCTAATAGTGATAAATTTTATAAAACATAATGCATGGGAAATACAATGTGAATGAAAAATACTGTGAAAGATAATGTATGTAAACTTTATAAGCAAACTAATTTAAAATAAAAAAAAATTTAAAAAATGACTAATTTTACTACTCCAGCAGAGATTGATGGAACCGGATGGACCCAGAACAGAACTCACCCCAGTGGCTCTACCTGTAGAAGGTAAAAAAATAACATCAGAGAGACACAAATTCTTTAGATCAACCACACAAGAGCAGCATTTGCCCAAGGATAAAAAAAGGGTAGGATACAAGGAGAAATGCAAATGAGAAAAACTAGAAGTAGGAAGGGTGTGGTTGATGTATTGTTAATAGTGTCATAATATGAATGATTAAGTGGAAACACAGTTAGTTTTGCAAACTTTAACTCAAGGCACAATAGAAAAGGAAAACAGAAATCTTTAGTTACTAGTTACAATGGGCATAATTATTTAAACTCTAAGATATTCTAATTTATAGATTCCATCCAACCTAGTATCGTATTAAATATTTTAAAATGCACTCAGTTAACATGACTGTTTTTACTACATTATATTTGAGGAATTTTTTTTCTACTTTGGCTTGTGATTATCTGTCTTTGCATAATGAATCTTGGCTTTTTATAATTATTTTCATTTTTATTTTAACAAAAGTTTACAGAAAAGTTGGATTTTCATTCATTCATTCATTCATTCATTGTTGCACATTCCTTCATTGCTGCATAATTAATTTTTAACTAGCCAAATATTTCAATAACTATGTGTACTTGATAACTCTAGCTAAGTGAGAAAAACAGAAATTTGGATTGTTTTCAAATGGAATGTAATGTTCAAAAGAATACCAAAGTTAACCAGTAACAAAGTTGACATTACATAATGTTTTGGAGACATTCAAAGAAAAACAACTGATGACTTGTCCATTTTTCTTTTCATATTGTAGAGCCAAGAATATACTTGTTAGACCTCAGACATTTTCAGTATCCTCTGAGAATCTGTTTGGTATGAGACATGAGATGATCAAGAACAAATTTTCAGCATAGACGTGGGGATGAGAAGCAAGATCTTAATATAGGCTTTCACCCCACTCTGTAATCCATAACACATAGAGGGTAGTATTACAAAACCAAGTTCTCTGCTCTCACATCTCACGGTCTAAGTAAGGTCTTCTCTCCATTTCCTACCTACTACCTGATTTCCCAGGATCCAAGGTCACTTTCAGTCCAGAGGTTCTGTGAGTCCTGTTTGGCTGGTTAGGAACTTGTGGCTCACCCATTAATAATCATCAATTTCACAGGAAGAATGCCAAAACGGACATCAATTTCAATGGAAAATGTTATTCATTATCTATTTATTTACTCAGCTTGCTTGCACAATGGTAACTAGTAGACTATCTTCTTATGAAAGGAAATGAACTTTCTTCAAAAGCTCTTTTGTGCCGGTACTATGTACAATGCTTAATATATATTCTCATGTTTATTACAATAAGTCTATAAAGTAGATTCTGTCATTGCTTCTGTTCATGTGCGTGTGTGTGTGGGGAGAACACCAAAACTCAACAAAATTATCAGCTTGCAAGTGGTTATTTACTAAATCTAAGTTATAAATCTGAACCCTTAGCTATCAAATGCCATCTGTGTCCCCCAATATCACATACTACTTCTGTTTACAAAGCAATTTCACATAAATGCCCTTGCTTTACAACAACGTAAAGCCTATCACTTAAAAGAGATTGGGAGTAGTCATTAAAGTAGTAATTTTTAATTAACATTTTTAGATGTTATGACATAAAAGGTACTGCACAGACTCCACAAGGCTGTCCATTAAAACACCTTTAAGCCGAAAGAATACATGATAGACTAATTTCCTTTCTGAACTTTGTGTATTTCAGACAGAGAGGAAATTTAAATAGAATCCCAGACACAGGGGAAAATGTTTTACTATTCAACAAGTTAAGGTGTTATGATGACTTCATGAACCATTCCCAAGATAGCATTGTAATATCATAGGTGTTATATGAGGAAGAAGCAGACTTGATGAAATATACTTCTGAATTATTAGTGGATGAAATCAATTTGTGCTACCTTAGAAGCAATTATGAAAAAGCCTGCTCTCTCAGAACTAGCAGAAAAGGCCAGAGAAGCAGCCAGGATTATGTGCTTAAGTAGGTACTGGATCTTGACAATGTTCTGTACTGCAGACCCTAATAATCCTAGTAGCCATCTGGATATTTCACTAATCAAACTAGACTCAGGGAAGTTCTAACTCTAGTAGGAAATGGGCACAGATTCCTGAGCATCAGGTAGTAGCTGGGACACAGATTTCTGGGAATCAAGGAATAGTATGTATCTTCTGTGCTTTTTTGCTCTCTTTCTGTTCTGGGATTCCATTCACATGTAAATATTCTTGCTATTGTTCTAACTCTCTTGGGCTTTCTTAGTTAACTTTCTTTGTTTAAGTTAAAAGAAAAAGTTGTAGACAAGATAAAACTAAACAATTTAGGTAGACAGACAGCCCTCTTGGTTTAGGAAGTAAACTGGTGTGAAAATCATTATATAAAACTTAGTACAAAAACAACTGTGAGATATCATCTCACCCCAGCACAATAGCAAAGTTCAACAGAGCAGCAAACAATACATGCTGGCCAAGGGCAAAACTGTGGAGAGATTAGAACCCTTACTCACTGCTGGGGGAGTGTACAATGGTGCAACTACTATAGAGGGCACTTTGGAGCTTTCCCAAAATGTTAGAAATAGAGCTATTTGACCCAACAGTGCCACTACTGGGAGTATACCCTTAAGAAACCATAACCACCATCCAAACAAATATATACGTATCCATGTTATTACTGCATTACTTACAATAACAAAGAGATGGAAACAACTCAAGTGTCCATCAACAAATGAATGGATAGAAAAACTATGATATACCATGCAGTAATGAAAAACAATGAACTCATAAAACAAACATTACAAAGCATGCGTGACCCTGGAGAACATTATGCTGAGTGGACCACTGTTGTTATAAAGCAAGTCTGATACAAAGATTTGGGAGGAGACTAGGATAAGAGCGGACAGATAATGAAAACTGCACTGGAATAGATAAAGGAAAGACCTGTTTAAAAGGAATGTATGATTAGGCACTATATGTACAATAGCCCAGAATAAAAGGTACACTGAAAAGAAGACTGGGGGGAGTGGCAGGGAGGAGGTAATTGTGCAAAAATGAATGAGTATTTTAAAAAACAAAAAAGTGAACTGGGGTGGGGGAATGAGGGAGGGTGAGGGGGTAAAAATGGGCAACAATGAATGCATGAAAATCTAACTTTCCTGTAAACTTTTGTTAAAATAAAAATTAAGAAATTTTCTTTTTAAAAACTTGTTATCACTTTAACTGGTAGCTTAAATAAGGAAAGAAGGATTGCAAAGGTAAAAAAAAATTACTATTAAAATATTTCTGTTTCTCTGAACCAATTTGTGAGGAATAAGGAAATGCTGACTTGTTTTGGTTTTGCTATTCCAGCCTCCTATATGGACTGAAGCTCAACATCAAGAAAACAAAGATTCTCACCACTGGGCCAATTGGCAGCATCAGTATGGATGGTGAAGAGATTGAGATA
>NW_006400010.1:4046215-4060348 GCF_000299155.1 Elephantulus edwardii
AAAAAAAAGAAAGAAAGAAGGCTCTTTTCTGATAAAAAGTTTTTGAAAGAGAGGAGTGAACTGGGGGAGGGGAGGGCTCGGCGGGGAAAGAAGTGCAGCAATAAATGAATGGAAATCCAAAATCTCTGTAAATGCTCATTAAACTTATTTTTAAAAATTTTAAAAAAAGAAGATCAAAGACTACATGGCCTTCAATATAGACTACACTTCAAAATAAAGAAAATTAAAATCCTCATAACTGGGTAAATAGGAAATGCCATGATAAATGAATAAAAGATTGAAAAAAAAGCATTAAAGAAAAGATAAATCCCAAGAGAAAAGGTACATGTAAAAAAAAAAAAGCATCCAGAGACTCCTCTCCATATTTCTGCTCATTTTTCACACCCTTGGAGTTGTAGGATTATAAAGACACACAAGAGGAATGGTATCAGTGGTTTTGGGGAGCAGTAAAAAGAGCCATACTACTGAAGCAGCCACTCTGTGGGAAGAACACTCATTCCTAGGCAGTATTAACACTGAGCTTCTTCCAGATAGCAATCTGTGGACAAGAAGGTTTAGATGGTGCTTGGAATCAAGGAATCCTTCGCTTGTCTTCCTAACCTGGTTCCTGTTAACCTTTCCAGCATCATCTTCCATCATCACTTCCCCATAAGTACTCCATGGCCCAATCAGCTTGCACTAAACTAAATTTGTTTCCTTAAATAGACTATTTCTGGTTAGATGAGCTCAGGGAGGGTTTCCAACCTAGCACTCGGGATGTGCTATGCACTAACAGGACCTACAGTAGTATTTGTTATAGAAATATGTGCATACTTTCTATCTTGGTATATAGCCTTCCTTGAATGTTCTTTTCTTTTTCCATCAGGTAGGAATGGATAAGAATTTTCTTTCTGTTAAAATTTCCTCTTGAAAAAAAATTACCTCTTGAATTATCTCTTATGAAGATCATACTGACCATCTCAAAACAATCTTGGGTATTTTCTCACCTATTGTAATACATATCACATAATTACTTATTTCAAGCTTAATATACCCATCAGCCAGAAGGCACTGACCATGTTCAAGATATTTCCATGATTCTTTACACAACTGTTAAATGAAAAGCATCTTAACTTCAAATTTATTGCTCCTAAATCAGAACTCTTACACTCTGCTGGCAGCATTGTAAAATGGTAAAACCTCCATAGAAGGCACTTGGATGTTTCCTAAAAAAGACAAAACAACAACAACAACAAAAAACCCCTAAACATAGAAATCCTGTATGATCCAGCTATTCCACTATCAGGGACACATCCCAAGAATATAAGAACTGAGATGTGAATGGACATTTGTACACCTATGTTCACAGAAGCATTCTTCACAATAGCAAGAAAATGGAAGCAGCTCAAATACCTATCCAAAAAAAAAGAAGAGATTAAGAAAATGTGATATATTCACATAATGGAATATTATTCAGAACTAAGGAGCAATAATGAGTTTCCAGACTGATTTATTCTGGGAAGCAGGAGTGGCATCCACTTCCTAAAACTAGATGCCTCTGGAAACTCTACAAACTCTCTAAACTCTAAATGTACAGAAACAATGGTAGTTATAGAACAGATTTCTGTACAGAAATGATGTTAGTCATAGAACAGAGTTTAGGTCTTTTGTGCAAAACTTACTCTCAGTTGTCTTTGACTTGACGACACTTAACCACTGCTAAGTGAAACTAGTGCTGTTATATCTGGAGGAACACTCTTCCACTTTGTACATCACTCTTTGTCAATGTGCAGTATGAAGTAACCTGGATTTGCTGTGATGCTAAACCTTGTGCCATGGAGATATCAAATACCATAATGGTTTCCCATTGTGGACAGTGTTTGGTGGAGCTCTCAGTTGTAAAATAGGTTTGGAAGCAGAAGTGACATCCACTTCCTAAACCTCATACCTCTGGAAACTCTATGAACTTGGTGAAACGACGACAGTTATGGAAAGGCATTAGGTCTTCTGTACATAGAGTTACTATGAGTCATGCTAGACTTGATGGCAATCATCAACAAGAAGAAGGAGCAATGATTTAGTAAAATACTATACAACTTGTGAGACATTAGAGAGTATTTTACTGAGTGAAGTATCTCAGTCACATAAGGAAAAATATTACATAAGGCAACTATTGTGAAAATAGGAAGATACCTGAGTAAGAGGTGTATAAACATTGAAAAGAGAAAAGAGAGAAAGGGGGCAGCAAAAAGGGAAGGGGGAACATTCACCGTGACAGTAGGGGTTAATGGGTGTAGGGTAGTTGAAGCAATGGAAAAGGTTTACTAAGGCTAGGAAAGATGTAATGATAATAGGCATAGAGCAATGGCAATTAATTACAGAAAATATAACACCTACCAATGATTGTATAATACATCAAGTACATGAACAAAACACAATGTCTATGAATGATCATATGGAATAAAATTATTTTGAAATTGAGTGCTCCTTTAGAATGGTAACAACAAACTAATTATTACTGAGAACCAGATAGTCACAGATAGAGTAAAAGGTTATGACCTTGGCATCTTATTTATTCTCTATATTTCTCAGTTTTCTTATAAACAAAGTTGAGGTTAAAATAGTATCTGCCTGATGGTATTAAATAAATTAGTATATGGAATTATCAAGTGAATAAGCATATTGCTAGGAGGGGTTATTCCTTGGAGAAGGACATGATGCTGATGCGGGGAAGGGTGGAAGGTCAGCGAAGGAGAGGAATACCTTCAAACAGGTGGATTGACATGGTGACTGTTGCAATGGGCTCTTGTGTGTTAGGAAATGTGAGGATGGCACAGGATAGAACAGGGTTCAGATCTTTCTTTTGAAAGACTTTATGAGTCTTACTCAACTCGATGGCACCTAACAACAACAACAACACATATGTAAAGTGACTAAGATAGTGCCTGCCATCTACTAAGCACTCAGTGTTGTGTCTGTTGTTGTTTTTAGGTGCTGCCAAGTCGACTATGATTCATGACAACACTATGTACAACAGATCTAAACCCTGCCATATCCTGTTCCATCCTTAATTCGAGCCCATTGTTATTCACTGTACCAATTAATCTTATTGAGTGTCTTCCTCTCTTATTCTCTCTACCTTTCCCAGCATGTCTTTTTCTTAGAAATAACCACTTGTAACCGCTTACCAAAGTATGTGTTAGCTATACTATTAATAACTTTGCAACAGACACTGTGCAAAGCACAATGTTTCAGTACTATTCCTAGGATTTTCAAGAGGCTATTGCCTCAGAAGAGGATGGTCAAGACTGCTTCCTAGTCTGTCTTATCTGGAAACTCTACTGATACCAATCCACCATGGATGAACTTTCAGGTATCAAAATATTAGTGGCATAGCTTCCAGTATCATGCATATCATGACAACATGCAAACAACCGCAATACAACAAACTGACAGACATCTGAGGCCTTTGAAGTGTAGTTATGGTGAAGAAAATGGAATATTTAATGCATTATCAGTCTTGGATGAAGTTCAGCCAGAGTGGTTTTTAGAAGGAGGATGGGGAAATTTTGTCTCACATACTTCGGGTATGTTCTCAGGCAGGGGAAGTTCCTTTAGAAGGACAGCATGCTTGGAAAAGTGGAGCATCAAAGACATAGAGGAAAACCCTCAATGAGATGTACTGACATAGTTACTGCAACAGTAGGCTTGAGTACAGCAGAGACTGGAAGGATGGCACAGTATCAGAAACTGTTTAGCTCTGTTGTACACAGGGCCACTGAGTTGGGGCCGACTTGACAGCACCTAATAACAAGATGCAAAATACTCTATTACATAATTTAGTTGTCACAACAGTGCAAAACTTAATTATTCTGTTCAAGATCACAAAATTGAGGCTAAGAGAGATTAATAGGTTTGCCCAAGATCACAGAATTATTATATGGTATAATGACTTGAATCTAAATGTTCCTAACATGCTAACATGCAGTTTTCTACAAGGCCCTGAACATGTGATGATTAATTACATCATAGTTTTTATCCTAGGAGATACAAAGTATTCTATTTATTTGAGAAATACTCCACCATACCTACTGTACTGTCAGTTTAACAGTATGTCTAATAGCTGGCTAAGGTGCTACAGTTGGACAGTCCCAGACTCTAATACTAACTTTTTACTATTTTTTAACTATTTTACTACCTAGTGGTCTTGGTCAGCTGCTTAACAGCGCCCCCCCCCCCGCCTCAAGTTCCTATTTTGGAAAAGGAACATTGTCATATCCATCTCAAAAGGTTATTTATTTTGAAGCTCAAACAAGATCAAATATATGTAAAGTGCTTGGTCAGATGCAAAGTGCACTCAAGGCTCAATGGATGTTATTTGTTATCCACTGTTGGTGGTCGACCTCATCCATATTATTCATTTCTTGCTTTCATCGTAGAACACTTTGATCTCAATTGGAAATTCTAGAGGTTTACTCTCTTTTGCAGAGCATTTCTCTGAATACCTCCCTCTTAAGCTGAGTATGCTCTTGCTGCACTCAGAGTAGATCTGTAAAGAAACAAATATTTTGAACAGTAGCAGGTGGAAAGTGACCCTTTAGAGTCTCCATTTACCAATGGCAAAGGGAAATGGGGAAAATATTTCCTAAAAGATATCAAACTGCATTAAAAAAAACCAACAACAAACTGCTCAGACATTTCAACATCTTGGCTCATGCCTTTGGAACTCAAGCTTCTTGGCCTGGGGAAGATGGTGCCAGCAAACAATTTAGTCTCAAAACCAGTGATACAATTGTATGATGGTGAACATTTAACAACATATACTCCTGGGAAGGAAATCCCTATTTTTAAGAGCTTGTCAATTTCATTGCTCAAAATAATACCATTATGGATGATTTTATACTACCAACATGAATCACAGCTTTGTTGTGAGCTGTTTAGTAGTACACTATCAGATACTATTTCCACCTTACAGATAAAACAGATGTAAATGACCTCAAAAAATAAAAAATAATTTAAAAACTAATTGCCATCATGTCAGAACCGACAGTGCTGGCTCTTCACTTGGTTTTTAATTGCACTAGCCTAGATCACCTTTCTCCCAAGGAGCTGCTGATGGACTCAAACCACTGGACATTTGTGGCCTTTGGTTTTAGTAGCACAACTCCTTATAGACCAGAAAATTCTAAAATGCCTGCAAAATCATTAGGAAGTAATGAGTTTCGTGTATTTATCCTTTGCTTTAAATTCAATTGTTTGTCAGTTTATATAATTTCATTCTTACAGGTTATGTTACCTTGCTCACAACATTTCTTAAAATGTCACACTGACTCTTGTGAGCTTGTACGTGAGCTTGTACAGCTGACTCTGACACACCTTTCACTTCCTTCAGAGGTAAGAATGAAGCATTCTGGGTAGAGAGTGGCATGCATACAATGTAGGGGTCTTCTTTTCAAAAAACAGAATACATTAGCGGATATAAAAATGAATGTTTACTCAGAGTGAACTAATTGAGAATACATACTGCAAATGTCTACAGCCACTCTTAACATCCTTGACATGATGGCATGTGTAGGAAAGGAACTCAAAGTGGAGAGACATGGCAGTTTTCACCAATAACAGTTCCAATATCTGACTTTTGCAAAGTTTTCACAATTACATAACTATGTGAACATATTGGTAGAGCTTCTCCCAGGGTCCTGGAAGGAATCACACAAGAGATGAGGCCCCAAAGCTAAGCTTCCTTAAAGTAATGGTAAAAGACTGAGCTATTCTTATTATTTAGGCCCCAGTGAGGGTTATTACACCTGGTAAAACTGGTGATATTCTGGAAAATATCATAATCTGTAATACTACATAAAATGATGACTATTAATTCAATTAAAAACAATGAAACAAAAATACTGTAGGTTATCCAATTCTGGGGCTGCCAGTCGGCCTTAGATAATAAAGAAAATATTGCTCTGCTTAATATTTTCACCCTGATTTTCTTTCACCCCACCCCTCACCCCAATCTCAGGGCCTAGGGAAATAAACACTACCATCGTAATTAACAGCTTAATTGTCCGAGAGTCTGTGTCTCAATTAGATCATGTGCTCTTACATCTCATCTCCTAGTCTAATCTCTAGTCTCCTTATCATCAAGTTGGAATTGACTCATTGTTGACTCTCCATTGAGTTTCCAAGGCTATACTGCCCATCTTTCCCCCTGAGAACCACTGGCAGGTTCAAACCAGTGCAGCTTTTGATGTTTCAAAGGCCTACATCAGCAGCTGATAGATTTTTCTTTATTTTCATGATATTTGATAGCATGTGACACTTTGAGCTGCACATGGCATTTAGCGATGCTTGCAGAGAAAATGTAGCAAACAGGTAATAAGCGTAGGCTTTGGAACCAAATTCCCTTGGCTAGAATTCCAGTTACAATATTTATTAAATACCTTGGACGAGTTACCCTCTTTCTCTATGGTTCAATTTCCTCATCTGTAAAATAGAAATCACATCCTACTACTTACCTTCAAGGACTGATATGTGGATTAAATGAGCTAAAGAGAGTCTAAAACCCAAACCCAAATCTACAGATATTAAGTCAACTATGACTCATGGTAAGCCCCTACTAGGTTTCTGAGGCTGTAAATCTTTATTAGACAATATTGCAAAAAAGTATTTAGCAAATATGAAATGTAAATCAAGATCCTGCATGAAGCATTCAGTATGTGGCTATTTATGTGTGTGTAAAATGCAAATCTTACTTTTTGGCTTTTTTAAATTTGGGGTATATTCTTTTCATTCACATTGTCTCTCATAAAATTTATCATCATTAATCTACGCCCACTATTGCCCTGTCTTTTCAAATCCCCACTGGATCTGTCTACCACAAACATAATGAGATCATTATTAACACTGGAAACTCTCAAAAGTTACATGTTCATTCATGCTTTTCCGTGTTGTTTTTTTCCTGGTTATTACATAGTTATGCTGATTTTCTTTTTCAGACAGAATTATAAACTGCCCCAAAAGAACCTTATAGGGAATGGTAGTGGTGGCGGTGGTTGTTAGCAAGTAGTTTTATTAGGATAGAATTGTGGTTTCTATGACCTGGACATGAGTAAATGTCCCAATGAAACTATAAAAACACTATTATGGGGCATGCCTATGGCCCTTTTTAGATCTGCGACTTGTTAAATTAATACAGAGCATGATCAAAATGTTCCTGGAAAGACTGAGACCAAAACAGAAGCAATTCTTTATCCTGTGGGGGAAGCTGAAGGATTAGAGAAGATGCTTGAGTCTTTCTACCCCATCAGATTGAGTTTTATAGAAGATGTTAATTCACATTTTCGTTCTTGGGCTCTAACATGATGACTAGCATTTGGTAGCTCTGTGCTAGAATCAACGAAATCATGCCTATTTGATTCTAAAACGACTGTGGATCAGATAGTTTACAAATGTTGTCTCAATCCTTACACAAATCCTGATTTATTTTCCCCATTTTAAGGGTCAGTATGAAAAACAAAACAAAACACCCTCGGAAGTCTATGTTCTCTTCAGCATGAATTCTGTTGTTGCCTTGTATTAGCTCAGTATTGAACATTTTAACTGGTCAGCAGCAGTATTTAATGAAAACATATTTTAATGGTATCAAGTTAGTGACAAAACAACTAATGGCTAAAGTTTACATTTAAAAAAAAATTGTATTGACCCTAATTAAAACAGTGAAGGCTCATCTCTGTTGAAAATACTGAGATGTGTCATACAGTTGGTTAAGAAAAATCAACTCTCTGTGTTGCTGTGGTTATTGCTGTTATTATTCTGACTCCTGGAAGCCTTGGGAGTGCAGAGTAAAATTAGTCCATCTGCCTTTCCAAGTGTTCTGGGTGGATTCAAATAGCCAACCTTTAAACTAGTACTTCAGCACACAGCCTTCAACTCATGTGGTTATGTTTGCGTTCTTTCTTTATTAACTGTCCATTGTCTTTATTGTTGTTGTTGTTGTTGTTGTTAAGCGCAATCGAGTCATAGATGACTCATAGTGACCCTATAAACAAAAGACCTGAACAACTGTGTAACTTTCATTGTTTCTCCAAGTTCATAGGGTTTCCGGAGGCAAGCGATTTTGGAAGTGTATGCCACTCCTGCTTCCAAGCTTGTTTTAATCGGGGAGCTCTACCAAACACTATCCACCACGGGTAACCATTATCACATCTGACATATCAGTGTCACAGTGTTTAGCATCACAGCAACCACGAGTTACCACGTAGTCTTTATTAGAGAGCTAATTAGGTGGCCTCCAGCAGCTGCTCCATGAAATAATCTCCCCTACCAGAATTCACTGAAACCAAAACCACTGCCATTCAGTCAATATTAACTCACAGCATCCCTCCACTAGGTTTCTGTGGCTATAAAGCTTAAAGGGAGAAGAGTATGCAGATATCTTTCTCCCACAGAATGGCTTGTGGATTTGAATCTCAAACTTTTTGGTTAGCACATAACCTCTTAGGACTCTTAGATTCCTATTATTCACTTCACTGAATAGTAGGAGATATAAAATGAAAACAAAACCCCGCTGCCCTCAGGGAGAATACAGTCCGGTTGGAGAAATAAGACTTTAACATATACCATTAGAGGATAGTGAGAAAGTATGTTATTAAGTGCTAAATTGGGCCGAAAAGACAATAAATGCTACAGCTAGTGAAAGAAGGGATAAATTACCAAATCACTTACTGTCTCCGTGACTCCTCTTGGATTTTTATTTTGTGTTTATGACTGCCTGTCTCCCATGTCAAGGCCAGCTCCTTTGAAGAAGGGACATTTTTGGTGCTTTTACTCCTTCGACATTTATAATTAACTGCCAGTTAAAGAAAATGGACTCGTGCCACTGTTTGTGAAAAGAACCCTTCAGAAATCACAACACTGTCTTCTACTCAATGATATTAAGATTTTTATCAAAATAACTGAACAAATTGTAGCATTAATACAGTACTCAAATAGTCTTAAAACTCTCTGAAATGGCCTCCACAAAACTTATTTCTCCGGTGACTGGCCACGCCCACTCTTGCGCATGTGCAGTTTTGCTCATGAAAGTTCTTGCACGTGCCCGCTCTTGCACCTGAGCACTCATGCATGCGCATGCGCACGCAAACCCCTTACACATTTATGTTTCTGTAAACATGCGAAAATGTGGGAGGATGGGCATTCTCCTCCAGTGTAATTAACTGCCTCTGAAAATCCGCTGGAATGCAGCTATGGGTCAGTTCGGACTCAAAGGTACATAAGAACAAAAAGAGCATAGTAACTGGATGGTTTTTTTCTTTGGAAGCAGGACTTCAAATTCTTCAGCTGACTTGTTTTACCTGATCCTTTATTAAGAATATCTTACTATCTTTAGTATCCCTGATCACATCCTGGATTCTCCTGGAGTCTTCTAGGACTTTTCCAGCCATTTCTAGAATGTGACAGGTGTAGAAGGATGAGGAAGGTCCCTGTGAACATGCGCTTGCTCCACAATGTCTCAAAGCCGAACAAGAGCAATGCTTATTACTCGACTATCTTACTAAACCTGCTGTGGGTTTTTTTCATCTTCTCTAAGCTTCTCAGCAGAATCAGTCGCTGTCTTAGTTACCTAGTGGTGCTGTAACAAAGACACCACAACTGATGACTTTAACAAACATAAATGTAATCTCTTAAGAGTTTGTTGTTGTTAGGCATCATCACGTCAGAATCAACTTATAGCTGAACCTCCAGCGGGTTGTCAAAGCCTGTATATTGCACAAGAGGAGACTGCCTATCTTTCCCCAGGGGAATAGCTGGTAGAATAGATCTGCTTGCCTTTGCATTGGCAGTGTACTATGTCACCAGAGCTCCCTTAGAGTTTAGGAAGCTTAAAGTTCAAATTCAGAGTGCCAACTCTAGAAGAAGTCTTTGTGTGTTGATTTTAGAGGAAGATCCATGTATCCTTCAATATCTGTATGCCCAACATTCCTTGAAGATCTCCAAATTTCTTGGCCTTCCTATGTGTTGAGGAGCTTCCCAACGTGGATACTAGGGTCCAAAAAATGCACTCTACTTCCAGGAAGTCTTTCTTCATGGCATGACTGTCTCCTGCTCTACTTCTTTCCTCCTCTTCTATCTCTTCTGGGATGCTGTAGTTTTTGTTAGGTGCTGAGTTCAGTACAACTATAGCAACCCTATGAACAACAGATCTGAACCCAGTCCTGTCCAGTGCCATCCTCACCACCTCTGATATACTTGAGCCCATTGCTACAGTCACTGTATCAATTTGCAGCTTGTGATACAGAAAAGTATTAGAGGAAGTCACACCCTAAGGAAACTCCTCTAGCATCAGAACAGGACTGTGATGGGGTTAAGCATAGTGCATCCCAACCAATCCTCCTAAAACTGCTTGATTTATAAGATCATGGAGACCATGACATATCTGGGGGTGGGGGTAGGGACACAATTCAATCCTTGACAGTCTGTACAACTACAACTCTCTATACTAACTAGCATCTGAAGATATTTCTCATAGAGTTGAACTTAATGACTTTTCTTGGATTTTCTCTAAGAAGCACTGGTGGCATAATATGCAAAATGTTTTCCTGTAATCAAAAGGCCAGCAGTTTGAATCTACTAATGACCTCCCATAAAGCATTATAGCCTCAGAAAACCAGTGGAGGATAGCTATGATAGCTGTAGGTTTGGAAGGAGTTTCCTCTCTCACTAATCTTAACCTCTGTTTGTCTAATGGGAAGAAGTTGTGCTACAATCCCAAAGGGAAACAGTTTGAATCCACCAGCTGATCTACAAGAGGAGGATGGACAGTCTCTTTCCATATGATTAACAGCCTCTGAAAACTCCCTGGAGGGACAGCTAAAAGTCATTTCCAACTTGATGGTGAACAACAGCAATCTAAACCTTATTGAATAAAAATCTTTGCAGTTCCCTGTAGCCCTCCCCCATACATTTTGTGAGAATGAAGCTAGAGTTTATTTGGATTTCATTTTCATTTAGTGCTTTTGTAACATTCTTAGCAGTTGTCCAAGCCATCTAACTTGGGCAGGCTAAGATTGAATGGAAACATCCAAATATTTTTACAGGACAGCACATTTCAATGGAACTCTGACATGGGTATTTAAACAAAGATAAAATGAGAGTCCTGAAATTATGAGCCCTAGGCCACTAGTAAGTATGGCAGAACTTTATAGAGTGAACCAGATTTGATCAAAGCTTTCCCTTAGAAAATACTGGCTTCTTTCCCTCTGCTCAGAGGCTTGGTATCTTGAAAACTGACTTGACCTGCTTTGAGTTGTTAGTCTGACCCTGAAGTATAACCAATCAAATATCCATAACCTCCTCTAAGGTACATAGATTTTTATTACTTTTATATGGTATATATATTCAGTACATGGGAAAATGTATAATGGCATGATTCAGATGGATTGCTATCTTATGGTGGCTGTGCCAGTAAACTGAGAATTCCATTTAACGTAGACACATGTAAAATAATAAGTCTAGAGACAATGAACCAAGACAGAGAGACCATTCAAAGTGTTTACAATGCAATGTAATGATCAGGAAAATGATGTAGGGGTTCTCAAGTGATAATGCCAGAAGTGAGAACTGTTTGCAAGCTGAGCAGAAGGCTTATGTGATGCACAGAATCAAATTATGTGGGGACACACTGTGAAAATGATAGCCATAACATTCCTAAAACCTCAGCATGTGACTCTGTAACTATTTCACTAGAGGGAACTATGCACAACCAATTTCTAGTTGGATCATTACAGAAAGCTGCATCAGATGAATACATTTAGGTCAGATATTAAGATAAGCTTCCTGCCCCTAAGAGCTGTGAAACGTGAGAATGTTTAAAAGAACAACAGCAATCTCTTATTTTTATGTGGCACTTTCTCACTTAATGTTGTTTTCTTACTAACAGCCCATTTTGCTGGTTAGCATGAAACTGAGGTGCACAGAAGAAAGAATATTTCCATTTTACAGAGAGTTAAACTGAGATTTTGTAGCCAAAGACAGCAGAAAAGGCAGGTGAGGGTTTTGAACTTATGCATATTATTATCTAGCTCTTTCCTTATAGTAATAACACCTAGTCTCTAAGCATTGCCAAAAGAAATTTTGGAACATAATTTTCAGATTTTTTTTTGTTTCTTCTGATTTTTTTAATTATTATTAATTTTAATGAAAATTTCCAGAGATTTTGGATTTCCATTCATTCGTTGTTGCACTTTTCTCCCTGCCCACCTCTCCCCTCCAGTTTGTTCTTCTCTTTGAAAAGTAAAAGAAAAATTCTTTCATTGTTATATAATCCCTCCCCACCGAAGTCCATTCCACTATGCAGCAGCCTTCATTTTGGACTCATGTCATGATAATAATACCTAATCATATATACCTTTTAAACAGTTCTCTCTCTCATTTATTTCAATGAAGTATATACATTTATCCCATCTTTCTCAGTCTCCACCCAACCACTATGCAGTCCCGTTTTACAACAGTGGCACTATGCAGCATTTGTCCTTTTGTGACTGAGATATTTCACTCAACATAATGTTCTCCAGGGTCACCAATTTTTAATAATATTGCACGAGTTCCTTGTTTTTCAATGCAGCATAGAATTCCATTGTGTGAATATACTACAGCTTCTCTATCCATGCATTTGTTGATGGGCACTTGGGTTGTTTCCAACTCTTCGCTATTGTGAACAAATCTGCAATACACATGAGTGTGCATATATCTGCTTGAGTGGCAGTTATGATTTCTTTGGGGTATATTCCCAGTAGTGGAATTGCTGGGTCAAATGGTATTTCTATTTCCAACTTTTTGAGAAAGCCCCATACTGCCTTCCGGAGGGCTGCACCATTTTACATTCCCATCAACACCATCCTACCTTCTAAGGAACATTCTGGCTACATTCTGGTTCCAGTCTCTTCACAACCTCGCCAGAATTTGTTGTTTACTGTTCTGTTAAATTTTGCTATTCTTAACTGGGGTGAGATGATATCTCATCGTTGTTTTGATTTCCATTTCTTTTAGAGCTAGGGATTTTGAACATTTCTTCATGTGTTTGTTTGAAGATTTTTAATGACTCTATTTTTTTCCTCTATGAAAGCAAAAGATACACTTATTTCCTTTTTAAACTTTAGTGTCCTGAAATATACCCTTTGGGTTCAGAATAGTAGAAACTTTTGTGGTGACTTGTGTTTTTTTATGTGGTATTCTGCCCTGGTTCTTTGGAAAAATGGCTTGATAGATTTTTCAAGAATATATTCTGTGGTAGAATTAGTGGTGATAGAAGGCAGGGAAAAGAGGATTTTGTTTTGGGGGCTCTGACAGGAGCCTGTCCTGAGGAAACAGAGAGAGAGGCAGTTGTCCTTAGGATTTGTCCTTAAGATCTGGGAGGAGAAAGTCCATACAGCTGAGAGGAGCTGAGAGCTGTGCTGTATTGAAGAAGGGAGATTTTGCCTACATGTTTCCTGATCCTGGTCCTGTTCTTCATTATGAATTGTATGTAGCCAGTTGATATTGATCTCAAGTGATACCATGTTACCTCCTAAATAAACCACTTTAACTGTAAGTATTGCCAAGTGTGTACAGTGTGGCCATTGCAATGGATTCTTAAACCCAGAGGGGAAGTAAACTGAGATTAGAAAAAATTTCCTGCCCTTACGGGTTGTGAAGATCCCTATGTGGAAGGAAAAGATGATATTAGAATTGGTAAAAGGTTGGAGAAAAGAGGTGAATCTGACATCAAACTCACAAAGGACAACCTTGGGCTGATCTTGGTCATTATCTCCTATGAAGTTAGGCAAGCTCTGCCACTATTACTCCCACCATTTGAGAACTTTTGGTGGAAAGTAATCAGTATACTCCAAGGATGACCAAAATCAAGTCTCCTATCCCACATACTTTTCTCCAGTGTGATCTCAATGCTATTACCATCAGGTGGTGCTATATCCAGGTTGCTTTTATAGGAGATTATTGTTGTTGTTGTTGTTGTTGTTGTTATGTGCCGTCGAGTCGCTTGCAACTCATAGCGACCTTAGTACAACAGCCCTAAACTCCACTCTGTCCTGTGCCAATCGCAATGTCTCTGACACTCCCATCCCAATTATCCCAGTCACTGAATCAATCCACCTCATA
>NW_006400010.1:4060448-4069398 GCF_000299155.1 Elephantulus edwardii
AGGGATTCTGAAGCTTCATTTGACATACTTTGGACATGTTGCAAGGAGGGACTGGTCCTTGGAGAGGGACATCATGTTTGGCAGAGTGGAGGGGTGGCGAAGGAGAGGAAGACCTTCGATGAGACGGATCGATTCTGTGATGAGACGGATCGATTCTGTGACTGGAGTGGTGGGAGTAATTACGTTTGAGATGGCTAGGTTGGCACAGGACAGAACAACATTTAGAGCTCTTGTACATAGGGTCGCTACGAGTTGCAAATGACTCGATGGCACATAACAACAATTCCACCCACTATAATAATAGTGTGATTTCTATAATAAACTATAGACTATTGTTTATGGAGTGCTGGTGGCTTAGTAGTAAGGAGCTGTGTTGCCAACTCAAAAACAAATAGTTTGAATCCACCAACTGTTCTGCAGAAGAAATATGCACAATCTCTACTTGTGCAATTCACTGCTTCTGAAAACCCACCAGAAGGTCAGCTATAGGTTGGTTACGACTTGATGGTACACAATAACAACATGAAAAATACAGTATACAGCAAGTACATAGTATATAGAGTACACAGCTAGAAGATAACTATATACAGTACATACTCTCTGTGTGTGTATATGTATGCATGTGTGTATGTATGCATGTGTGTATTTCTTTGTTATGTGCCACTGAGTAGACTCCAACTCTTAATACCTCTGAACCTTACACTATGCTAAGCCAGTCTATCTCCAACACACTCAGTTACTGTATCTATCCATCTCATCCTGGGTCTTCCTCTCTTGTGCTGTCCCTCCACCTTACCAAGCATTATGTCCTTTTCCTGGCAACATGCCCAAAGAATGTGAGACAGAGCTTAAATATTCTTGCCTCCAAGGAGCAACTTGGCTTCATCTTCTCCAGGACAGACCTGTTTGTTCTTTTGGTGGTCCATGGTATGTTCAATAATCTTCTCCAACACAATTAAAAGCTATCAATTCTTCTTCTGTTATCCTTAGTTATTATCCAGCTTTCTGATGTGTAGCAAGTAACTGTAAAGAGCATGGCCTGCGTCAGGTGTACCTTAGTCTCTAGACTGACACCATTGCTCTTTAGCACTCTGGAGAAGTCCCTGATAGCAGATTTTTCCAATGCAATTCATCTTTTGATTTCCTGACAAGGTGCCAAAGGTGTTGATTGTGGAACCTAGTAAACTGAAATTGTTAATAATTCCAATCTCTACTCCATTTTTCATGGTGATTTTGCAGTGGTTACAATCTTTGTCTTTTTGATGCTGAGCTCAGTCTATGTTGGAGTCTGCACTCACTCCTTGACCGTCTGCAGCAGATGCTTCAGGTCCTCCTCAGTTTTGGCAAGCAATGTGTTACCTGTATAGCACAAGTTGCTGATGAGTCTTCCTCTAATACTGATGCCTCATTTCTCCTCAAAGAGTCCAGCTTTCTGAATAATCTGTTCTGCATATAGATTGAAAAGGTATGGAGAGGATGCATCCCTGACACATTCCTTTCCTGACTTTGAACCATGCGGTGTTTCCTTGCTCTTCTCTGATGACTGCATTCTGTTTCAAATATAAGTTTTGCATAAGCACAACCAACTGTTCTGGGATTCCCATTGTTCTCAAGGTTTGCCACGTTTGTTGTAATCCACACAGTTAAATGCCTTTGCATAGTCAATAAAACAGACAGACAGACATTCCAGTCAGGGCAGAGCCAAAATTCATCTGGCATCGGCAATGATGTCTCTGGTACTGTGCCCTCTTCTAAACCCAGGTTGGACTGTTTGTAGCTCTTGCATGTGATGTTAGTGATATTGTTCAATAATTTCCACACTGAATGGGATCATCTTTTTTTGAAATGGGAATAAATAGGAATCTCTTCCAGACATATGGTCAGGTGGTTGTCCTCCAGATTTCTTGGAACAGCCTGGTGAGCATATCCAGGGCTGCATCTGTTTGTTGAAATATATCAATTGGTATTCTATCAATTCCTGGGGCCTTGTTTTTTGTTAATTCCTTCAGAGCAGCTTGAACTTCCTCCGTCACCACTGCCTCTTGATCATAAATTGTTCCATGAAATTCTCCTACGTCAGCTAATTATTCCTGGCTCAATGTATTCTTTCCATCTTCTTTTGATACATCTTTCTGTATATATAGGGCATACATTCTACATATATTATATATGATATGTATGATGTTGTTATGTGCTGTCAAGTCACCTGAGACTTATAGCGACTCTATGTACAACATCCCTAGACTCTACCCTATCCTGTGCCAATCTCACCATCTCTGACACACCTACCCCCATTACCCCAGTCACTGAATCAATCCATCTCATCGAGGGTCTTCCTCTCCTGTGCTGTTCCTCCACCCTCCCAAGCATGACACCCCTCTCCAAGGACTGGTTCCTCCTTGCAACATGTTCAAAGTATGTCAGTTGAAGCCTCAGAATCCTTGCATCCAAGGAACAGCCCGGCTTCACCCTCTCCAGGACAAACCTGTTTGTTTTCCTAGACGTCCATGGCATATTCAATACTCTTCTCCAACACCACAGCTCAAAGGATATATAGTCATAACATATATTCTGTATATATTGTTGTTGTGTACCGTTGAGTCAGAAATGACCCATAGCTGACCCTCCAACAGGTTTTCAGAGGCAGTAATCTCATGGGAGGAGATTGCTCATTTTTCTCCTGTGGAACAGCTGCTGGATTCAAACCATATACCTTTGGAAATATAGCACAGATTCTTACTACTAGGCCAAAAGAGTTCCCATCAACCTATATCTGGCCCTCCAGTTAATAGCACAGTAGGAGATTGCCTTCTCCCATGGAGCAGATGGTGGATGATTCGAACCACATGCCTTCAGGATTGCAGTGCAGGCCACCAGAGCTCATGTCAATGCTCTGTATATAGTGATATATATAGCATATATTATATATACAGAAGATAGTAAGAATAATAACTGGATGAAGGGCTTGTATTCAACAAAAAGTGGTTGCTTAGAAAAGGAGTTAGAATTCAAATGTTAGAAACCTTGTCTTTCAAATAAACCAAATGTTTGAAAGTCTCAGTGAGAATCATACATGCTGTAACAGTATAGAGTTCTGGTGGCTTAGTTGTAAAATTGTCCTTCTAATGCAAAAGTACAGAGTTTGAATGCACCAACCATTCTGTGGGAGAAAGATGGGAAAACTCCTCCTCTGTGATATACTGTCTCTGAAAACATACTGGAGGGTTGGTCAGTTCCAACGAGATTTATTATCTCTGAAAACACAATGGAAGGTCAGCTAGACTGTACATAACAACATATACAGTACATACTCTAATATATATACACTTTAAAGGCAGCTAAAACAGAAAACAAAAATAAATCCACAGCTGTCCAGTCAATTCCAACCGACAGTGACTCTTAGAGCGAAACTGCCCCACAGGGTTTCTAAGGCTGCAAATCTTACAGAAGCTGTCACATCTTTCTTCTGCTACCTGAAAGAAACTAATGCTTAATCCACTGCTCCTGCAATAATTTACCAAAATGAAAACCAAACCTCCCACTATAGTTCCTACCCAATGCAACTTTCCATTGGGTCTCCAAGGCTGTAAACTTTTATGGGAGCACATCACTCCATCTCTTTCCTACCTGGCAACTGGCAAGTTCGAACATGCTACCAAGGCCTCTTGAGATAATTTAAATCTTGCTGATGAGTCTTCCTCCAATCCTGATGCCACATTCCCCCTCATAGATTCCAGCGTCCTGAATAATCTGTTCTGCATATAGATTGAAAAGGTATGGAGACAGGACACATCCCTGACACATTCCTTTCCTGATTTTGAACCATGCAGTGGTGTTCTTTAACTCCCCCATTTTTGTGTCGACTTTTCACTCTGCTTAGTCTGTCGATGCCAATTCCAGGGTTTGTCTGCTAATCCTCTCAAACTCCTTATAGTATGTTATAAGCGATGATATTCTCTGCTTATTTCATCTTCCAACCTACTCCCATCTGCTCTCTAATTCCCAGATAGCTGCTGAAATATTTCATCTGTTTTTGTGACCTTCTTATTCTGTTATGTAGTTTTCATTTTCTTGATGTTTTATTTTGTATTTTAATGGAAACTCAAGAAAAACAGGATGTGAATATGTATGCTTAGGTCACATACTGAATCAGAAGATCAGTCTCTCTCCTTTTTATCCTTTAAGATTAGACTGTTCCTATATCTAATAGGGGAACTCTTGTGGCACATTCTGTGGGCAGTTGTCCTACTACTCCAAAGGTGGCATCTCTCTGGCAGTTTGAATCCACTGGTGGATCCACTTGAGAAAGATGAGCTATCTCCTCCCAGGCAATTTACAGCCCTGAAAACTTGCTAGATGGTCAGCTATTCGGATGGTTATAACTCAAAAGCAACGAGGGTAGGGTTTTTCCCCAATATCTAGTTCTAGTACAATGAGGGTGATTTCAATATTTAACTGAATGTATACATAATCTTTTTAAGAGAAGAAAAGCAGACAATTAAAAAACCTCAATATCCATGAGGAAAAGTTGGTTCATGTTTGGTGAGCTTTATTCCTAACTTCTAATTTATTTTATCTTTATACATTAAATATATAGATAAATGTATATTAAGTGGTAGGCACTTATGTGGGAAGGAAAGAAATGTTTAGACACAATGGGATTAATTGTGGAAGTTAGGAGTGGCACTAAGAGTGATGTTAACAAACTTTTCTTCATGGACATTGAGAGTTTTGCTAATTGGATGTTTTTTTATTTCCTTAAAAAGATTATGTGTACATTCAATTAAATATTGAAATCACTCTCGTGAAAATAATAAAAATTTGTAAATACTCTCTCAGCTGGAAATCTCACTTAGCAATTTATCCTAAAGAATGATAAAATACCTGAAAAAAGAGAGTGTACGTACAAGCTCATTGTGGTAACTAATTTTTATCATCTTAAAAAAAATTGAAAAACTTAAATTAGCATTAATAATGAAGTGATGACTCATTACCAATTAGCATTAATAACAAAGTCATGAGTCATTACCAATGACTTGATGACACCTTACAAAAACAGTTATTGGAATATCATATGTGTTTGTTGTTGTTATGTGCTGTCGAGTCGCCTGCAACTAGTAACAGCCCTAAATCCTGCTCTGTACTGTGATAATCTCACTGTTTCTGACACATCTACCCCTATTACCTCAGTCACTGAATCAATACACCTCATAAAGGGTCTTCCTCTCCTGCGCTGTCCCTCCACCGTCCTAAGCATGACGTCCCTGGTCCCTCCTTGCAACATGTCCAAAGTATGTCAGATAAAGCTTCAGAATCCTTGCCTCCAAGGAGCAGCCTGGTTTAATCCTTTCTAGGATGAACCTGTTGGTTTTCTTAGCAGTCCATGGTATATTAAATACTTTTCTCCAGCACCAAAGCTCAAAGGCATCAATTCTCCTTCTATCCTCCCTAGTCATTGCCCAGCGGTCTGATGCATAGCAAGTAAAGGCCTGTATCAGGCGCACCATAGTCTCCAGAGTGGCATCATTGCTCTTCAGTACTTTGGAGAAGTCCTTGACAGCAGACTTTCCTATCGCAATATGTCTTTTAATTTCCTGGCTGCTGGTTCAAGAGTGTTGACTGTGGGGCGAAGCAAACTAAGCTGTTAACAATCTCCATCTCTTCACCATCTATTATGATGCTGTCAATTGGCCCAGTGATGAGAATTTGTTTTCTTGATGTTAAGCTTCAATTCATATTGAAAGCTGCAGTCCTTGACCTTCTGCAGCAAGCGCTTCAAGTCCTCCTCAGTTTCAGCAAGCAGTGTTGTATCACTTGCATAACGCAAATTGTTGATGATTCTTCCTCCAATCCTGATGCCACATTTTTCCTCATACAGTCCTGCCTCCCACATAATCTGTTCTGCATATTGATTGAAAAGGTATGAAGATAGGACACATCCCTGGCACACACCCTTCCCAATTTTGAACCATCAAGGTAGAGTCTGAAATCATTGGGGCAAACCTGGGAGGCAGAGCAGTGTGAAAGAGGCATCTCAGAAGGGAAGAGAAGGGCCAGGAGGCAGGGACTGCAGCTTCCCCCCCCCAATAGATAAACGCAGCCCAGAAACCCACAGATCAAGAAGACGGAGTCTGAAATCACTGGGCCTCAGGCCAGGAAAATAACACTATATACCAGATCTACAAGACACATCACCCTCACTTGGGAAACATTACCCTCAAACTCAAGAGACACTGGCCACAGCATAAGAAATTGGTAGCAGCTTGAAGCATTTGGATCAAGAGAAAATTATTATTGAATCATATATGTAGTATAATGTAATATGGAGTTCCTGTATGACACCTACCAATGATTAAGTGCTAGACTACTGGAAGAAATGGTAGTGGTTCAAACATACAGATGTATCTTGGTGACAAGCTTTGTGATGTGCTTCTAAGGTCAAACCCATGAATATCTTATAGACTACACAACCAGAGCTCCTGAAGCAAAATGGAGTGATCCCTTAATGCTTGTGCTCTTAAATTCCAAGGATTTAACGTCATCTCAGCTTCCAAACTAAAGTTCATTTTGTGAGTATTATAGTTCTAAATTCTACTTTTGTGTCAGACTGGTCATTTAACATATCTGCTTTGAAAACAATTGCAACATCACAGGTGTTAATGAACTTTTAAGCAATAATCTCAATTTCTCTCTTAGTCTATGTCATAACTTTGTTTGAATAATGCTGTATCTATATTTTCATTTTATGTTTAAGTTCTCATAGTTCATAGAGTTTCCAGAAGCATGTTTTTTAGGAAATTGATGCCATTCCTGCTTCCAAACCTGTCTTAAACTGAGAGCTTCACCAAACACTGTCCAAAATGGGTAAACGTTATGCCTTTTGACACCCCAATGGCACAAGGTTCAGCATCACAGCAACCCCAGGTTACCTCAGTACAGCATACTGACTGAAGAGTGCTGTACCACTTAGAAGGAGGTTCCTCCAAAATATAACAATCGACTTTTAAATAGAAAGGCCCTCCCCAGGTCTTGTTGACTCTAAACAGGAGGCTTAAATAGAAACAACCAAAATAGTATGTTGTTGTTATTATGTGCCGTGGAGTCACCTGCAACCCATAGCAGCCCTATGTATAGTAGCTCTGAACCCTTCCCTGTCCTGAGCCAGTCTCATTAATTCCAACACATCAACCCCTATTGCCCCAGATACTTTATCAATCCATCTCATCCTGGGTCTTCCTCTCCTTCAGAGTTCCTCCACCCTTCTGAGCATGATGTCTTTCTCCAAAGACCGGTCTCTCCTGGACACATGCCCAAAGTATGCGAGATGGAGATTCAAAATCCTAGCCTCCAAGGAGAAACTTGGTTTCACCCTCTCCAAGACAGACCTATTTGTTTTCTTGGCAGTCCACGGTATGTTCAAGACAAGGTTTCAGGTCTTTTGTTCATTGGGTTGCTAAGAGTCATGCTCGACTCGACGGCAATCAACTACAATATGTTTAAGTTATTTTTGTCAAAACATGAAAGAATGTCTTCAAAGTCCTTGAATTCCAAGAACAGTTTGAAAAATATTAGAATAAAAGATTTTCAGATTTTTGTCTTTTGAACAGTCTCATTTCCGCACGAAAATAATTTTCAGATGTCCATTCTGCCGCTCAGTTTTCATTCGCTTTGGCAGAATTTTATATATAAGTCCCACACGTTATATTTCTTCTCCCCACATTTATTCTGGTATTTTCAAGCTAGAGAATATAGGCTTTATTGGCCATACAATCTGTCCACCTGGGTGCTAGTCAAATTTCTGTCTCATATCTATAGCTGGAAGACAAGTTATGATGTCTAATCCTTCATGTTGCAGTTTTTTCCCTATGAGTCTCAGCTTACTGAAACAAATTCTCCCAACTGTGTCATAAGAAAAACAAAGGTAAGAAGTTAATAATAAATTATAATAAAAAGCTTGGAGGCAGGAGTGACATCCACTTCCAAAATAGCTTGTCTCCAGAAACACTTATGAATTTGGAGAAACAATGAAAGGTATACAAGTGTTTAGGTCTTTGGTTCATAGGATTGCTATGAGTTGTCTACAACTTGACGGCACTTAACAACATCACCACCAACATAGAGAGCTCTGTTGGCCTAGTGGATAGAAAGTTATGCTACCAAGCCAAAGGTAGGTGATTTCAATCTGCAGCCCTCAGGCCTGGTTTTGGTTTTGGTCAAACATTCTTCCAAGTGGTATAGCACTGGTCTTTCCATTTGCTATACAGCAGTAACTCGTGGTTGCTGTGATGCTAAACACTGTGACACTGATGTGTCAAATGCGAGAATCATTATCCATGGTAGACAGTGTTTGGTGGAGCTCCCTGAATAAAGCAAGCTTGGAAGCAGAAGTGGCATCCATTCTTTAAATAGCTTGCCTCCGGAAACTCAATGAATTTGGAGAAATGGTGAAAGTTATACAAGTGTTCAGGTATTTTGTTCATTAGGTCGCTATGAGTTGTCTACGATTGGACGGCACTTAACAATAACATGTAATATATACTGTTACTATGAAGGTGCTATATATAATGTCACCGAGGAGCTCCATTGTGCTTGTGTGTGAAGTCTGTGTTTCCAAGGCTGTGTTTGTTACTGTCATCTTCCCCCTTGTTACTATTTGCTGTCAAGTCAATGTCAACTAATGGTGACCCCACAGAGTAAAACTACTCCATATGGCTTTCAAGTATGTGACCCTTTACAAATAGACTTCCAGACGTGTCTTCTAAAGCATTTTTCGATGCAATTAAATTGCTAACCTTTTGGTTAGTAGGCCTGTGCTTAACTATTTGAGATGGTCAGTATGACCTTCATAGGAGCTGACAAGCTAATCATAAGAAAGAATGAAGGCTCTTTTCTAGAAGCCCTGAATAAGCAAAGCACTCCTTAAAAATAGAAAAAATGTAGGAGGCATCTC
>NW_006400010.1:4069498-4080856 GCF_000299155.1 Elephantulus edwardii
CCAATTGGTCCAGTGGTGAGAATCTTTGTCTTCTTGACATTAAGCCTCAATCCATATTGTAGGCTGCAGTCCTTGACACTCTGCAGCAGGCGCTTCTGGTGCTCTTCTGTTTCAGCAAGTAGACTTTCCCATGGCATTGCACCTTTTAATTTCCTGGCTACTGGTGCCAAGAGTGTTGACTGTGGAGCCAAGCAAACTAATGCTGTGAACAATCTCAATCTCTTCTAGGAGACAATACAATTTCTTATTTGTCAACTAGAATATTATTTTTACAATCCTTTAGCCATAATGAGGTTACTATACTCTAAAGGAGCCCACAATAGCCCAAAAAGAGAAAACATACAGAAACAAGATCTGAGATTACAGTTAAGAGAGAAATTACTGGGCACCTCTGACCTCCTCTAGCCTTCTACTGTGCCAGCTCCATCTTGTTACAAAACATGTGAGTCTGGGAACCAGAATTATCCAAACCAGCCTTTCCTAATGTCCTGACCCTCTTGAGAAGTGATAAAATGATTTATTGTTCTAAAGCCTTAGGAGTGATTTCCTACATATCAATGGTAACTGGAACAAAATAAAAACCTTCTCAAGAGTAGTGGACATTTATGGCCATCTAGCATCATACCCTCCGTAGATATCTGAACTAGATGGTGCCAGTTCTGAGACCTTCCTGCCTTCTGGCCCTTAGAAGTTGTCTTTGTCTTGCTTACCTCCAGGCCTAACTCTTTAGTCTTTCTATCTTTAGGTTCCTTTTATCCTTTCAATAAATGTTGACAAACTCACTTTCTATGATGGACCATGTATCTGAAAAATAATTCCATTTTAATAAGCCATAATTGACATTCAATAAACTGCAGATAATAAAGTAAGCATTTTGAAAAATGTGTACATCACTAAACATAGGATATGGAACAAATCTATTAATCTCATCTGTTCAAAATTTCTTCATCTTCTTTTGTAGTCCCACCTTCTTGTTCCTCTGACATCACTCTCCTCAAGCAGTAATCAATCTAGACTTTTATAATAAAGATTCATTTACATTTTCTCAAATTTATCTGAATGGAGTCACACACTTGCTTTTCTTGGGCTTCTTTCACTTAGCATAAGTATCATGAGCTTTATCCATGTATATTCATTCATTCTCTCTCTCTCTCTCTCTCTCTCTCTATATATATATATATATATATATATATATATATATATACATACACACACACATATATAACCTTTGTAATTACTTACTATGCATTGGAAAGCTAGACAATGACTAGGGATGATAGAGAATTGATATCCGTGAGTTGTTGTGCTGGAGAAGAGTATTGACTATATCATGGACTGCTAGGAGAACAAACAAGTTCATCCTAGAGAGTATGAGACCAGGCTGCTCCTTGGAGACAAGGAATCTGTAGCTTCATCTGACTTATTTTAGACATGTTGTAAAGCAGGACCAGTCCTTGGAGAGGGAAGTCATGCTTGAGAGGGTGGAGGGACAGCACAAGAGAGGAAGACCTTTGTTGAGATAGATGGATTCAGTAAGATTGGCACAGGATAGAGCAGGGTTTAGGGCTGTTGTACATAGGGTCACTATGAGCTGCAGGAGACTCGACAGCACATTAACAACAACAACAATATATGTATATCACAACCTGTTTATACATTTGCTTGTTGATGATAGGAATTTATGTAGTTTCTAGTTCATGATTAAAATATATAATCTGCTATGAAAATATGCATACAGGTTGGTTCACATCACTCGTCTTAAATTTACTGGAGTAAATAGGAGTGACATTGCTGTGTCATATTGGAGGCACATGTTTTAAGATACAACCATTTTTACCAAAATGGTTGTATAGCTCCACATTTTCACCAGCAGTGCATGCTTTCTTGTATTTCCTACTGATTCTTGTATAATGACAAGCATGATTAAAAAAAACTCAAAATATGTGAATAAATAGAGTCAAACACCTAGTGTGGCTCAGCACTGTTGTTATCTTCCACCAGGATACTTATCTTTCTAGCCCTGGCATTTTCTTATTATCTCTGCATTGCAATGTTACCTTCTAGGCTCTGTAATTAAGTCAATTCTTGGAATTTTAAGCAAATAAGCTTGCACCACTTTAAGTGGCAAAATGCGGGTACTACTTAATCCAAGGATGTGAACTTTCATGGGGTTTCTCAGCTGCATCTGACAGGTTTGTGACAGCACATTCTCCTTGTCCATCAGGGTTGGGCTTTTTTTCCTCCCCATCGCAGTACTTTGTGGTCTCTGCAAAATATATTCACTTGTAGAAAGACCCTGGGAGGATGAGTCACTGTTTGTATCCAGAGAGTCAGTCACCCTTGAGGCTACACTAAAAAAAAACCAACCCTTTTTCTTTTTATTGTTTAGAATCAGGCTGCCAGAGTTCTGGTTACAGAAAGATTCCCTATCTAGGCAGAAAATTACACTGGGAGATGCTGAACAGTAAATATGAGAGGGCAGAGTGTAATGTCTTGGCCCCAAATATCTTGTCAAGCACAAAATTCAGTTTCAAACGTCCTGAGTCCTCATCATATATCAGAATCTGCCAAATACTGGAGAAAACAGAGACTATACCCTATTTTCCTATACCCATATTCCTTTAGCCAGGAAAAAAAGTGATTATAAAATGTTAAGATTTTGGAAAGATAATTTGTATCAAATGATTGTGTTGTTTTTATGTGCCTTTGAGTTGATTATGCCTCACAATGACATGAGGAATGGGAGATAGGAACCTTGCCCTATCCTACACCATCCACACGATATCTAACATGATCAAACAACTAATACCACTACTCATTGCTGCCAAGTCATACAGACTCATATGACAATCCAGTGGGTTTTCAGATGGTATAAATGGAACTAGAGGAGTGAAGCAGCTGGTGGACTTGAACTGTCTTTGGGTTGGCAGTGCAACTACTTACCACTAGGCCACCAGAGCTAATCACAGTTGTTATGTGTCTGTGTATCAAATACAACTCTGTGGCCATATGAACAACAGATTCGAACTCTGTCCTATCCTCATCATCACTTTGAACCAATTGGTGAAAGACACAGGGGAAGGATATATAACACTCAGAGGACAGGATAAAAAGGTATAGGACGATCAATGAATGGAGGTTAAATATAAAGATTGGCATAAACTTGGCTTCACTTTTGTTTACATAGCTGTGTTCCTGCTTTCATCCAATCTTACATGCTCATCTCTTATTCTGATGGGTATTTAATACTTATAAGACTTTAATGAAACTTTATCTGTCATTTTAAATTTTTTTAAATGAGCAGTTAGTTGAAATTCACTAGTAGATTCTTTGAAATATTCAAAACATAGATAAAGACTATGCTATGTAAACTATTCCAAAAGGGAAACTACTCAGTGCATTTAAGGAAGTTAAGTAACACTTACACTTAAACCTGACAAAGAAGGCACAAAAAGAAAATTAGAACACATACTACTTATGAAAATAGTTAAAAATATCTTTAAAGTATTAGCAAAAAGTTCATTAAAAATTATATGAAATGACACATAGATCTTTTTTCACTAGAAGGTACAAACCAACATTAAATATATATTATATCATAAAGTCAAAGGGGAATAGACAGTGTATTTCAAAGATACATTTAATAAAATTCATTATCTATTTCTGATACACTTTTGTAAAACAAAAAATGGTAAGAATTTGACCTTAATTAAAGAAAACGTCAATAACAATTAATTATCTATAAACACAAAAATGGCCACATTATAATCTAAGTAAAATAAAAATGTTCCTGTTTAAAACATTGGTTTTTTTAAAAAGTCAACTGGGTAGTTACTATAAAATTAGATCTGAAAGATGTTTACAGAAAATATATATTCTTTTTAAATGATATTTTATTGTAAGTTTATAAAGAACTTGGATTTCCATTCATTCATTTTTTCACATTTTCCTCCCTGCCCCTTCTTCCCCCACTTCCCCCACCCCAGTTTGCTTTTTCCTTTGGAAAAAAAAGTTCTTTCATTGTTATACAGTCCTTTCCCCCAGACCACTTTACTATGCAGTACTTATTGTGGACTCTTGTCATACAAATAATAACTAATCATATATTCCCTTTATACAGTTCTCTCTCTCATCTGTTTCAATTACATTATTTATCCTTTCTTTTCTTCATTTTCCCCCAATCCCCCCTAGCCAGTCCTGTTTTATAGCACTGGAATTATACAGTATTTGGCTTTTTGTGACTGAGATATTTCACGCAGCAGAATGTCCTCCATGATTATCCATTTTGTACAATATTGCATGAGTTCCTTGTTTTTCAATGCTGCATAATATTCCATTATGTGAATAGACCACAGCTTCTCTACCCCATTCATTTGTTGATGGGCACTTGGGTTGTTTCCAACTCTTTGTTATTGTGAACAAATCAGCAATACACATGGGTGTGCATACATCTGCTTGAGTGGCAATTCTGGTTTCTTTAGGGTATATTCTCAGTAGTGGAATTGCTCGGTTAAATGGTATTTCTATTTCCAACTTTTTGAGAAAGCCCCATACTGCCTTCCAGAGTGGTTGCACCACTTTACACTCCCACAAACAGTGAATAAGGGTTCCAGTTTCTACACAACTTCACCAGCATTTGTTG
Organism: Elephantulus edwardii; assembly: GCF_000299155.1. Lineage (NCBI taxonomy): Eukaryota > Metazoa > Chordata > Mammalia > Macroscelidea > Macroscelididae > Elephantulus > Elephantulus edwardii. The sequence goes on from NW_006400010.1 coordinate 4,074,141, forward strand.
TTTGCTGTTTTGTTAAATTTTGCTATTCTTACTGGGGTGAGATGATATCTCATGGTTGTTTTTATTTGCATCTCTCTTAGAGCTAGGGATTTTGAACATTTTTTCATGTGTTTGTTTGCCATCTGAGTGTCTTCTTTGGTGAAGTGTCTGTTCATATCCTGTGCCCATTTTGTGGTTGGGTTGTTTACCTTTACCTTGTTTTGATGCTCGAATGAATATTCTATAAATTCTAGATATAACTCCCTTATCAGACATGTCATTACCAAATATTTTTCCCCAGTCTGTGGCTTCCCTTTTTACCCTGTTGGAGAAGTTTTTTTATGTGCATAGGGATTTTATTCTTAGAAGGTCCCATTCATCTGTTTTATCCTCTCCTGGTTGTAGGTTTTTCAGGATGCTTGGAAGACTGTTCAAGTTGTGGATTAGTGCTTCTAGGGTTCTTACAAGCTTCTTTCTAATGAAGTTTATAGTCCTTGGTTTTAGTCCTAGGTCCTTCATCTACTTTGAGTTGGTTTTTGCATATGGTGTGAGGTGTGGGTCTTACTTGAGTTTTTGAGTTTTCTGCAGATGGTTTTCCAATTTTACCAACACCATTTGTTCAAAAAGTCTGTTATTTCCTCACTTAACTGATTTCATCTCCTTGTGGAAAATCAGTTGATCATAGGTAGATGGGCTAATTTCTGGGTTCTCAATTTTGTTCCATTGATCTATGTGTCTGTCTTTGTACCAGTACCATGCTGTGACCACCACAGCAGTGTAGTAAGATTTGAAATCAGGAGTGAGATGTCTCCTATCTTGTTTCTCTTTTATAGGAGTGCTTTGTTTATTCAGGATCTCTTTCCATTTCAAATTAAATTGGAGATTGTCTTTTCCATCTCGTCAAAGAATGGTATTGGTATTTGTATTGGGATTGCACTAAATGTATAGATTGATTCTGATAGGACTGTCATTTTCACAATACTGAGCCTTTCTATCCATGAGCAAGTTATATTCTTCCATTTCTCCAGGTCTCTGTTTCTTGTAGTAATGTTTAGTAATTTTCTTTGAATAGATCCTTTGTGTTTCTAGTTAGATTTGCTCCTAAGTATTTAATCTTGTGGTTAGCTATTGTGATATGTATTGTTCTTCTTAGCTCCAGTTATATATTCTCTTTGTCACTGTAGAGAAATCCAGTTGATTTTTGTATGTTGATCTTGTCACTTTGCTGAAATGGTTAATTATGTTCAATAGTTTTCTTGCTAAGGCTTTACTGTTTTCTAAGTATACTAGCATATTATCTGCATATAATTTTACCTCCTCTTTGCCAATTTGGATACCTCTTATTTCCTTCTCTTGTCTTATTGCTATCACTAAGACTTCTAATACAATACTGAATAGGAGAGGTGATAGTGGGCATCCTTGCCTAGTTCCTGGTTCTCAAAGGGAACAATCTCTTCATTGAGAACAACACTGATTCTCAGGTTTGCATATATACTTTACTAAGTTGCATATATACTTTACTCTGTTGAAGAAATACACTTCTATTCCTATTTTGTTGAGTGTTTTAATTAGGAAAAGATGTTGAATTTTTTTCAAAGGTCTTTTCTGCATTAACTGATAGGATCATGAGGTTCTTGTTCTTTGCTTTGTTAATGTGATGAATAATACTGACTGTTTCTCTTATGTTGAACCATCCTTGCATACCTATTATGAATCCCATTTGGTCATGGTGAATTTTTTTCTTATGTATTATTAGATTCTATTGGCCAAGATTTTATTCAGGATTTTTGCATCTATGTTCATGCGAGATATTGTCCTATAGTTTTCTATTTTGGTGGTGTCTTTACCTGGTTTTTGTATCAAGCATATGTTTGCTTCATAGAATGAGTCTGGGAGAATTCTATCTTCTTCTGTTTTCTGAAATAGTTTATATAGAATTGGTGACAGTTCTTCTCCGAATATTTGATTAAATTCACTTGTAAAACCATCAAGGTGGAGTGCAGAGACCTGATTGGTAAACCAAGAAGCTTTGGTTTTCCCTTCAAGGACAAGCTCCAGCTATCTAATTCTCTTCTGATTGAGCTTAAGGGGTCCCATGTATTCCAGATAAACAGCAGTGACACCCCCCACACACACATAGTACGTCACTCAAGTTCCAGCATCACTCCCAGTGCATGTCAGCTTCTGGTGTAGGTGTCGGTGTCAGGGCAGAAATTCCAGGCCCGGGCCAGCAGTGTCAGGACTGGAGCTCACAGTACAGGGCGTCAGTGTCAGCAGAGGAGTTCTGCGTGTGGAGCACTGGCACCAGGACCAGGGTTCCGGAGGTCAGGACTGAAGCTCCAGCTCAGGGCATTGGGGTCGGGGCTGGAGTTCCCAGAATGGAGTCACCTGTGGTGGGGCCAGGGTTCCAGGCACAGGGCATCTGTGCTGGGGTCAGGGTTCAAGGCACAGGGCATCTATGCTGGGGCCTGCATTCCCGGCACAGGCAGATGGCGATGGGACAAGAGATTTGGACTCACACTAAGAAATTTTTATGGCAGGTACCTAGTTAATTGACTGGATTTTCAGTGTAGTAGGACATGGCCAAAGCATTATTTTTATCAGGGATCTCAAAGTGTTAGACAAGGGTAGTAATAAAACAGGATACAAGCATGATAATCTATTATTTAGAAAAGAGGAAAAGGTTTCTTTATAAAATTCAAGGTGATCATCCTGAAAAATTGTTAAAGGTGCAAAATACAAAATATATTTAAACTCACTATCATCAAGTGATTTGGTCTCATAGGGACCCTGGAGAACAGATCAAACTATCCATAAGGTTTTCAAAGGCTATCAATGTTCATGGGATGAGATTGCCTCATTTTTCTCCCACAGAGACTGGTAGATATGAATCACTGATCTCTTGCTTAGCTCAGTAAGTTAGACACTAGGATGCCAAGGGTCTAAACATAGTAAATATTAAATATTCTATAGGGGAATTCTGAGTCAATATCACCTTAAGGGCACACAACAACAGCAATTTATAAAAAAAACCCTCAATAATAATAATAAAAGTCATAAAGTACCTAAAATATCACTGAACGTATGTATTCTGGAGAGACAGAAAAGATTATTTGCATAAATGAGGCTTCATCTTACATACTTTAGGCATGTTGCAAGGAAGGACCAGTCCTTGGAGACAAGGAACATCATGCTTGGAAGGGTGGAGGGACAGAGAAAGAGAGGAAGACACTTGATAAGATGGATCAATTCAATGACTGAGGTAATGAAGACAACAATGTTGGCACAGGATAGAGCAGGTTTCAGGGCTATTATACATAGTGTTGCTATAATTTGCAAGCAACTAGATGGCACATAATAACATCATCATCAGTAAAGACTGAATCAGATAAAGAAGTGAATTTCTTTAACTTTTAAACTTAAGTAGACCTGATGACACAATGTACAAGTATGGCAGCCAAAAAGTTGGCAGTTTTAAGTCATCTGTTGTTGCTGTTGTTAAATGCCATTGAGTTGCAGATGACTCATAGTGACTCTAGGAACAAAAGACCTGAACAGTTGAATAACTTTCTTCGTTTCTCCAAGTTCATAGAGTTCCTGGAGACAAGCTATTTCAGAAGTTGATGTCATTCCAGCTTACAAGCTTGTTTTAATTAGGGAGATCCACCATGAGTAAACATTTCCACCATGAGTAAACATTACCGTGTTTGACACATCACCATCACACTTCTTAGCATCACAGCAACCATGAGGCTAAATATAATCAATTCACACCCAATGGCTAGGATACATTGCACCCTTAGTCTCACCAGAACCAGAAATCAAACATCTGTAGAATCAGGTTGTTCCAGACAACTTCCTCTCCTGGATTCCAGCCCCACACTGGTGACCAAATGTCTTTTTAAATTTCAAAACCATCAAAACTCTTTTTAAATAGGAGGCTGAATATAATCAACTCACACCCAATGGCTAGTAAACACTGAACCCTTAGTCTCACCAAAAATGGAAATCAAACCTCTGTAGAATCAGGCTGCTCCAGATGAATTCCCCCACCTGGATTCCAGCCCCACAACGGTGACCAAATTCCTTTTTAAATAGGAGGTCGAATACAGTCATCTAGTAGTTCCAAAACATCACCTGATGGACTACACAGGAATCAGATTGTTGACATCTGTAGAAAGAGACACTGGAAACACTCAGTATCAGCAGTAAAAACTGGGCCATGATTTACCGTAGAACAGACCATCAACTGTTCAAATGCAAGTTCAAACTGAAATTGAAGGAAATTAAAAGAAGAAACAAAATACGACCTTGAGAGTATCCCCACTGAATTGAAAACTATATAAAGAATAGATTTGACACAATGACCTCTAATGATCACAGACCAGATGAGTTGAGGAATGACATCCAGGACATCCTCCATGAAGAAAGCAAAAGGTTAAAACAAAGACAGGGAAGAAAGAAAAGATCAAAGTTGATGTTAAAAGAGAGTCTGAAACTTGTGCTAGAATGAAAAGAAGCCAAAACAAGGGGAAGTAATACTGATGTGAGAGAGTTGGACATTAGATTTCAAAGGGCAGCTCAAGAAGAGAAAGCAAAGCATTATAAAGAAAAGTGCAAGGAGATGAAGTTATAAAACCAAAAGGAAAGAATATGTTTGGCATTTCTCAAGCTGAAAGAACTGAAGAAAAAGAAATTCAAGCCTTGATTTGTGACAATGATGGATTCTATAGAGTCAGTGTACCAGAAAGAATCATTCTACATGGAATCATTTCAAGAAATGATACACGATCAAGAACCAATGACAATGCAGGAAGAAGTCCAAGATGAATTGAAGGTATTAAAGAAAAAAAAGACTCTAGAAAGCGATGGATATTAATTGAGGTGCTTTAGAAACAGATACAGCCCCAGACATGTTTTCTCAACATAATCTCTGCCAAGAAATATAGAAGCCAACTGCCTGGAAGAGATTCATATTTGTTCTTATTCCCAAGAAAGATGATCCAAAAGATGGAAGAAATTATCAAACAATATCATTAATATCACAAGAAAGCAAAATTTTACTGAAGATTATTTTTTAAAGGCTGGGAAATACATCAACAGGGAACTGTCAGAAATCTAAGCTGGTTTCAGAAGAGGCCATGGCACAAGGGATATCACTGTCAATGTGGATTTTGGCTGAAAGTAGAGAATAACAAAGATATTTCCTGTGTTTTATTGGTTATGAAAGGGCATTTGACCATGTGGATGACAGAAAATTACAGGCCAACACTGAGAAAAATAGAAATCCCAAAATATGTAAAAGTGCTTATATGAAACTTACATAGAGTAAGAAGCAGTTTTCAGAACAAAACAGCAGAACAGTGCATTGTACTCTTTCCCCAAACATTTTCTCTCTGGATTCTGAGCAAATTATTTGAAAAGCTGGACTATATAAAAAAGAATGTGGCTTCAGGATCTGAGGAAGACTCATCAACAACCTGTGTAATGCAGATGACGCAGCCTTGCTTGTTGAAAGTGAAGAAGGCTTGAAACACTTGCTGTCGAAGATCAATTACTACAGCCATCAATGTGAATTACATTTCAACATCAAGAAAACAAAAAAACCCTTACCATTGAACCAACAAGTAACACCATGACAAATGGAAAAAAGACTGAAGTTGTCAGCAATTTCATTTCACTTGGATCCACCATCAACATCACTGGTACTGTTGTTTTTGTGTACTGTAGAGTCGGAGCCAACCCACAGCTGACCCTCAGCTATGTTTTCAGAGGCAGTTAATTGCACGGGAGGAAACTGCCCATCCTTCTCCCCAGAGCAGCTAGTGGCCTCAAACCATATGCCTTCAGTATTACAGTGTTGCTTCTTGCCACTAGGCCACCAGTCAAGAAATTTGAAGACCTGTTGCACTGAGAAAATCTACTGTCAAGGACCTATTAAAGTCCTAAAGAGCAAAGACGTTTTAAAGACTAAGGTGTGCCTGATCCAATTCATGGACTTTAAAATTACCTCTATGCATCTGAAAACTTGACAATGAATAAGGCAGACCAAAGAAGAAGATACACCTTTGAATTGAAATGCTAGTGAATAGTACTGAATATGCCACAGACCACCAAAGAACAACCAAATTTGTCTTGAGGGTTATGCAACCAGAGTGCTCTTTTAAGGACAAGAAGGTGAAACCTCATCTTACTTACTTTGGACATATTTTCAGGAGAAATTAATCCTTAGAGAGAGAGAGATCATACTGAAAGATCAGTGAAAGACAGGAAGGCTCTCAGTAAGCTCAATTAGATGGATTCTTGTTCTAACTACCACAGGGGCTTGAGCATGACAGATCATAAGGATGGCACAAGAAAGGACAAGGTTCAGAACTGTTTATACAGTTGATATGAATCTTAGTCTGCTTGATGGTATCTAGCAACAGCAACAGTGACTTCAAGGATGAAAACCCCGGAGATCTGCTTCCATAAAGATTACAGCCAGGAAAATCATATGAAGCAGTTCTACCCTGTCACATGCAATTGCTATGGGTTGATGGCTAACAACAATAAGAACAACAACAACATTTTATAATACCAAGCTATCCCAATATAGATTTTATTATTAACAAGATGATTTTAAAATGGAAGAACAAGCTGTTAAGTAACTAATTATGGTTTGTAGGAACTTGTTCTATGTTAAAACATATTCTAAAATTGCAATAATTAAAACTCTCATGTTCAAAGAGATAATG
>NW_006400010.1:4099075-4113853 GCF_000299155.1 Elephantulus edwardii
ATTGCAAAGACCATGGCCTGTATCAGACACACCTTAGTCTCCAGAGAGACACCATTGCTCTTAGACAGTACTTTGGAGAGGTCCCTAACAGCAGACTTTCCCATTGCAATACGTCTTTTAATTTCCTGGCTGCTGGTGCCAAGATTGTTGACTGTGGAGCCAAGCAAACTAAAAGTATGAACAATCGCTACAATTCCCTACCACTATGCCAATATCCAGTAGGAAATGATCTTTATCTTTTTCTAGGAAAGCCTGTTGGCATAGTGCCTAGGGAGTTGCACTGTTAATTGAAAGGCCACATCTGCCTGGTGGTCTCAGCCCACCAGCCATCCCAAGGGACATAGATGGGCAATCTCTTCCAGTGTGACTTACAGTCATGAAAATCAAATGACCTCCTGGTCAGCTGAGTCAGTTCTGACTGAATGCCAATACAATAGAGCAATGTCTGTTTCCAGCTAGTGTCTTGGTTTGGGTTTTCCAGAAGCACATCTTGAGGCAAGAATTTGAATACAAGCCATTTAGGTGGGAGGTGAGCTCAGCAAACACTAGAAAATAAGTAGTAAGAAAGACATGGAAGGGGGGGAAAGCAACTACATTGCACATAGTGGCCAATCAAGCTCAACAAGGGCTGCAGACTTTGAGGAACATTCCTCTTGGATGTTCCCTCATTATCTCTCCATCATCACTGGTGGAGGAGCGCTCCCAGGTGTGTTAACTTCCTGGCACTATAGGCCTGCTCCTACATCCAGTCCTCAAGCAGAGAGATGCAGCATTTTGTATCTAAACCCCCTGGCATGATGGGTGCTTGGAGCACAGGAATGAGGCACCGGTAGAATCTGCCATGCCATTTTAGGAAGCGTTCTCAAGGTATAAGGGCTAACCAATTCCTTATTAATATCATGATCACTTATTAAAGGCTATAATTAAGTGGAGAACTTTAGATTTCATAATAAGAGTATTTCTTACAGTCTCTGGGGTTTCCAAATAGCATTCCGGACCCTCGCTGATCTCTGTTTTAGCAAGGACTTGACATATTGGGGAGAAAATCGATCTCAAGAGTGGCAAAGGTGAGAGGACAGACTTGTGTTGACATTAACCTCTTCAGGCAGTTAAATAATGATTAAAAAACAAGCCCATTTAGTACATGAGGGATTTAGGGACTGTCAGAAAGAGTTTGTCAAAAAAAATGTTGACTTTCTTTCACCTCTTATAAGCTAAAATTAGTTACCAATGAATAAATCATAAAGGCTACATACTGCAACCTCTTCCTAAATACTTGCCAAGTCATGATGCATGAAGCTTTGTTGTTTCTGTATTACTTTAACTCTTAATTCATATTTGGCCGTGACATCGTTTTAACCATGTTGCCTTTTCATATAGCTATCCAAATCTGTACAAGTAGCCAAATGAAGATGTGTGGAGCAGCACCGGTAGTATTTGTTGAGCTGTGATACAGGGAGTTTGGGTCTACATTCATTCAAATTTTGCTGAACATCTATGATGTGCCTGCCACTGAGCATGAGCTCAACACTCACGGATCAGGAAGATGTTTGCCTGCCCTCCGAAGAGCTCAGAGGGTAATAGCCATCAACTGTAGACACAACATACAAAATGCAGAAGTGCAGGATTTGTGCATGGCACATCCAGCAAAAGGTCTGGACACCAAAAATCTACCATAAGCATAGGAAAGATTGACAAATTTTGGCACCCACTGAAAGTTTAGACAATGACAATATTAATAAGGATGCAAGAGTGAATCTAGCATCTGGTTGGAAAATGGGCCATTGTTGTCATTACTCTTCAGTATCATTTTTCCTCTTGGAAATGAGTTTCCACCACCAGGTTCTAAACTGATACCAACAGTTACAGGAACACCAGTCTGCCATCTTGACCTGAAGTGAGTTCCTGTGCACCCATTACGTTGCTCTTATTCTTTCTATGTTTGTTCATCTTGTAGGATTTGAGGGTTGGTTTTATTACTATTATATTAGTTATTATAGCATATTATAGTTATACTGTAGTTGTAGTAAATTATAGTTGTTATTATTATTATTATACTAGTTTATTTATAAAATTCAAAGACATTGTTTTCAACACTAGCTCCTTCCTATTTCCCTCACTCCATCATCCATCGAAGTGTGTGACCCCATGATTAATCCCCCTGCCCCTGCGCATCCTCATCCCTCTGCTTCCACCCTCCCCCACCTTGGATCTTCATACTCATTCTACAATAATGGTTTTATACAGTTTTTGTCCCAATGGGACTGAGTTCGTTCACTTAACATAATGCTCTCCACTCTCTCCCAAGTTAGGCAGTAATTTACAAAATCATTGTTTCTGTGTGTTGTGTAGTATTCCATTGTGTGAATGTACCATAATTTTTCAAACCAATCAATTGTGGTTGGACATCTGGGCTGTTTCCATGTTCTTGTGATGATGAATAATGCTGCCATGAACATTGGTGTACAAGTCTCCATTTGTGCTTCAGTTCTCATCTTCTCGGGGTATATTCCAAGGAGTGGAATAGCTGGGTCATAGGGACTTTCTATGATCAGCTCTTTAATGAAATGCCAAACGGCCTTTCAGAGTGGTTGTAACCATTGTATAATTCCACCAACAATTTTTAAGAGTTCATATCTTGCCACATCCTCCCCAACATTTATTACTTGTACTTGCTATCCTGTTAAACTTTACCACTGCTACTCAAGTGAGATGGTATCTCATTGTGGTTTGATTTGCATCTCTCTTATTGCCAGTGATTTGGAGCATTTCTTCATGTGTCTGTTGACCATCCTACTATCTTCCTCTGTGTATATTCTTTCCATGTCTTCTGCCCATTTTGTTATCTGTCTTTTTATAGACTCAGGAGTAGTCTATAAACTTTTCATGATGAGACTCTTGTCTGAAATGGTATTGCCAAATGTTTGTTCCCAGTCAGTATATTGTCTTTTGACTCTGTTGGAAAAAGTTTTTTATGAACACAAAGATTTAATCTTTAGAAGGTCCAATGCATCAATTTTATCCTTTTCAGACTGTGTATTTCTGGCTGTGTTTGGCAGTCTCTTTATACCACAGAGTAGGCCTTCAGAGCTTGATCCCACTTTGTCTCTTATGAACTTTTGGGTTTTGAGTTTTACTCCCAGGTTTCTCATCCACCTTGAGGTAATTTCTGTGTATGGTGTGAGATAGGGATACTGTTTCAGCTTTCTGCAGGTGGCAGTCCAGTTTTGCCAGCACCATTTGTTGAAGATTTGAGTTTTTGTCTAAGTTTCATATTGTTCTTGAGCATGTCCCTTACCATAGTGCTGGGACTAGAGCCCTCATTATTTTACAGAGACCTAAATGCATCCTTTGTCCCAGAAAGGATAGATAATGTTACTACATGTCCTCTTCTATAGCCTCCAAAACCAAGGACTATAAACTTCATTCAAGAAAAGCTTGGAAAAACTTTAGTAGTCCTAATCCACAACATAAAGAGTCTTCCCAGTATTCTGAAAAATTACAACCAGGAGAAGATAACATAGATGAATGGGACCTTCTAAGAATCAAATCCCTATGCGCATCCAGAAACTTCTCTAACAGGGTAAAAAGGGAAGCCACAGACTGGGAAAAAGTTTTTGGTAATGACATGTCAGATAAGGGACTTATATCTAGAATTTATAAAATACTTGAGCACCACAACAAGATAAAGGTGAATAATCCAATTGAAAAATGGGCACAGGATATGAACAGACACTTCACCAAGGAAGACATTCAGATGGCCAACAAGCACATGAAGAAATGTTCAAAATCCCTACCTCTGAGAGAGATGCAAATCAAGACAACTATGAGATATCATCTCACCCCAGTAAGACTAGCAAAATTTAACAGAACAGCAAGCAACAAATGCTGGCGAGGTTGTGGAGAGACTGGAACCCTTATTCACTGTTGGTGGGAGTGTAAAATGGTGCAACCACTGTGGAAAACAATGTGGCGCTTTCTCTAGAAGTTGCAAATAGAGATACCACTTGACCCAGCAATTCCACTACTGGGAATATACCCCAAAGAGATCATCAACCACATCCAAGTAGGTATATGCATACCCATGCTTATTGCGGCTTTGTTTACAATAGCAAGGAGTTGGAAACAACCCAAATGTCCATCAACAAACGAGTGGGTAGAGAAGCTGTGGTATATTCGCACAATGGAATATTATGCTGCATTGAAAAACAAGGAACTCATGCAATATTATTCAAAATGGGTGACCCTGGAGGACATTATGCTGAGTGAGGTATCTCAGTCACAAAGGGACAAATGCTATATGGTGCCACTTGTTGTAGAATGAGGCTGACATCGGGATGGGGGTGAGACTGAGAAAAACTGGATGAAATATGTTTACGGCATTGAAATCTTTGGGGGAGAGAATATTTTATATTTTAGGGCATCATGTTTATCGTAAGAGTACGGAATGAGGGTTGCAGAGTGGATTATATTTGGGGGTTGGGGGATGTGTGGGGGGGATTGTGTACCAATGAGGGAGTTTTTCTTTTGCGTTTGAAGGAGAGGAGCAAACAGGGCAGGGGGCGGGCAGGGAGAGGGGTGCAACGATGAATGAATGAAATTCCAAAATCTCTGTAGATGTTCATTGAAATGAAAAATAAGGAAATTTTAAAAAAACCCTTTTACCATGTGGCTCCTATTCTGATTAATTACCTTCCTCCACACTTGGATATCTGTAAGTACCAAATACTCCTTGTGTTTCTGTTCCTGGACCCTATATGAAAGTCTGGGCCTGTGGGGAAATTATTGGAGAAAATAAAATCAAGGCTGATATTTATTCATTTATTCATCCCCACTATGGGCTAGGATGGTGGGACTTCATCTCACATACTTTAAGACATGTTATCCTTCTTACAGGAGGACACTATGCGTAGAAAAGTAGAGGGTCTATGAAAGAGACTTTTAAAGATATGGATTGACATAGTGACCACAACAAAGGACTTAAACACAACAGTAACTGGGAGGATGAGGCAGAACCACATGGTGTTTTGCCCTGTTGCATGTAAGGTCACTGTGAATTATAACCAACTCAACATCACCTAGTAACAACAAAATTCCAGGTTAATATAGACGATTTCATTTTCTATTCACCCTACGAGGAAAATATTCTTGTTATCCTTTAATAGAAGAGACATTAAAGAAGGATTCAAACCATCAGAGTACCACAGCGCTTAAAAGGACGAGCTGATCTGGGACCCAGCTTTTCTGAAGCCTCATATAGGTCCTAAGGTGCTAACCTCTCTCTCCTATGCTAAGCTCCTTTTAGGCATTGTAGGTGGGGATGATGTTATGAGGATATGTCTTTGGGAACTATCAGGTCTCTATCCCTGGGTTCACAAGGCCTCTACTTTCCCCTTGCTTCCAGATGTCCACACACTACTAAAGACACAAGCATCTTCACCAATAAGCTCCACTGATTCATGAAATTGGGTTTAATTTTCAGTTTCTTTCTTCCAAACTAGATAGGTAGTGTTCAAAGGATATTAAAATATTAGGGCCAACAAGAAGGTGAGAAATGAATGCAGCTGACGACAGGGAGAGAAACGTAGGTAGTTGCTAGAGCTGTGTTCAAGTAAAGAGATTAAATTTCTAGAACAAAAAAAAAATATTTTCTTATCAACTTAACTGAAGGGTCATGACTCATATTTGAAGTATAATAATCAGATATACTGTTTTCCATTTTCCGGTTATTCATCTGTTATTCGTTATTTTAATTAAATACTCAGAGAGGTCCCTGGAAATATTTTTAAATTATCTGTTGAAGAAAAAAATTTCTTGTTGCTATTGCGTGGATTCCAACTCATAGAAATCATAGAATGAACTGGCTCAGAGAGTTTCTGAGCCTATAATCTTGATAGGATCCGATTAACAGGTCTTTTCTCCCACAGAGCAGCTGGTGGATCCAAACAACTGACCTTTTGATTAGCAGCACTGCATTTAACCACTGGATCACCACAGGGCTGTTTGAATTGAGGCCACAATGTCTGTCTGAGAAGCCCAATACAGTGGTAGGAACAAATACAAAACGTAACTTGCATTAACTTTCGGCCACCCTGCTTCTCAGGCATCCGTAAGGCTTTAGCAACTTCCAGCAGATGAATGTTACTAATGTTACTGTCTTTTTTTACTTTTACTTATCTTCAGATCCAAAGCACAATATACCCCAAGACAGACCTTGTGGGCCAGCCTACTGCACAGCTCTGAGGCTTGCAAATAAGGCCGTGGACAGATTTACTCTTCTCAGGAGTTCCCCATCATACAAAGTTGACCATGAATATGACCCAACTGTCCTATCTTAGTTTTCAATCTCTTGATTTGACCAACAAATCATATTTGGCACCAGTGTCCATCAAATGACTGACGTATAAACAGAAATTCCATCTATTCATTGAACGAAGATCTCATGTACTTACAATCCCAATTTGACTTCTCTTTCATTTCTCTTTTGTCTTACTGTTAAATTGCAAGCTTTTTTCCCTGTTGTTATTTTTTTTATATATATGGATAGCTTAACTTTGCCAACACAGATGACTCTAAATGTGACTAATTCTAAAGAAACTAATTTGTCTCACGGCAATCAATTATTCTTTTTGCTTGGGGTGATGATGATATTCAGTTACAGGCAATGACTGTATGATTATGTTTTGCTAACACTTGCCTATTCCATATGTCTTTCAGTCCCCCGTAGGCTCTTCTAAGAAGATAAGGGTGGCTCATCCCTGCCAGGACACTGGGAGGAAACAGTAACATGCAAAAGGAGCCATCATTACATGTAGGGGCCGGAGAGGGTAGTAGAGAATCAAATCAGCATTTAAAGAAGAGAGTAAGAGGGTTTCACTTTCTGGTACATGCAGAGTGTATACACACACACACACACACACACACACACACACACACTGTAAAAACCTGTCTAAGCACATTTCAGGACACTATCCTACCATCTCAGAGAAGCACAAAAATATGTCCTCTGTCCTTGCCTTGCTGTGCTGACAACTTTTAGACTTGCACTAGGACCAGAGGCTCAAACTCATTCCTAGAGATGCTTCAACTTAGAAGTTAATAATAATACAAACAAGATTACTAATTCCTGTGTTTTTCTCTTCATTACTAATCATCTTTTGTATCAGGCAAAGTAAAAGCATTACAAGTAGTCCTCACATCTCATACTTTTGAAACCATTAACAGCAACACTGAGTATAATACATACATTTAACATGTTCAAATCTTTTCTAAAATAGGACTTCCTCATGATTTTCCCTTCACTATATTATTGATGTCTGACATATAAACAAACACACCCAACCCCCCAGCTATCTTACTGTTTCCCGTTCCCATGACCACATCCACACAAACTCAGGGACACACCTAGGTGTCTCCACCCCTCTGAGAAAGAGCATTTAACAGACAGAATCTTACTTTCCTAAGATTAGCGTTCTAAACAGCATCATAAAAAAAGAGTGGTTGTTGTTATGTGCTGTAGAATCAGAAATGACTCATAGCTGACTCTCCAGTGGGTTTTCAGAGGCTATAACTCTCACAGAGAAGACTGCCTGTGAAGCAGCTGATAGATTCTAACCATCTACCTTTGGGTTAGCAGCACAACTCCTTGCCCACTAGGCCACCAGAGCTCTCTAAGGACCAGTTAGTTATGAAAATGTTACTGTATAAATCAGATAATGTGGATAGGTCAGTATGTTTCGGTTAAAGCAGAATCTGAGACAAGGATTAGTGAACAGGTTGTATATTTGGGAGAGAAATAGGAAATGAGATGCAAAGAGAAGGCAGTCAGTGAAGTGTATATGGATGATTAGTCTTATACTTTGAGAAAGTAGAGCTTATGATGCTGAAGAAATCTGAGAATTCATGTAGGGCCAGACACTTAGAATTATTCTCCTCAATCCAGGCATGAAGGAGAGGGGTATTTATACACCAAATCCCTTCTATAACTTATTAAAGGCTGAGAGTGGGGAGCAAATAATTCCATATCACTTTTTAGAAAATGCCGCAGGGGTGGGGGGGGCAAAAAAGATTCTGGAAGTCAGCCAGCCTTCTCAGCTCCTCAGTGCAGGTGCTGGTCATTAACAGGCTGAGTCCGTAAAGAGGTGAGGTCTGAGGGCGAGAACACAAATACAGTCTGCTATGGCAAGTGTCTGCTTCTGTACATATTTTAGTATATTTTCACATGTGCATACTAGCTTGACACTATGTGGGGGAAAATGAGTCTATAAATGTGGCATATAACACTTTGTACTTTGGGTGGGGGGAAGAGAGAGAGAGAAGGCCAACAGTAAAATGAGAGAGACGCCAAATGGCAAGGGGAAAAAAAATCTATTGAAAAGAAAAACAGTGACTAAACTGTACAGAATGTACACCAGATGTTGGCTTAAAAATGCCACAATGATAAAACGCTTCTGTGGTCGACAGAAATAGCATTAGTTCGTTCTAGCCATGAAAATTATGAGGAAAAACACATGCTACAGTCACCTACAAGTGACAGCCAGCTTTAAAATATTGTGTGGGATTCAAAATTAATCGGGGGAAAAGGCAGGATGAAATCGTATCAGAGACATTGGGGGATGGCCAGTAGTTTTCTAAAAAACCATGCTTAGTACAAAAAATTCTTACTAGATATTTTTCTAATGGAAATAGTTCACTAGCTGTTCCAGAATATAAATAGGTAAGTTGCTTATTGTTGTTGTCCTGGGCCTTCAAGTCAGAACCAACTCATGGCTGACCCTCCAGATTTCAGAGGTAATTTAATTGCATGGGAAGAGATGTATCCTTCTCCCTTGGAGCAACTGATGGATTTGAACCACGTGTCTTTGGGATTGCAGGGCAGCTTCTTACCACTAGGCTACCTGAGCTTTCTAATAGGTATATGACTAAAAAAAAAAAGCAGAGACCAGCCAATCAGTCAAAGGAGAACAAAAGGCTTGAGGCACACTGTATAAAAGACCACATATCACCCACTCACTGTCACCCCACCTTTGGAATCAGAGTGCCTTTATAGCTTTGACTATCACAGGGTGAAGTCTAATTCTACACTACTAGGACTTGGCTGGTTCTTGTGGCTTGGCCAATGGGATAGAAGCTTATTTAACACGAGCACGAAAAGGTGAGCCACTCAGACCCCAGTCTCCTTCCTCCTTTCCTCTCCAAACTACTAGTGAACTACCAGATAGGGCAGGCATAGGACCAAGGCCAGAAAGGTATGAAGGTATCTTTACTTAGGGGGCTATCTATGAGAAGAGCCTTCTGAGTGGAGGGAACAGTGAGGAGAAGATGACAGTAAGCCTGTGAAGACATGAGGAGGGAAGTGTGACTAAAGTGATCAGGGATAGAAGTTGGAGACAGAGTTGATAGGCATCCAGAAGCCAGAGGAAATATCTGGTTCCTAGATAGATGTGCTATTGAGTCGCCTACAACCCACAGCAACCCTGTGTACAGCAGCTCTGAACCCTTCTTTGTCCTGAGCCAGTCACTAATTCCGACACATCAGCCCCTATTATCCCAGTCACTGTATCAATCCATCTCATCTGGGGTCTTCCTCTCCTGCACTGTCCCTCCACCCTTCAAAGCATGATGTCCTTCTCCAAGGACCACCCTCTCCTGGCCATATGCCCAAAGTATGTGAGACAGTGTTTCGAAATCCTAGCCTCCAAGGAGAAACTTGGTTTCACCCACTCCAAGACAGACCTGTTTGCTTTTTTGGTGGTCCACGGTATGTTTAATTCTCTTCGCCAGCATCACCACCCTAGATATATAGGCTCTCCCAATTAGCACATCTCAAAGAGTGTCACCACTTCCATCAATTGCTAACCTCCTTGTTAGGCTTTATTTCCCTCATTAGCACTTTGTTTTTTATTTGAAACAATAAGCAAGCCACTGGAGGTTATTCAGCAGAAGACTGACATGACCTTAATTCTTCTTCTCTTCAAGAAATCGAGGGAGTCAGGTCAGGAAAGAAGCAGAAATACCTGCGGGATGCCAAAATCATAGGTGAATGATCTTGAATCAGGTGTGGGACAAAGATTGGCTTAGGGATATGACTGAAGGGGTTACTAAGAGGGTTGGATCGGATGTAGAGGGTGAGATAGAGAGAGGAGTCAAGGAAGACCCCACAGCCACTGGTGTAAGGAACCAGAAGCATGGGAGAGGTTGGGGGAAGAGCAGTGCTAGTAAGTGGTTTCCATTGTCCTCTTCCCCAGAGCTTCCCTGACCAGGGGAAGGGTGGACACCACAGAAAGCCCACTCAGGGAAAGACAAGAGCAGCATCCACAAAGGCAGGGAATAGAGACACCACAAAACGAATGTACATCCGCATGCCTCAGTATAACCAGCTTCTCAGAAAAGCAGCTTGTCCCTGAAGTAAACTCTCTTGATCAAAGGAAACTGATATGCAATGTGTATTTAGTCTCTATTTAAACGCTTGTCCTGGGTTCCCCGCCCCCCGCCTTTTTCTTGTTTTTTTCTCTACTAGGTTCTCAATGCCACTGTTTACCAATTTCTATTCGTACAGAAACTGGTGAAGAGGGCGGGGTTCTGTATACTACATGTCTAGCCTCAGAAGGCAGTGCAAGTCTACCTTCCCAGATGAGAAAGCCCAGGCTCAGAAAGTTTACCTAATAAATTATCTACATGAGACTCCATGTCAAGTTGTTTCATTCCAACTTTCCTGTGAGTGTAAATTCCTTCATCTCCATCTTCCAATCTGGCCTAGTTGGGCTGAACGGAGTTCGACTCCCCTTCTTTTTAAGGACAGTTCTGATATGTTAGCTACATTGTCTTCTCTTTCACAGGGTAAATGCCCTCAATTTCTTTAATGCTTCATAAGGTGACATGGTGTCCATATTTTTAATCTCCTTGGGTGCTACTTCCCCAAACTGCACCCCAGTGAGAGGCCTGGTCTTACTCACTTACACACAAAATGCAAATGATAATGAATCTAAAGCCTCACTTGAGCTGGACATCAGTTTTCCATTTTTGGAATCTGAAATGGGAAGAATTTTCTCTCCCACACTACAGTCTTGATTTACAGATTTTACTGTAAAATAAAACCTCCTGGTCTTTCATTGCTGCCTTCCTGTGCAATTTATGTTTTATTTAAATGTGTCTTGGTTTGGGTCCTCCTAAATGTGGATTTGTTATGTTTTGCTTTAAATTTTTCTTTTATATTGGTTTGCGTACAAAGTCCATATACATTGTGTTTCACACTACTCTTCATTCACATTAGGGTTCATACAATCATTCCCACTATGTTTTATAAAATATATCACCATTGGACTATGTCCACCGATACCTTGTCTTTTACGTCCCAGGATCTTTCCCATTTCCTTTACTCCTTCCCTCCACCCACCAAACAGTGTGACCCTTTTGACATGAAGATTCAAGTATGAGCAGTTCTTTTAAGTGGCATTCCTGGTAAATCTCAGTAAAGAATAAGACAGTGATACAGGTCAGAGAAAGGATTGATAAAAGTACATTATCAATCAAGCTTCCACTGAGGACAATTGAAGCAGTTTCTCTGAGGACCTGGGTTACTACACAGAACACATCCTGGTCCAGCTGAGTGATAAGGAAATGGAGTTATCTGTCCAGCAACAATCTACACAGTGAGATCAACATATCATTATATTTTCACCTCATCTCTAGCAAAAGGGACTTTAAGGAAAAAGTGCTAAATTGTGCCATCTAGGCTATGTGATTTGCATACATTCAAATGTTAATAAATATAAGTTAGCTTATAATGAAACGAAAACAACAACAACAAAAAACATACCCAGAACAACAAAAAAACTGAAACCGAAACAAAGCCTAACTCATTGCCATTGAGTCAGAACTGAATCGTAGCTGACCCCCCAGTGAGTTATCAGAGGGTATAAACCACACAGGAAAAGAATGCTCCAATTTCTCTGGCAAAGCAGCTGGCACAACTCCTTACTACAGGCTATCAGAACACCTTAATTTCTTTTTAATTTTATTATTTTTGTGCATGTACCGTCAAATCAGATCTGACTGGTACAGGAGGAAATTGTCCCTCCTTCTCTGGCAGAGCATTTGGTGGAATCGAACCATATACCTTTGGGATTGCAGTACAGCTTCTGGCCACTAGGCCACCAGAGCTCCCCTAGACCACCTTAATTTTTAAACAGCTTCATTTTAAACGGCTCCTACAATACCTACTTATGCACAGCCATGGTACTTAGAAAGTGACACACCTTTTAAAAAATGCCTTTTCTTTACAAATAACTTCCATAGTTAAAATTATGAAGCATTAATCATAATTCAAGCTTCTCACCAGGAAAACGTCCCCCAATTCAAGAAGACACTCCTGTGGGCGTTCGCCTCTATCACACATGATTCCTTACTGCTTCATTTCCAGAAAAGGTATCCATACTCCAAGATGAGTTATTTCTTGGGAAATGAATACAGAGGACAAATAGAGTTTGTTGTGCTAAATTGTGTTTTCATCAGGATTTTCAGAACAGACTTCTGACATCCTTCTACTTCATATGCTGGGTAATGTTCCAACACACAACAGGCACTTTGGCAAAGTAAAGAGTTTCTTCAATCAGAAGAGAACCCTCCCTTCTCCAGATTAAGCTGCACACTGGCCCAATTGCAAGAAGATATTCATTGCAATTAATGAAATTCCTTGAACATAATAACTTCTAAAGTAAGCCGAGGAGGAAACACCTCTGCTATCCTTGCCTGTAGGGAGCTCTGGTGTTCTAGTAGATACAAAGTAGTGCTGCCAACTCAGAGGTGGGTGGTTTGGACTCACCAGCTACAACTCAGGACAAAGATGGGCAATATTGTCCTGTGTGATTTACAGTCTCTGAAAATCCACTTAAGGGTCAGTTCTAAATCAATGGCAGAGTTGGGGTTTTTTAGAAATCCTTTTTGCTAGAAGGTTTTTTATTTTTTTTTATCCTTGTATTTGATTATTACACTAACCAGGATACCAGACAGGTTTCAACAAGTAATGTTGCATTATTATTATTATTATTATTATTATTATTATTATTTTAGTGAACTGTACATCTTCACTAAAATGAAGGTTTGAAAGTATCAGATCTCCTTGAAGTGTTTTTTGGTTTTTTTTTTGTAATTTTTAATTTATTTTAATAATTTTAATGAACATTTACAGAGATTTTGGATTTCCTTCTTTTATTGCTGCACTTCTCTCCCCACTCAGTGCCCCCCGCCCCCAGTTCGCTCCTCTCTTTGAAAAGTAAAAGAAAAACTCCCTCCCTGGTACACAATCCCCCACACTCCTCCCACCGCCTTTTTAACAAATGGTGTTGGCAAAATTGGAAAAATATCTGCAGAAGACTCAAGCACGATCCACACCTCACTCCACAAAGTATTTTAGGGAAATAAGGAAAACAAGGAGGAAAGGGAATGAGTGATGTTACATTGCGGGGATTGCAATCAATGTCACAAAACAAAACACATAGGAATTGTTGAATGGAAAACCAATTTGCTCTGTAAACTTTCACTAAAATATGTGAGAATTATTGAATGGAAAACTGATCTGGTCTGCAAACCTTCATTCAATTAACAAGTAAAATATTTTTTTTTCAAAGAGAAAAAAAATTGGGTTTCCATAGCATTCAGTACAATTACTAAATTAATAGTATAAATTTCTAGATTTAAATTTTCGGTGATTCTCCTGAGATTCATAAAATGCAGCGAACAAAACAGTAGGAGAGTTGGAAGAAGGCTTACCAAGTTAATTTAACTTAAGTCTTCAGCTGTTGGATTTTATGAGATCATTTATAGAATGTTTCCTTTAGGACAGTGACAGGAAACACAGGGTATAGGTGTGCTGTCTACCTTCAAGAGCAGAGGACAGACCCCACAAACCTGTCAAAGCCCTCATAATTAATCTCTTTAGATCCACTTCTGCAGGAAGCCCTAATCAAATGACCAAATTGGGCCCAAAATGCAATAAGCTCACCCCTAAATGCTTTAGTAGTATAATCCAGCCTCTAAATATGTTTCCCATCAGCCATCTCTTATTCACTTCTATGCCAAATGTACTCAGTCCATAGAGCCAAAGTAATAGATATATATGGCCCTAACTGGTTTCTTCCAGTTAGGAAAGTGTGGATCAAGAATGGCAAAGGCCTTAGGCAATACTGTCAGCTTCATGTTTCATCTAACAAGATGGGGGGGGAAATATAGCCACCTACAACCAGTTTAGAGGGTAAGTGTTCTTCTTGCTCAAGGATCATGGCTTTCCTTTAGCACAAACCTAAGTGCATGAGTCAACATAAATCATGTCTGCTGGGTCATTGCCGTTGTTCTTGTTATGTCCCAGCGAGTCAATTATGATTCATAGTGACCTGAACC
This sequence comes from Elephantulus edwardii, assembly GCF_000299155.1. Taxonomy (NCBI): domain Eukaryota; kingdom Metazoa; phylum Chordata; class Mammalia; order Macroscelidea; family Macroscelididae; genus Elephantulus; species Elephantulus edwardii. The sequence continues at coordinate 4,113,473 of NW_006400010.1, forward strand.
TTGTCCTATCCTCAGTCAATCTCACTGTCTCTGACATACCAACTTTATTGCCACTGACACTGTATCAATCCATCTCATCCAGGGTCTTCCTCTCCCATGCTGCCCCTTCACCCTTCCAAGCATGATGTCCTTCTCCAAGGACTTGTCTCTCCTGGCAAGATGCCCAAAGTATGTGAGAAAGAACTTCAAAATCCTTGCCTCCAATGAGAAACCTGGTTTTATCCTCTCTAGGACAGACTTGTTTGTTCTCTTGGAGGTCCATGGTATGTTCTATACTTTTCTCCAGCACCTCAACTCAAAGGCATCAATTTTTTTTCCCTTTTGGTTGGTTGCTCCAGAGTTGATTCCAACTCATAGCTATTTTTTAAAAAAATTTATTTT
>NW_006400010.1:4114628-4120640 GCF_000299155.1 Elephantulus edwardii
GGGGTGAGATGATATCTCATAGTTGTTTTAATAAAAGGCATCAATTTTGAAATCTGAGGGGCAACATATGCTGCCTCAGAAGTGAAACAAACAAGACTTAACCTTGCAGCTAAAGCACAACAAACTAATCCTAATTTCACAAGCATCCCTCTTTAAAGAAAAGGCATTCTAATTTGCCCCCCTACTCCTTAGAGGCACTTGTATTCAACATGGATTCACCTCATCCCATAATCCTTAGCAGTTCTAACTCTGAGACTTTCAAACAAACTTATGACAATGATTTCTAAAGAAGCTCTGTTCTCATCTAGCACACTTCAGAGATCCACTCTGTCTTCATTCTCACTGTCACCAATGAGCTAATATTGTCAAGAGGGAGGAAAAGAGAGAAAATGATAGTCTTGGATATTTTATTCCTCTTATTTTAATAAAGATTTTCTTTGAAAGATTTTTCTTCCCTCCCAAGAACATAATCTAAATCAGTAATTCTCAAGATCTGCAAGCAAACCTCAAAGATGTGCAACCTTTTGTATTTCATTTCAGGAATACCACTTTTCATTGCAGACCAAGCTGGAAATTATTTTCCCAGGTTGTTTATTGCAGCTTCCCTTGGAAGTTGCATTTTCCATCTTTTACTTTGTTTGTGCTTTTAACAGTTCTAGTGAGAGTCTTTTTCTGCATGGTTCTGAAAAAAAAAATGTCCCCAAGCATTTACAGAGCATAGGAATATAAGGCAAATATGAATTCCCTGAGACATAAGGAATTTGATGAGGGAAGAAAGTGCCCTGACCTTCTCTGTGACCACAGAATGTTGCTATCACTGATGCTCTGTAGGGCAATAGATGTTGTTATTGCTATGTGCCATTGAGTCTCTTGCGACTCATAGTGACCCTATGTACAACAGCCCTAAACTCTGCTCTATCCTGTGCCAATAGCATTGCCCCTGACACACCCATCCCGATGGATAGCAGGCCAATATTAAATATATATATATAACTCTTCAAGCAGTAACATTACATGATTAGGGAGCTGTGCTGGCTTAATAGAGTTACACTACCAATCCAAAAGGACAGAGTTCAAATCTACCAGCTGCTCCATGGGAGGAAGTTCGGCCACCTCCTCCTGAGTGATCTACTGCCTCTGAAAACTCACTCAAGGTCAGCTAGGAGTCAGATCTGATAGGACAGCACATATCAACACATTAACATTACTTGAAGTAATCATTTGGGGCGTCAGAATCTTGAATGCAATTGACATCGGTGCCAGTACAAGGCATAAAGCTACTCTTCCTTGAGTTTATTTCGTAATTACAAAGAGATGATTTAAGAAATGCTGATAGAAAGAAGAAAGGAGGGAGAGAGGGAGAGGAAGAGAGAGAGAGAGAGAGACTCTCCTCTCATGTGACTTACAGTCTTAGAAACCCACTCCTCAGACCTCAGCTGGGACAAGGGACCAACTGGATTGGGCATGGGCTTCTTACCTTCTGGCACAAGTTAGTGGGTATAATCAAAGAGGGCTGCTGTCTGAAAAGGCTTAGGCAGGAAATGGAGCCAGAAGTGATCATCCATAATGAATGAACAGAGAGGGGAAAAAAATAATGTGGAGCCAACTAGCATGAAGGGAGTGCATATTAAAAAGAGCTGCAATAATAGCAGACAAGGAAAAGAAATGGAGCTGAATTCATTCCACACATAGTCTGGGCTTAAAACTAAACTTTTATGAACTTTAGGCTTACTTGTCAGTGGGTAAACTAGATGTGTTGAAAGGCAGAGGAATTAGATAAAGAAAAATTATGCAATCAACTATATCTCTATTATAAAACAATCTCTCTCTCTCTCTCCCCCCTCCCTCCCTCCCTCCCTCTCTCTCAAAATAATCTCAGATGTCATTGTTGTTGAGTCAGAACTGACACATAGCTGAAGCTGACCCTCCTGTGGGTTTCCAAGACTGTAAATCACATGACAGGAGACTGTCCATCTTTCTCCCGAGAAGACGCTGATAGATTCAAACTGGCCGAGAGGCGTCTGGCATTTACTTTAACTGTCACTGAGAAAGGAAAGGTGAAGACTTTAGCCGATCCTATATAGTCCTCTTCTCACAGTTCTTGGGGTCTACAATTCACTGTTCTTCTGCTACATGTTTTGCTTATTCACATGCCAATCTGGAATGGTCTCATCTTTGTAACAGGGATAATTAGTCAACTCCACAAAACTCTCAGTTAGTCGTTAATGGCTTAGCATCATCTCACTCTTGCCATTTTCAATTAGCTCTTGCTCAGTTTTGTGCTCTGCTGGAATATAAGCAGGTTTTCTCTTTTGTTATGTGTTTTCTGTAAGTGCAGGCTGCAAATAACCTCTGTTATCACAGAATGGCTCCTCTCTCCAAGCAGCAGTGCAGGAGACTTAATCTGTCTGCCCTGGATTTCTGAAAGGAATGGAGCACATTCTAACATGTATGTTGTGGGAAAAAAAGCTCCTCAGCAAAAGTTGTTGCCCCTGTTTAACTTTTTCCTCTTCTCAAACGCTCATACATTCTCTCTGCTAACACCAAGATATACTATTTATTCATTTCCTGTCTAATCCTGTGTGGGCTAAGTAGCGTGGCATTTTTTTTTTCCAAGAAGAAAGATAAATGTAGGAAAATGTGGACCACAGAAGTCCAGGATTCCCAAATCATCCTATTAGTCACTCAATAAGACTGCCTATGAGCACCCAACATGAAATCCCTTGTGGATCACTGTATACGGTGTTGGGGATGAGAGAGAGACATGGATGTTGCTCCTGAGAAAATTCTCATCTCACTGGACAGACCTGTGTATCTCTTTCAAATCCCAGAAAAGCAGCTGATCTGAGAAACATACAAGCTGTGAGTTATCCCTTCTACAGCCTGATCTGAGAGGAAGGGACATTTCTGGGTTCCAATCACACAAGGCTTCACAGCGTCAACGTTTAAACAGTTCCAATCTCTTCCCTTAGTCTGTCCAGACCGTTTACATAGTTGTTACATCCTTCATACATTCATATTCTTGTTCTTTCTTTTTAGTTTCATTTACATCTTCATAGCAAGAGTGCTCCTCGGAGGCAAAGATAAAGAAGCTTCCTCTCAAATCCTTGGGGCATGTTGCTAGGAGAGATTATTTTTTTGGAGAGGGACAAGGTGTGTGGAAAGGTGGAGGGGTGGCGAAGGAGAGGAAGATCCTCAACCAGGTGGGTTGACAAGGTGAATGTAGCAATGGATTTGACTGTATCAGAGATTGTGAGGAAGGCATGGGATAGGACAGTATTTGGATCAGTTATTCATAGGGTTGTTATTAGTTGTATTCAACTAATGGCACCTAACAATAACAACCTACTTAACAATGCTTTCTGCCAGGACACTGGAAGAGTAAAGCAGCCCTTGACATCCAGGAGCTTGTCTAGTCCTATCAGTTAGATTTTGCTGTTGGTACAAGCTAGCCAGCTACTCCCAAATGGACAGTGGTATTCTTCTGCTGAACACAACAGTGTCACAGAATACCAAAGTCATACAAGGCAGCACTGTGGCAGTGATGGATCCAGATAAGACTGCTTTGTTATTGTGCTTGAAGACAAAACATTTCCTACCACAAAATACCCAACAGTCCCTTTCCTGACTACTACAAGGACAGACCACTGCTTCATTGCTGGGAAACATTTACTGAGATACTCATAGAATTACTCCCGATTCTTTTTGAAAGCACACAATGCAGAGCACACTCAGGCTTGAGGTCTCCACAAAATCATCCCACCAGAGCCCAGACTGGAAAAGATAGCTGAGAACTTCTTTTGTTTTCTAATAACCTCTTAAGGAAATGTCCCGTGATTCACCCTGATATGCATTCTCCTCTGCTGCAAGAAGGAAATGCAACTTGTTTAACTACAAATGTATTACTTTCTCTCAGCAATTCAATAGGGTACAGAGCTCTGGGTCTGACTGCCTAGAACATCTGACATTGATAAAACACTTTCTAGTGTGTATGCTATCCCAACAACAAACAAACAAACAAACAAGAAAACCTTATAAAAGATCTCCCAGCTGAATTCATGACCTCTGATTTTCTTGTCACACAGCCAAACGTTTTCTCTGGCTACAGTGAGATTTACCACTTAGTCATTTCATGCTCAATCATGTGTGGGCTACAGGAGCATGAATTTGGTTTTTCTAGAGGGAAGATAATAGTATGGGGGGTGGGGGAAATGTGTCACTGCATTCATTCCCATCTATAGGATCAGACAAGTCTAGAGTTCTCCAGTCATCTGATCAGTCCCTCGGACTGCGGTGCCATCTGAACTCCCATTAGGTTGATCTCTTTGGATCACTGTGCTAGGTGTTTGAGGGCAGGGGAAGAGAAAGAAACCAGAGAAGGTCTCCTAAATAATTTCCCATCTCTGTGCACAGTTCCTGGCCAACAAACCCAGGAATCTTGCAGTAGAAACACAGACAAGCTTTGTGGGCTCTTAAGTCGCTTTCTCAGCTCTTAACCCACCCTCCCGAGGACTCTACACTCCTGTTTTTGCTTTGTTGGCTGGCTTCCTGAAAGAACTGAGAGTTCAGCTACAAGGCTCAGGGAGAGGAAGGATTTGCTCCTTCCTGTCTGCCTCCTGTGAGCGTTTCTCTGCCAACACCTCTTTACCACCTAAGTGCCACTTCCAGCCCATGATGGTAGTTGAGTTCCTTCTGGAAGGTTTTACCATTCTTATAGAACCCACTTTGTCACTTCCTCTTCATAGAAACCAGAAGCAGCCATTTTCAGACATCTGGGTTTCAATTCTATGAGGAGCCTCTTCTGAGCTTCTAAGGTTTAAGAATAAATGTTTGTAATTCCAACTTTTTCTGTTTGCTCTCCTAACCCCAGATGGGGATGCTGCTTCCTGTAGTTCTTCCTTCCCTGGTTTTGTAGGGTTTTTTTTCTTTTGCCTTTTTAGTTTGTTAGTTAACAATGCGATATCTTAATTAACCTTGCCAATAATACCGTATGCCCAGGTATCCAGCTCCAAGACCTTCCTCTGATGATTGATGAGATTACTCCCTCCTTAAAGGACATAGACATACTCAGCTTATGATGCAATTTGAAAAAATAAAGCCAACTCACTGCTGTTGACTCAGAACTGACTGGCCCTCCATTGAGTATCTGAGGCTGTAAATGGCATTTCTTTCTCCTACAGAGACAATGATAGATTCAAACCACCAGACAGGCATAGCCTTTCCATTAGCAGCTCAGCTCTCTAACGACCAGGCCTCTAGAGCTTTCTGGAACAATTCTCCAGAAACCCACTGAAAATCCAGATGCCACTTGTGAGCACTTACAAGGTGAGCTCCCCATTTTCTGATCAAACACAACTCTAGCAATCTTTGAATGAGCAGGCAATCATGACATCTAAAATGTGCACAGCTACTGCAGCATCCAGTTGTATACAAGAACTCAAAATGAAGCACCTAAATCCAGGGCTGAACACTTCAGTGCCGTATGGCAGACATACAACCTGTCAAGAATGAGAATACACCTGAGGGATGCCCTAGGAGCTTTCTAGGGCTGCAGCTGTCCCTGTCTCCCACTGGTGTGTCCATTCTCTATTCCTGGGCTACCATTTCCATTCTGGGTGTTCTCCACCTCCTGGCTTGGGCTCTAAAACATGTGCCAGCTTCCTTTCCTGGAGAGCGGGAGACCTGTGTTTCCACTTGGAGTCTCTGCTTCAATTCAGCTCAACTATGCTGGAAGAAAAATGCAATGCATAGACTGTCAAATCCTGCTTACTGCCTGGGTTCCATTGGAAGACAATCACAGCCTGGCTCTCAATATAATCCTTTCAAATCCAAAAACACAGATTCTGAAGCTTGATCTGTCCTCCTGGGACCTGCAGGTCTCTGCTTAGTATTCTCTCCTCCTCAACTCAATGAGAGAGTCTCAGAATGCCTGTCAACTAAGACCACACAGTTTATGGCAATAAATTTCCTTGCTGAGGCCAACTCTGAACCAAAGTCTCATATTTGTTTTTT
>NW_006400011.1:0-8640 GCF_000299155.1 Elephantulus edwardii
ATATATATATATATATATATATATATATTCAATATATACATATTGAAGATTAGTAATTTAAGAGGTATACTTGGGAATTTCCATTTCATTCTTTATTCATTGAGGTAGAGTTGACAAGTCACATTAGATAGCGAGAAGCAAGAATTAGACTTTGGTTTAAAAAGATAGTCGTAGTAAGTTTGGAGCAGATATATTGCCAGACCTGAAACGGAGGTCAGGGAGATTATATTGCAAGTAGTGGCAGCTAGAATGAAAGAAGAAAATGAATCTCAGAATTTAAATACATCCACTGTCGTTGAGTTGATTCCAACCTGTAGCAACCCTATAGATCAGAGAAACATAGAGTTTCCAAGACTATATTTTCAGGGAGGCATCCAAGGGCATGAATAATCAAAAAACATACATTTATTTTCCTGAATATTTCTAAAGGTATACCTTTTGATGTATTAAGTTAAGTGTTGGGCTGCTAATTTAAAAGCTAGTGGTTTGAAACTACCAACCACTCCATAAGAAGAAGATGGGCATGCTCCTCCCATAGATATTTACAGCCCTAGACACCTAATGGAGGATCTCCATGGGTTGGAATTGTCCTTAGAGCAGTGGGTTTGAGTGTGTGTGTGTGTGTGGGGGGGGAGTTGTTGTTGTTCGGATGATTTCTACCAATTTCCCTAGCTTATTCCACAACTTTCCCTGTCTATACTTTTAATATCAGTGTGCATCCAAGGCAATATTTTTACTTTTAAAATTTATTTTTATTAGAAGTAACATGAGTATTGGTAAAGAGTAATTCTCCAGTATTAATAGAACATTATCTGAGTTATTAATTTAAAATATATCTTTATTATAATTATCTTTTCTTTCTGAATAAAAATATTGAGGGGAAAAATGGAGGACCGTGTCTTTGTAGAGCTTCTACCTTCATTTTCCCTTTAAGTACTTTACATTAAAATATTTCATAGTAAAAGTATTGAAAAACCTGGTTACAGACCAGATAATAGCTGTGTTTGTCGTTATGAGATAAACATGTTTTGTATAACAAAACTATGCTTAGAACTAGGGATTTAAACATTGTGGTGAGGAAATTGCCCAGAGTTGCTGCAGTGTTTGTTGTCTTTAAGCATAATCCATTGTTTGTTAAATAGACTAGTTTTCATGTTGGTTAAGATTTAATATTTTGAAAATGAGCTATGTTATTCTTGTAGTTTTTTTAATTCATTTTAATTTTAAAGATGTTCCTGTTTCTATCTCAAACTGAAGACATTCATCTTTTGCATTCCTCATGTCCTAAAACTTTTAAAAAAATGCCAACAACAAACTCTCAAAAACCCTACACTTACAGTGATAAATTCCATTCTGAACCACAACAACCCTATAACTACAATAGAACTTCCTCATAGGATATTCAAAGCTTATTAGAATAAACTAAAAAGGATATCATTTTAGAAACAGAATGCTGCAGCTTTCCATAAAAGAGTGGCCTTTGAGTTAGGACTCCTTTTTCTGTCTCACCTGATATTGTTTGACAGCAGGCATTGACAGTAAATAAGTCCCAAGGAACTGATGGAATACCAATGGCATGTTTGAATGCAGAAGACAGCCTTTGATTTGTTCACCAGACTGTGCCAAGGAATTTGAAAGACAACTACCTGCCCAAATGACTGAAAGAGATCTATAGTAGTTCCCATTCCCAAAAAAGATGATCCAGTAAAACATGGAAATTATAGAACACTATTATCAATACTGGGAGCCTAGTGGCAAGAAGCTATTCTGTAGTCCTGAAGCTGCTCTATTCGAATCCACCACCTGATCCAAGTAAAAAGGATGGGAAATTCCCTCCCATGTGATTAACTGTCTCTGAAAATCCACCCGAGAGTCAGCAATGGGTCGGTTCTGACTTAACAAGACAATCATTAATACAAAATACAAGTAAAATCTTGCTTAAGAGTATTTGTTAAAAGCCTACAACAACACATTAAGAGAGAACTGCAAGAAGTTTAACCTGGATGTAGAAGGGGCTGTGGCACAAGAGATATTAATTTTTTCTCTGACCTAGTAGTGTTCAAGCAACGTATTATTTAGCTTCCACATGGGTAACTTTTAATCCTTTTACTCCTGTTTTAAATTCCTAGTTTTATGACATTACGGTCTGAGAAGATACTTTGTATTATTTGTTTTGATTTCTTTCTCTCTGATTGTCAATGATTTCACGTAGTTCTTTTCATGTATTTCTTGGACATCCTATTGTCTTCCTTTGTAAAAAGTATTTGCATATATTTTCCCCATTTTATTATTGGGTTATCAATCTTTTCTTGTGGAGGTCCTATAGAATTCTATAAACTTTAATTGTAAGATCTTTGAGATGTGATTACCAGTTCTTGGTTTGGGGTTTATTTGTTTATTTGTTATTTATTTATTTATTTATTTGTGTGGTGTGTGTGTGTGTGTTTCTTCCTCACTCATATTTTCACCCTATTGGAAAAAATTTGGGATGTACATAAGAACTTAATTTTTAGAAGTACTCATCCATTTATTCTATCCTTTCTCGGTTATAGATTTCTGACTCTATTTGTAAGTCTGTTTATGCCATAAGCTAAGGCTTCTAAGTTGGATCCCATTTTGTCTCTTATGTTCTATATGTTTTTGAGTTTCATTTCTAGTCTCTAATACACCTTGAGTTGATTTTTGTGTATAATGTGAGACTGTGGATCCTGTTTCAGTTTTCTGCAGGTAGATGTCCACTTTTGCCAGCATCATTTGTTAGTTTGTCATTTCCTCATTTAATAGGTTTTGACTCCTAGTCAAATATCAATTGACTATAGCTAAATAGGTTTTTCTGGGTTCTCAATTCTTTTTTACTGGTCTGTGTCCATTATTGTATCAATACCATACTGGTTCTGATTATTAGGACTGGGCTCTACAATGACCACTCTTGGTATTAGCAGCCAGGAAATCAAAAGACAATTTGCATTGGGAAAATCTGCTGTCAGGGACCTCTCCAGAGTACTAAAGAGCAATGGTGCCAGTCTGGAGACTAAGGTGCATCTGATCCAGGCCACAGTCTTCACTATTACTTGCTATGCATCAAAGAGCTGGAAAATTACTAAAGATGGATGAAGAAGAATTAATGCCTTTGAGTTGTGGTGCTGGAGAATAGTATTGAATATACCATGGACTACTAAGAAAATAGTTCTGTCCCAGAGAGGGTGAAACCAAGCTACTCCTTGGAGGCAAGAATTATGAAGTTCCATCTCACATGTTTTGGGCATATTTCCAGGAGATACTAGTCCTTGGAGTGGGAGGTTGGGGGCACGGCGCAAGGACAGAAGACCGTGCATGAGATGGTTGACTCAATGACTGGAGGTCAGATAGGTGTGTCAGAGACAATGAAATTGGCTCAAGCTAAAGCAGGGTTCAGAGCTGTTATACACAGGTTTTCTATGAGTCAATGTGACTTGATGTCACAAAACAATACTATATTTTGAGGCCCTAAAGTGCCATGGCTCCCACTTCACTTTGAATTTTCAGAATATCTTTAGTTATTCAGTCTCTTTTCTCTCCAAACAAACCTGCCAGTTGCATTTTCTATCTCTTTAAAAAATTAGTTTTGTATCTGCATTGATATTACATTTAAAATGCACATTCATTTTGGTAAGATTTTCACAATGTTGAGTCTTCTATCCATGAAAAGAAAATATTTTTCCATTTTGTTAGGTCTCTTACTGTGTCTTGTAACAGTGTTTTGCTGTTTTCCTTATGAAGGTGTCTTGTGTCATTAGGTTTATTCCTAAGAATCTCATCTTGTGGCTGAGTCTTACAAATGATAATGTTTCCTTAGTTTCCTTCTCTTTATTTTCTTTGTTTCCATAGAGAAATCCCACTGATTTTTGTATTTAATCTTATGCTCTGTCATTGTGCTAAATTGGTCTACTAAGCCAACAGGATTTTTTGTTGAGTTTTTGGAGTTTTCTGTGTTTACTATCATATCTTCTTTTTAAAAAAAATTATTTTATTATTTTGTGGCAAGAAGATCTGACTGGTACAGGAGATTGTTCTTCCTTTCTCCAGCAGAGCATCTGGTGGATTCGAACCATGTACTTTTGGGATTGCAGAGCAGCTTCTTGCCACTAGACCACCAGAGCTCCCTCTATCATATCTTCTTTTAGCAATAGTTTATCAATTTATCTTTACCAATTCATTCAATTGTCTTCTCTTATTGCTTTAACAAGTACTTCCAATACAATATTAAATAGGAATGAGAAAAATGGACATTTTTTACTGTTCCTTGTTTGCAAGGGAAATGCTATTAGTCTTTCCCCATTAAGAATGGTATTTGCTCTTGGCTTTTAGTGTACATATTTTTTCACTATGTGTGGAAATTCCCTTCTATTATCATTTTTTTAGTGTTTTAATCAGATATAGATGTTGGATTTTTTTCAGAGATCTTTTCTGCATCAATTGACAGGATAATGCAGTTCTTCTTTGTTTCGTTAATGTGTTAAATTACATTCATTGTTTTTCCTTTATTGAACAATCCTTGTATATTTATCATGAGTTCCGCTTGTTTGTGATGAATTTTTTCCAATGTTTTAATTTTTTTTATATTGTTGGATTCTTTTGGCCAGGATTTTGTTTAAGAATTTTGCATCTATGTTCGTGAGAGACACTGGTTTATAGTTTTCTTTTTTGGTAATTTCTTTGCCTGGTTTTGGTACTAGAATTATGTGTTTCATAGAATGGCACTGAGAGTATTCCTACTTTTTTCTATTTTCTTTTGGAATCACAATCCTTTGTAATCCATATTACAATGGAGATTTAACAGGCTTTCTTGGACTAAACCTATTATTATTTTATCAGCATCAACAAATTATTATTAAAAGTTCTCAAAAATATTACTAATAAAGGTAATTTTTGTTGTACTTATTTTTTACTATTTTTCTTTTTCAATATAATATTATACACAGTTGATTATGGTAACAAAAATGTCAATCCATTAACTGAAGCCTTACTGATAAAGGAAAACCAGGGATTCTCATTTCAAAAAAATTTGAAAAGAATTCTTTCCTAAATTGAAACAGATTCCACTAACAACGTACACATTTCCCAAAAGAAATAACTAAAAATTAAAGCCCAAATTTAGAATTATTTATTACTCCCTTTCTTTTACTCACAAGACTGAAAGCTAAGTCAGGCTTGCTAGTCTCAGTAGTCTTTAAAATGCAAATGGATCTTCAGTGAATATTCTTCAATAAGTTTGTATTAAAACTCAGTATTATTTATCATTATTTTCTCCTCATAGACCCCAGCCTCTCGGATAATCGGCTCTGCATACAGGTTGAAAAGTTATGGAGATAGGACACATCCCTGGCGTACACTCTTCCCAATTTTGAAACATGCAGTGTTGCTCTGCCCTGTTCTGAGGACTGCCTCTTGGCCCAAGTATAGGTTTCGCATTAGCACGATTAAATGTTCTGGGATTCCCATTCTTCTCAGAGTTAGCCAGTTTGTTATGATCCATACAGTCAAACGCCTTTGCATAATCAATGAAACACAGATAGACATTCTTCTGGTATTCCCTGCTTTCAGCTAAGATACATCTAACATTAGCTACAATATCCCTAGTACCACGACCCCTTCCAAACCCAGCCTGGACTTCTGGCAGTTCTCTGATGATGTGCTGTTTCAGTCGTTTTTGGATAATTTTCAGTAGAATCTTGCTTGCATGCGAAATCAATGATATTGTTCTGTAGTTTCCACACTCAGTTGGGTCACCTTTCTTTGGAATGGGAACAAATATAGATCTCTTCCAGTCAGTTGGCCAAGTGGTTGTTCTTCAGATTTCTTGGCACAACTTGGTGAACACACCCAGGGCAGCATCTGTTAACTGAAATATGTCAATTGGTGTACCATCTATTCCTGGGGCCTTATTTTTTGCTATTTACTCATGCATTTGCTGCAAAGGGATCTAGGACTGAAGCCTTCAGTATGGACTGAGGCTCAATGTCAAGAAGACAAAGTTTCTCACCACTGGACCAATTGGTAGCATCAGGATGGATGGCGAAGAGTTTGAGATTGTTCACAGTTTCAGTTTGCTCGGCTCCACGGTCAACACTCTTGGCACCAGCGGCCAGGAAATAAAAAAATGTATTGTGATGGGAAAGTCTGCTGTTAGGGACCTCTCCGAAGTGCTCAAGAGCAATTGTGTCTCTCTGGAGACTAAGGTGCGCCTGATACAGGCCATGGTCTTTGCAATCACTTGTTATGCATCAGAGAGTTGGACAATGACTAGGGAGGATAGAAGGAGAATTGATGCCTTTCAGCTGTGGTGCTGGAGAAGAGTATTGAATATACCATGGACTGCCAAGAAAACAAACAGATTCATCCTGGAGAGGGTTAAACCAGGCTACTCCTTGGAGTCAAGGATTTTGGAGCTTTGTCTGACATACTTTGGACATATTGTAAGGAGAGACAGGTCCTTGAAGAGGGACATCATGCTTGGTAAGGTGCAGGGGAAGACCCTCTATGAGGTGGATTGATTCAGTGACTGGGGTAATCAGGATGGGTGTGTCAGAAGCAATGCGATTGGCACAGGATTGAGTAGGGTTTAGGGCTGTTGTACATAATAGGGTCGCTATGAATCACAAATGACTCGATGGCACATAACAACAACAACAATAGTTTTTATCGTCCCTACTCTCTGTGCATGACAGCTCTGATGGTCTAGTGGATGATTCTGTCAACCCAAAGACAGTTGGTTCAATTCTACTTGTTTCTCAGCAGAAGGAAGATGGACAATCTCTTCTTGTGCCATTTACAGTCTCTGCAAGTGACGGCAGGATCTGCTATAGATCAGTTCATACTCAATGGCATTTGATTGAGTTGACTCTGCACAGTATGCTTAAAATTCTTTCATGTTTTACATACAGAGTAAGTTCTGCAAACATTTTTAAAAATTCATACATATTAAGAAAAATACATTTTTGTGAGCACTTTAATAACTTCTTTTTTATTCAATTATGCTATGAATGTAAAGTGGGGGGTTTTTGGTATATATGCTGGTTTATAAATAGATTGTGTTGAATAAATATGAAATGAGTAATTGTCTGTGTATGTTTAAAATGAGCCATATAATAGAAACAGCATCAAAACAGTGATTAAATGTCAATCCCACTGTTCATAGGTCACTAGTCACAAGCTACAATGTCATGTATTTTGGTCCAAAAGATAAGTAAAAAACAAACCAACCTGCTTTGTAGTTATGTTTTCAGTTGATTCTACAACAGCCATTTCTTTGGGCAATAGAATTGCTATGGCTGTCCAAAACATAGCAGTTTGTCAACAATTTAAATATAGGTTTGTGACATGATGTATTTATTTGACAATATAATGCAATAATAGACACAGAGAAGGATGACGGTTGTAAAGAAAATTATCATTGGTAAATTCCTTCTCTGTAATTGATTTTAAATGCCTATGGATGAAATTCTGATTGACAAAATGATTATGGGTGCGTGGATAAACAAAAATACATGTTACTGCTATTGTCATATATCTTGGTACATTTACAGAATCCAAATTAAATGATGCTTACAAAATAGTCAAGCTTCATTCATTTCCTTTTAACTGGGAAGTAAAGTTAAATGTAAATTCCATAACATTTTAGCAGAATTCATACCAAATTAAAAGACTTTGTAGATTTTAATTACTTGACACCAATAAGAGGAGCTTTGGGGATGCTGTGGTTAATGACTAGGCTATTAACCATAATGTTGGCGGTTCAAGGATAACCTACTGCTCAGTAGCAGAAAAAATTCTGTAAAGCTTCAGTAGTCTAGGTTGCTATGAGTAAGAAATAACTCCATGGCAATAGGTTTGAAGCTCACAAATCAATAGTGTCCTGGCCCCAGAAAATAATGTTCCAGCACTCTTTTACCTTACTCTACCAGTGATCATACTATAAAAGCGTGCATATTTTATTTGGAAGCAATGTTTGAACAAACTCAAGAACTGTTGAAAGAAGTCACAAAACACTAGTAAGAAGTTTGTGTGCCTGTCTTTTTATTTATTTAATATATGCATCTTAACACAAGTATGTTGGCAGTTAATACAAGACTGAAAAAAAACCCACCTCTTTAAGTTGTAAACAGATCACTGTGTCATGGTTCTTCAGGAAACAATTCAGTGTGCCTTTTTTATTTTTAAATGTGAAAGTTGCATCTGTATAAGTAAGATGAGAGGTTTGAGTGTTGAAATTTAAAAACAAAAAGTATGATATGAGGTGAAATACGGTTTCTAAACCAAGTCAAAGGTGGATGATTTTAATCTGTGACTCTCATGCTTAGTTTTAATTGCTATTAGTCAAACATTCTTCTAAGTGATATAGCACTGGTCTGTCTATTTGCTGTACAGAGGTAACTCCTAGTTGCTGTGTTGCTAAACACTTTGATACTGTGTCAAATGCAAGAATTGTTACCCATGATAGACAGTGTTTGGTGGAGCTCCCTGATTAAACAATCTTAGAAGCAGGAGTGGTATACACTTCTGAAATAGCTTGCCTCCGAAATAGAAATAGCTTGCCTCCGGAAACTCTATGAACTTGGAAAAATGATGACAATTATACAAGTGTTTAGGTCTTTAGTTAAT
>NW_006400011.1:8740-11311 GCF_000299155.1 Elephantulus edwardii
TAAAATAATAAATGATAAAAAGATTAAAACTCTCTGCCCTTGACTCCCTTTTAATTCATGTTGTTGTTGTAGTGTGTCATAGTTACTGATTAATTCTATTGAGTTGTGAAGACAATAAACAGTAATGGGGAACGCTCTGGTGGCCTAGCAACCAAAAGCTGCACTGCAATCCCGAAAACACGCAGTTTGAGGCCATCAAATCCACGGGAGAGGGTGATGGGCAATCTTAACCCACTCGATTAATTGCCTCTGAAAACCCACCAGAGGGTCAACTATAGTTCGGTTCTGACTCTATGGTACACAACAACAGCAAAAGGTAATGAGAGGAACTGTTCCTCTTTCTCCTTTAAGTCTGAGGTATTTGACAGCCAAAGACCAGTGAAGTTTTGGTTTGCACTGCAATTTGCTCCAACCTTGCTGCCAGAGCTCCTCAAAACAATTAAAAGAAGATTGTTTTTGTTGCTGTGTACCATGGAGTTGGAAATGACCCATAGCCAACTCTCTGGTGGGTTTTCAGAGACAGCTAATCTCATGGGAGGAGATTGCACATCTTTCTCCCTCTGAGCAGTTGGGGTACTTGAAACATATGCCTTCGAACTGCAACGCAGCTTCTTGCTGGTAGGCCCGCCACCAGAGTTCCCTAAAATAAGATTATTCATATAATTGTGCAGAAATTAAAAATGTATTAAGTGTTAAATTTTTCTTGGCATTGAGTTTTTTTTTCTTTTTTTTTTTTTGTATTACTAATTTTAATGAACGTTTACAGAGACTTTGGATTTCCGTTTATTGTTGCATTTTTTTCCCTGCCCTCCCCCTACACCCACACTGAGATTTTGTAGTTAAAAGTAAGCGAGAAATTAGGTACACTCTAAACTAATAATTTAATGAATATAATTATTTTAAATATTGGTAAGATTTTAAAAAGTAATAATAAAAACAATAGTTAATGCTGATTTTAAAACAAAATTACCAATTGGAGATATTTTAGCTGTGATGATTTTAGAAGCTTTCTCTAAGGAGATGTTATTTGACTGGAATGATAACAAGAAGCTATTCATACAAATAGCTTGGAGAAAATCTCCCCGTGCAGATGAAACTGCAAGTGGAAGGATTTTGAAGCAGAAGAGTTTAATATATTGAAGAGAATGAAAGATGTGCTTAAGTGATTGGAAAATCATGAATGAGAGGGAGGTAGTAAATGAATATCAAACAAGGTAAGAGGAAACATCTCGTGTGAGAACTCACAGAACTTGCTATGAAGTTCACATTTCATTAGAGGAATGATAGAAGGAGAGTTGGGGCCTTTGAGCTGTGGTGATGGAAAAGAGTATTGAATATACCATGGACAGTTAGGAGAAAAACAATTTCTTCCTGGAGAGGGTGAAGCCAGGCTTCTCCTTGGAGGCAAGGATTTTGAAGCTTTGTCTGACATACTTTGGATATTTTGCAACGTGGAATCAATCCTCGGAGGACGTCATGCTTGGGAGGGTGGAGGGACAGCGAAGGAGAGGAAGACTCTCAATTAGATGGATTGTTTCAGTCACTCAGGTAAGGGGGGATAGGTGTGTTGGAGACATTAAAATTGGCAAGGGATAGAGCAGGGTTTAGGGCTGTTGTACATAGATAGGGTCACTATGAGTTGCAGGCAATTCAATGGCACATAACAACAACAACATTATACATAGAAGAATGAGTTAACTCCCTATTATTCATAAGAGGAAAAAAAGAAGCAAATGAGAATTGAACCTAGAAGGCTATAACAAACAGCTTCAGTTCTTCTGGACAGAAAGGGGGAAAAATTAGATCTCACTGCTCCATAATCTAGTCCGAATATTCTTGCTGAGGAACCTCTCCTGGAAAATTTTCTGTAACTGATAATACAGGGATTTTGCTTTGTTCTTTCACATGTTTTCATTTCCTTCCATGTCTCAGTTAAAATGTGCTTCCTTAAAATCACATGAACAGGAATGAAATGAAGGTAAGCTTTATTACTCTTCAGGAATGTTGTGGCCAATGTGGGCAGGGGAACATATCATATTTGCCATGTATTCCGCTTGTTTACCAAAGGAGTCAGATAATGAAATTTATATTTTTGTTCAGAAATGAGAAAAGTTGATGTGGTAATAGCTCTGTTGTGTAGTCAATAGGAAGTTCTGCTGAAAAACCAAAGGTCACAGTTCTTTGGCAGTTTGAATAAGCTAGTTGCTCATTGAAGCTCAGTTTCAAGAAAACAGACTTTAACCACTGGGCCAATTGGCAGCATTGTGATGGACGGTGAAGAGGTTGAGATTATAAACAGCTTTAGTCTGCTTGTCTCCATAATAAACACTCTTGGCATCAGAAGCCAAGAAATTAAAAGGAATTTTGCATTGGGAAAATCTGCTGTCAGAGATCTCTCCAAGGTACTGAAGAGTAATGATGTCAGTCTGGAGACTAAGGTGCATCTGATATATGGTCTTTGCAATCACTTGCTATGTATCAGAGAGCTGGACAATGGCAGGGATGGTAGAAGAAGAATTGATGCCTTTGAACTGTGGTGTTGCAGGTGAGTATTGAATATACCATGGACTG
>NW_006400011.1:17693-27051 GCF_000299155.1 Elephantulus edwardii
GGACGGGGCTTGTGTGCTGCTGGGGGTTTATGCAGCAGCACCCTGTGTGCTAAGGGTCACACAGGTGTGGGCTGCAGGGGTGTCCCACAGTGTCCGGCAGTCTTTGCTCTTCTGGAGTTCCACGGCAGGTGGCTGGCTGCTGCCAGCCGGGGGAACGCACGCCGCCGCCCGCCA
Organism: Elephantulus edwardii; assembly: GCF_000299155.1. Taxonomy (NCBI): domain Eukaryota; kingdom Metazoa; phylum Chordata; class Mammalia; order Macroscelidea; family Macroscelididae; genus Elephantulus; species Elephantulus edwardii. Next base: position 17,868 of record NW_006400011.1, read on the forward strand.
GGCCAGGGGAACGCCGCCGCCAGACCGGGAACGCCGCCGCCAGACCGGGGAACGCCGCGACAGGCTGCTCTTTTGAGGCAAGGATTCTGAAGCTTTATCTAGCATACTTTGGACAGGTTTCAAGGAGGGATTAGCCAGTCCCTGGGGAGGAACATCATGCTTGGGAGGATGGAGGGACAGCCGAGGAGAGGAAGACCCTCAATGAGATGGATTGATTCAGTCACTGTGCTAACACGGGTAGTAGGTGTGTCAGAGGCAATAAGATTGGCACAGGATAGAGTAGGGTTTAGGATTGTTGTGCATAGGATCACTATGAGTCGCATGTGACCCAATGGCACATAACGACACATTGCTCTATGGAAGAAAGTTGGGAATCTCCTCTTGGGAGAATTACAACCTCAGAAGCCCAATGGAAGGGCAGGTATGGGTTAGTTTTGAATCAATAGCAATGAGTCTGTGGGGTTTTTTTGTTGTTGTTGTTGCTGTTTTCTGTTTTAAAAATTGTCATTACTGAAGATAGACTGGGAAATTCCTTCCAAGGCACAAAGTACCAAGTGTATAGCAGAGTTTCTTCCATTCAAATAGATTGTTAAAAGGATACAGAGATGAAAATAATTCAATAATTTTATTACAACTAAATCAAAAGATAAATTCAATTGATATATTATCAAGAAAAAGTATGTTTTGTTGTTTTTGTTAAGTCTCATAATCTATGACTTATGGTGACCAGATGAGCTATAGATTTACACTAACCTATCCAGTACCATCCTCAAAATCTCCACCATGCGCAAACCCATTGTAATAATCATTGAATCAATTCATCTCATTGAGGATCTTTCTCTCTTTTGTTGACTTCCTACTTTTCCAAGCATGATACTTTTTGACAGGAGCAGTTCACTACTAAAAAATGCACTCTGAAGTAAAGTTTCACCATTGTTACCTCCAAGCAGTATTTTGGTTACCCTTCTTCCAAGACAGAATTTTCTTTTTCTCTTTTGGCAGTCTATTCAATGCTCTTTATCTCCATTACATCAAAGGCATCATGTGGATTTTTCTATATATCCAAATAAATAATAATATAATATATAATGTTATATAATAATTCTTATTAATTAATAATGATAATATTATAATTCCTAGTTAGCTTGTAGTGTTCTGATTTGGAAAAACAGATGACAAAACAGTCTTGTCTTATTCCTACTTTGTCTAATTGGAATATTTATTGAGATAATTATGGAGTCACATGAACTTGTGGAAAAAAAATGCAGTGCATTTCTTTCAATTGTTATATCTCTTCAATTGTAATATCTTGAAGAACAATATATCATAGTAGGAGGCTCCAAAGATTAGCATTTATAAATAAAATACACAAAGGCATTAAAAATAATGGAAAGAATCTATCAATCTTTTTTTTTAATATCTAAAACAGAAGGACAAAATAACACAATTGCAACTAAAGTCACAAGATTCTAGCACTGGAGTATAGACTTGAATCAGACCCTGTTGATAGTATCTGAAGTGGAAAGAGTTAATTAAGAAAGTTACCCCTCAAAAAATACTTATCAATGGCAGCAGTTTAGAGATAAGAACGAGCATTGGTGTAAAGTATAACTGCTTTAATGACTAGATTTATGTTTTCATAACTGGATCATTTATTGTAATGAGTATAGTTAAATGTATTCAAAACTTACAGTCCTAGTTTCTCTACAACTATTTTTCCTTGAGTTAATTGCTTAACATTGGCAAAATTTATTTAATCAATAAATGAAAATGTGAGCAAATTTCAAGCAGAACATCTATATAAACTATACTGCAAAGTTCTTAACAGTAAAATTATTTCTTTTTTTAATATAAAATAAAATTTAATTTGTACTATTACATAGGAGTTCTATGATTATTCTTATTGTTTGGTAGATGGATGAATTGAATTATTTATGTTTTCATTTTTACATGAGATATATATAAAATAAAATTGTATGGAAAAATAGATTAGATGTCTGTGGTGTTAGCATAAAATTTGACTTCTTTTATTCCTTACAGTTAGTCCCCACTAGTCTCTAGCTACCTTAACCAACAGACATATGGTCTTGCAAATCATCAACACCTGTGGGACTAGAATAGGAGAGAGGGTACTTCCCACATTGGGGATCAAGATGTGAGTGTGACTGGTTACAAGACCCTGGTGATCGTGGTAAAGACATGGCCGTGGAGAAACTATGGCAAGGTATGTCTTGAGGTTTCTTGCGTTTGTGCTGGCCACAGAAAAAGTTTTACTCTTCTTGCTGGACACTTGAAGGAGAAGCTGATTTATAACTGCTTTGACATAAAACTTGCTAAATGATATGGATTTGACTGCTGCACTGAAATTAAGCAACTGTTTCTTGAAACAAGTGAAAACCTGGACTTGTATTGGGTGATATTTTTTGTCTCCTGTACTCTCCAACTTACTTCATTAATAAACGCCATTCTACGTAACACAACTGAATCTGTGTGTCAACACAAATAAACAAACTTCTTGCTGCTTGAAGTGCCTCTAGAGACACCATGGAACCCGGCTGAAGGCTCTTTATCCGCTTTCTGCTTTGAGTCTATGAGGGACTGTACTATTCTCACTCCTTCTGGCCCTTTCAGAGAAATGCTCATGGCCCTGTGTCCCCATGTCCCATTTTCTGTTCTCTAGACAATGTGACAATCATAGAATCAGTTCTTGAGCATAAAGCAAAATCATTCTTTATATATTACAATTACAGTACCAAATTTCAATGTAACATTTAAAAATCTTTAAATATTAGATGTGTAGAACTAATCAGGTACAAACATACCAGATTTGTTCTTGACAATTTCTTTCTTTTTACAGTTATTGTGTTTCAGTAACAAACGTAAGGAATATCTTCTTAAAAAAAGAAAAGAAAACTGAAATGCAACAGAAAGAAGGGAAAATGAGTATATAGTTTGAACATGTCTTCAAATATATTTGAATTTAGTATTTATCAATCAAATTCAGTGACTCAAAATATAAAATCAATAGATCTAACATTTATCTTTATCCATAAACTGGCATCTATTCTTAAACTTCTGAATGTTTGAACTTAATTATGCCTCCTATTAAAATGACTTTATTCCAAATTAGAAAATCAAACTCACTAAATATGTGTACAATTTGCAATTCATTTCTAAAAAAGTTCCTCACTAAAAATAATTAGGTGGAAAATTACTCCCCAAGAGGAAAGCTTAAGTTAGTACCTTGTACATGTTTTTGCTGTATGATTCGTTTTCTATTTCCCCATCAAAACACAGATAAAATATTGGTTTTACGAAATTACTTAAGGGCTTTTGCAGCCACTTAAAAGCAGTTGAAACTATTTGGTTTTGTTTCTCTTTTGATAAAATTATATGTCTGTGAACAACTAGTGTTTGATCTATTTCCTTTTCACTATGTATATTAATATATTTTATTGTGTAACTATCAAGACAGTTCTGACTCAGAGTAACCAGTTATAGCAGAGTGTAAATGTTTAAGAAGAGATCCTAGGTGGTAATGTTTATAATCATTGTACATCAACAATAAAATCATTCTTTCATCCTCAGAGTTGCCAGTTAATTAAAACTGGATAATCATTAAGTTTGCTACTGGGCAAGAAATGGTAACAACAACAATAACAACAACAACAAAATGCTGTCTTCCAGTCAATTATGACTTAGAATAACACTATAATACAGAGCACAACTGCCCAGTTACATTCTCTGCACTGTAATGGTCATGCATCAAACCTCCATATCGTTCTCCTATGGTGGATTTCAATTTTCATCTTGGTTATTAACTTAATACTTAACTGTTGCCCCATGGACTACTGTCTTTGTTGTGATGTGCTATTGAATTAAGTGTGATTCACAGTGACTCTACAAATAAAACATTTATATCTAGAAGGATCAGCTTACTAGTTTATGTGTATTTATATATTTAAGTTAAGCATTTTATTTATGCATAGATTAAAAATCAGGAAGCTTAGTTTTTAAAGTAAACAGATAATTTATCTGTCTTCATTTTTCTCTGGTCATACTATCAAATTAACAACAATTCATTGTCACCCTGTTAACAACCAATCTAAATCTGACCCATTCCTGTGCCATAGTCCTAATTTTTTTATATTATTGTTGTTATGTGCCATTGAGTCACTTGCTACTCATAGCAACCCTATGGACAAGAGCCCTAAAGGCTGCTGTATCCTATGTCAACCTCACCATCTCAAACACACTCATTCCCACCACCCCAATCACAGAATAGATCCATCTCATTGAGGGTCTTCCTCTCCTGCACCGTCCCTCCACTCTGCAAAACATGATGTCCCTCTCAAAGGACCAGTCTTTCCTTGCAACATGCCCAAAGTATGTCATACAAAGCCTCAGAATCCTTGACTCCATTGAGCATTCCAGCTTCACCCTCTCCAGGGCAAACCTGTTTGTTCTCCTGGCAGTCCATGGTATATTCAACACTCTTCTCCAGCACCACAGCTCAAAGGAGTCAATTATTTTTCTATCATCCCTAGTCACTGTCCAACTCTCCAAAGCATAGCACGTAATTGTGAAGACTATAGCCTGGATTGGGAACACATTAATCTCCAGCCTGACGTTGTTGCTCTTCAGTACTCTTGAGAGGTTCCTCACAGCTGACTTTTCCAATGCAATTCACCGTCTGATATTCTGGCTGCTGTTACCAAGAGTGTTGACTGCGGAGCCAAGTAAACTAAAACTGTTAACTATCTCAATTTGTTCACCATCCATACTGATGCTGCCAATTGGCACAGTGGTGAGAATCTTTGTTTTCTTGATGTTGAACTTCATTCCATATTGAGGACTGTATTCCTTGACCTTCTGAAACAAGCGCTTCCGGTCCTCCTCAATTTCAGCAAGCAGGGTTGTTTCACCTGCATAATGCAAGTTGTTGATGACTCTTCCACCTCCTGATGCCACATTCCTCCTCATAGAGAGCAGCATCTCAGATGATCTGTTCTGCATACAGATTGAAAAGGTGTGGAGAAAAAATACATCCCTACGGACCCCTTCTTGATTTTGAACCATGTAGTGTCTCCTTGCTCTATTCTGACAACTGCCTCTTGGTCCAAGTATAGATTTCACATTAGCACAGTCAAATGTTCTGGGATTCTCCTTCTTTTCAGAGTCAGCCATAGCTTGTTGTGATCCACACAGTGAAAGCCTTTGCATAGCTGAAACACAGATAGACATTATTCTCTCTCATTATTCTCTGCTTTCTGCCAAGATACATCTAGCATTAGCTATAATATCCCTAGTACCATGACCTCTTTTAAATCCAGCCTGCACATCTGGCAGTTCTCTGTTGACATATTGCTCCAATTATTTTTGGATAAAGAATCTTGCTTGCGTGTGATATTAATAATATTGTTCGATAATTTCCGCACTCTGTTGGTCACCTTTCTTTGGAATGGGAACAAATACCGATCTTTTCCAGTCAGTTGGCCAGCTGGCTCTCCTCCAGATTTCTTGGAACAACTTAGTGAGCACATCCAGGGCATTATCTGTTTGTTAAAATATGTCAATTGGTATGCTGTCAACCCCTGGAGCCTTGTTTCTTTTGCCAACTCCTTCAGAGAAATTTGGACTTCCTCATTCATCACCACAGGCTCTTGCTCATATGTTATTTCATGAAATTCTTCTGTGTCAGCCAAATCCTTTTGATACAGTGACTCTGTGTACTCTTTCCATCTTCTTTTAATGCTTCCTGGATCATTTAACATTCTACCCAAAGGTACCCAAAGTACCGTAAGTATTGCCACTTGTGGCTTGCATTTGTTTTTCAACTCCTTCAGCTTAAGGAACGCTGAGTGAGTTTGGCCCTTTTGATTTTCTGACTCCAGCTCTCTGAACATTTCATTATATTATCTTGCCTTGTTGTAACAAGCTGCCTTTTGAAATTTTCTGTTCAGCTCTTGGATTTCTTGACTTCCCCCCTTAGCTTTGGCTTTTCAGTGCTCTAATCCAATATTCAGAGTATCATCTGACATCCCTCTTGGTCTTTTCTTCTTCTTTGGCCTTTATAATGATTTTTTTGCATTCTTCATGGACAATTTTCTTGTTATCCTCCGAATGCTCATCTGGTATACTCTCATTTGTGCTCAAGGCCTCAAACCTATTCCTGAGATGGTTTTGAAATTCGAGTGGGGCAGACTTAAGGTCAAATTTTGGCTCACGTGATTTGATATACTCACTGATAATAGTCCTTATGTATTCAATCCATGTCATTGAGGTTCTTCCTCTCTTTCACTGGTCCTACAGCTTTCCAAGTATAATTCTCTTTTTCAAGGTCTGGCCCCCTTAACAATACTCCCAAAGTATGTGAGATAAAGTTTTATCATCCTTGCCTTTTGACATTCCATCAGAACACCACAACTGAAAGTCATAGATTGTTCTCCTGCTGTCCAACTTTCAGCTATATCTTTTTTTTCCTTCCTCTATCTGTCATGGACAGACGGCCATAATCACCCAGGTTTGATCCACCCAGGTGGCTGTGATCTTTTGGCCAGAGAGGATGGTGCTGTGTATGTGGGAGTTGTGTTGTGTTGTGTTGTGTTGTGGCGGTCTCTGGAGAAAGGTGACTCTGCCTCCAGGAGCCAGGGAAGCCACGCTTGGCCTTGGGTTGAAGGCAGAGTGGCTTCAAGCCCAAAAGGGTCGTCGGGCCTGCAGCCCTCGGGCCAGTCTTTCATTGTTTTTGTTCAGACATTCCTCTAGGTCATATAGCCCTGGTGTACAAGTTGCTGTCCCGCAGACTGAGAGTGGGGTGGAGCTCCCCAATTGAACAAGCGTGGAAGGAGGAGTGGCGTCCACTTCCATAATAGCTTGCCTCCAGAAACCCTATGAACTTGGAGAAAGGATGAAAGGCACCCAAGTGTCAAGGACTATCCTTCATAGGGTAGCTATGAGTCGCCTGCAACTCGACGGCACTTAACAACAACAACAACTACAACAACTATCTATCATGATGTTACCTATTGTTCCAGTGGTGAGGATTTTTGCTTCCACCATCCCCCACCCATTTAGATCCTTATACTCATTCTACAATAATGGTTTATACAATATTTTTCCTTGTGGGATGGGGTTAGTTCACTCAATATACATTTTTATAGTATTTTAAATTTATCATATGTATGATCAGTATGCCATATGTTATCTAAATAATAATGAGAACAATTGCACCAAATAAACCTCATCTTCCACAATCCTGAGGCCAGAAAAATTTGGTAGTACTAAGCTGCCATTGCTGATCACTCTGAAAGGGATCACAGTAGAAGGTTCTGGATAGCATGAGGAAAGTGTGAAATGAAAATTCTGATTTATATGGAAATTCTGATGTATTTAAAATCCATAAGAAAATCTTTCAATTGCTTTACTACCCTCCAAAAATCTCTGGTAAATAAAGTCACCAGAAGCTACTCAGAAAACCATCATTTTGCAACTATAACAGAAAATATCATGAAGAAGAGGGCACAACAGCTTTCTAATTATTTCTGTACCATCTTAATGTTTGCCAGTTTGTTGTGTTGAATGGAATAGCTTTGCCCAATTTGGACACATTTTGAGGCATAACCTGCATAAAATAGGTATTTCTTTTCAATGATTTCATACTACTAGGATCCACAATCAACACTCTTGTTAGCAACAGTAAGGAGATCAGGAGACATATGGCATTGAGAATGTCTACTGTCAAGGACTTCTCCAAATTAATAAAGGGGAAATGTCATTCTGAAGACTTAGGTGCATCTGATTCAGGCTGGGATCTTTTCACTCACTTGCTGCTGAGAGTGGCACAATGAGTAAGGGTGAAAATTCTCTGAGGATTTAGAAACAAAATTTAACAAAATTCAGAAATAAAAATAATTTAGGATATTTATGGTACTTTTAAAAAGGTATTGACAATTGCTTATAAGTTAAATTGTCAATACTAAAATTTTAATTAGCCAGATAAAGAGAAATGATTAAAATATTCACAGGGATATAGGACATATCATAAAATGTTTTTCCAAAATACATCTGCTTATTTTTCCAGTGTATAAACACTAATTGTAAGTTAATGTAGATAAGACACAAAATTACTAGTGAATTGACAAAGTAATCAAAGAATAAAAACAATAAGTTATATATATGTTACATATCTAACTGTTGTTGTTGTTGTCATTGTTGTTGACTAGCATCGAGTGCGACTCATAGCAACACCATGAACAAAAGACTAAATGCCTTTTCATAACTATCATCACTTCTCAAAGTTCATAGAGTTTCCATGTGCTTTCGAAAGTGAATGCCACTCCTATTTCCAAACCTGTTTTACAACTGGGAGCTCCACCAAACACTATACACATTGAGAAACCGTTTGGGTATTTGATACCTCAATGATACAGGGTTCAGCATCACAGTAAGCCCAGGTTACTTCATACTGCACATCGATGAAGAGTGATGTGCAAAGTGGAAGAGTGTTCCTCCAGATATAATAGCACTAGATTCATTTATCAGTGGTTAAGTGTAGTCAAGTTGAATACGTCTGAGAGTAAGTTCTGCACAAAGGACCTGAATTCTGTTCTATAACTAACATCATTTCTGTACATCTTAAATTAACATAGATTAAAATGATAACATGTTGAAGATGAGAAGAAGCAAACTCTCCTATGAAACTATCAGAAGAGAGCTGCACAATGAATCTTGAAGGTAAATATACAATTTCTTAAATTTTTACATATATTCTATGCATCCTTTACACAGGTTAGTGCAAGGCTCAGAACTATTGGTCATAGGGTTACTATGTATTGATTGTATGTATTACCTTGGTATTGACGACACCTAACTGACATGCAACGTTTGAGAGAATTATTCTATTTCTAGCATTTTTAATCTCAAGAGTTACTCACCCACATATGAAAAAAATATGACTATTGGTAAATAATAGCAGTAGGTCTATATTAGGAATAATAAGGAACAATGAAAATGAACAATAGCATGACTTGGTAAAATATCTTCTCCAAATAATGTTGTTGAGTTTCTAACAATAATCTAGTAGGATAGTTTTGTAATTATATGAAAATATAGTACTGAAAGATTTGTGTTTATAAAATGAATGGCTGTGTTTAAATAGTTAAAAATCTTGGAATGAGATATACCA
>NW_006400011.1:27395-71523 GCF_000299155.1 Elephantulus edwardii
AATTATTATTTTGTGATACTAGAACTTTCCCTGCAGAAGATATTGTGCTTGGCAATGAGGAGACTCAGTGAAAAAGAGATTGACACATTGTCTGCAATAATCAGTTTCAGTAAAGCAGAAACTATGAGGATGATGAGAAATAGGGCAGGGTTTGTTCTGTTCCACATAGGGTTAACCGCATGCTTAAATCAATAGCACCTGAAAATAGGACTATAAGTCCTTACATACTTTCTATGTCTATGTATATCGTGATAGATGGAGAAAAGATTGAAATTGTCAACAATTTCATCTTACTTAGATCCACATTCAACACTCCTACTACCAGCAGTCAGGAAATCAGGAGATCTATTGCACTGGGAAAGTGAATACCTTCTCCAAATTAATGAGGAGAAATTATGTCAGTTTGAAGAATAAGGAGCGCTTGATTCAGGCAATGGTCTTTTCAATCACTTGCTGTGCTTCAGAGAGATGAACCATGAATAAGGGTGACAGAAGAAGAATCCACGCCTTTGAGTTGTGGTGCTGGGGATGGGCACTCATTATCCATGAGTTGCCAAAAAACAAACATATATGTCTTAGAGAAAGCACAGCCAGAGTGTGTCTTGGAGGCAAGAATGGTGAAACTTTATTCCATATACTTTGTGCATGTTGTTATAATAGGCAATTCTTTAGAAAGTAACAGTATGCTAGGAAACATTATGCTAGGAAGCATCAGCAAAGGAGACCCTAAAGAACATAGATTCACATATTGACAGCAGCAAAGGGCTCAAGTTTGTCAGTGATGATTATGATGGTACAAGATAGGACGGAGTTCAGATCTATTATTCGTGTCTCCATGAGTCTTGAACAACAATGAAAAATAATATTTAACAAACAGTCATTACTCTTCCAATAAACTAAAAGAAACATAAATAAACATCTTATTTGAACATGCACAGTAGACTGAAAACATTATAGAAGACTATTTATATTTTGCATTCTTCTTTTGTTGTTGTTGTTAGGTGCTGTTCAGTCATAGATGACTCATAGCGACCCTATGAATGAAAGGCCTGAGCACTGTTCATAATTTCCAGAGGCAAGTCATTTCAGAAGAAAATGCCACTCCTGCTTCCAAGTTTATTTTAATCTGCAAATTAAGACTCTCAGATTTTTTTAATGATGTCCAATATACTTAAACCAGTAAATTGTTATGAATAAACTTTTTTTGCCATGGAACTAGTCCACCAGAGCTCTCTAAATGTGTGTTAATAATTATTAAGATAATAATTTATTTAAAATATTCTTTTTCATTCTCCAAGATTCAATGCTTGGTGGGTTTTTTTGTGGATATTTTTCAAAATTTCAAAACAGGGGTGCGCAGGGAGAAAAATGCGGCAATGAATTAATGGAAATCCAAAACCTCTGTAAATGTCTATTAAAATGAATAAGAAAAAAATGCAAAACAAATTTATTTTACTCTTCATTTCTTTGATAAATTACGTATTCACTAGTATCAGAAAATATCTGGCTTCAGAAGCTTCAAGTTCAATCTATAGTTCAATAGATTATATCTACTCAGTTAAAAGAAAGGTAATATTTTTTATTTTATATTTTAAACTAGTTTACTTATAAAATTGGAATACATTGATTTCGAGAACAGATTCTTCCAATTCCCCTCGGTCTACCACCCATCAAATTATACAACTCCATGATTAATCCTCCCACCCCCTGCACATCCTCATCCCTCTGCTTCCACCTCCCCGGGCCCCTTGGATCCTTCTAATCATTCTACAATATTTGTAGGTGCTATAGAGAAAACAAATACTAATTGCAATTCTATATTAAAATATCAAAATCTTGCCCAATCAAGTCTCATCTCAGTCTCAGAGATGGGCTTAAATTTGTCATTCACTGTGTCAATCTCTTCAAGGATCTTTCCTTTTCTGACCCTCTACTTTTGCAAGTATAATGTCCTCTTCTAATGGCCTGCCCACAATATGTAAGATGGGCAACTATCGAGGACTATTTATTTCAAAGTGGGTGAACAACCCTGCTTTTAATCTGGAAGATCTTCTGAACCCTGTCCACCACTAGGTGATCTTTCTGGTATTTGGAATAGAGATGATAGAGCTTCCACCATCAGAACAATATGTAAGACACCACAGTATGGAACACTGCTGAAAATTATCTACAAATGACTGGAACAGGCATCGATTTTTTTTGTCATCCTTAATCATTGACAAGCTCTCTGCTGCATAGCAAGTAAATGTCAATAGACAGTTTAAAGCTTTTAGCTTATAAACTAGAAAGTCATTTGTGAAGGCTGTGGTCTAGATCAGGCCCACTTTAGTCTCCAAACTGATCTGCACAGTAAAATGCCTTTGCAAAGTCAATGAAACAAATAGACATTTCTCTAGCACTATCTGCTTTCAACCAAGATCCATCTAACATTAGTTGTATTATCCCTAGTGCCACGGCCTCTTCTAAACCCAGCCTGTACATCTTGCAGTTCTCTGTTGGTGTACTGTTCCAGTCATTTTTAGATAATTTTCAGCAGAATCTTACTTGATGTGATGTTAATGATATTGTTCAATGATTTCCATGCTCTGTTGGGTCACCTTTCTTTGGAATGGGAACAAATATGGACCTCTTCCAGTCAGTTAGCCAAAAGCACATAATAAGAAGAAGTATTATTTATAATGCCTCCCTATCTCAAACCAAGTTGTTGACTTATTCTTTGTGAGCTACGCTATGCCTTTTTCATGTGATATTTTATGAGCAAGTTTAAAGCTTTTATCTTATAAACTAGAATGTCAGTTTAAATTTCTATTTCACAATGATAAGATTATTATTTATATTTGCAAATTTCAATATAACTAATTAGCTAGAAAAAACAATATATAGTTCTCAAGAGATCTAATATTAAATTTTTTTATCAATAATCTATGTAGAAAAAAAGATGAAAGCCTTTCAAGGCTTACAATTTAGTATCTATGAATTTCTTTATGGTTAACAAAACTATTGTTTTCAATTTTTTAATGAAAATTAATATACTTCCCTGGTGGCCTAATGGTAAGAATATCTGCAGCAATCCAGAAGGCATGCAGAGTCCGCTAGCTGCTTCACAAGTTGAGGATCGACCATCTCTTCATGAGTGATTTCTGCCTCTGAAAAGCCACTGGAGTGTCAAGTATGGGTTGATTCTGACTTGATTGAACACAACAACCACACAGGAACGAAATAACATCTTGTTGTTGTGGTTGTTATTTGCCATCAAGTCGCTTGTGACTCATAACGACCCTATGTACAACAGCCTATCTGCTCTATCCCTTGCAAATCTTGCTGTCTCTAACACGCTTATCGCCATTACCCCAGTGACGGAGTCAAACAATCTCATCGAGGATCTTCCACTCCTAGGCTGTCCCTCTACCCTCCGAAGCATGACGTCTTACTCCAAGGACTGGTGTCCTCTTGCAACATGTCCAAAATATGTGAGAGGAAACTTCAAAATCCTTGCCTCCAAAGAGCAACCTAGCTTCAGCCTCTTAAGGAAGAACTTGTTTGTTCTCCTCACAGTCCATGGTATATTCAATACTCTTCTCCAGCACCAAAGTTCAAAGGCATCAATTCTCCTTCTATCATCCCTAGTCATTGTCCAGCTCTCTCATGCATAGCTAGTAATGGCAAAGATCATGGCCTGTATCAGGCACATCTGAGTCTCTAAACTGACATAATTGCTCCTAAGTACCTTGGAGAGGTTTCTGACCGCAGACTTTCCCAATACAATTTGTCTTTTAACTTTCTGGCTGCTCGAACCAAGAATGTTGATTATAGAACCAAGCAAATTGAAGCTGTCAACGATCTCAATCTCTTCATCATCTATAATGATGCTGCCAATTGGCTCACTGGGGAGAAGCTCTGTTTTCTTGATATTGAGCTTCAATCATATAGAAGGCTGCAGTCCTTGATCTTCTGCAGCAAGCGCTTCAGGTCCTCCTCAGTTTCAGCAAGCAGGGTTGTGTCATTTACATAACGCAGATTGATGATGAATCTACCTCCAATTTGATGCCACACTTTTCCTCGTAGAGATTAGCCTCCTGGATAATCTGTTCTGCATGTAAGTTCAAAAGATATGGAGATAGGACACATCCTTGACTCACACCCCTCTCAACTTTGAACCATGCAGTGTTTCCTTGCTCTTTTCTGATCACTGCCTACTAGTCCAAGTATAAGTTTTGCAGAAGCACAATCAAGTGTTAGGTATTAAATGCTTAAATAGGTAATATTTTTATATCCTTTACCAATTTGTATTTCCTTTCTACTAACAGTACTCTAACAATATTATATAATTATCTTTTGTTTGTTATTTTCAAGTTCTATTAACATTACATCTACTCAAACATGAGAAAGCCGTATCATAAATGTCACAGAGCAACACTTTGGAGTCTGCTTAAATAGATTGAATTAATTTATTGAAGGATAGAAATGGTTGTCTTAGAACTCAAATGGTCACTTTGCCAAATAAAGGGGAAAGGGTACATTCTTATACTATGAAAGCAGGATCTAAAGTAATACAATTCATTATTGGTTGAAACATCATTAGTAAGTTAAAGGCAGACTATCTAGAAATGAGAATTTGCCAAGATGAATAGACGAATGGGTATATACCATATATCAAATATCCATGTAATTTATAATAGTGTGAGGTTGGTGCTTGACAGGACAAGGTTCAGATCTGCCGTTGTAGTTGACTCAAAGGTCCCTAAAAACAACAGTCCCCAAATGGCGACAAGTAGGTTCTTCTGGTACCCTCTTAATAAATTTACTTCCTCAATTATATCTGTTTCTGTAGGTCTATTGTAAAGAAATCCATCTATAGATTTATCAATAATGCTGCATCTTAAGCATTACAATTTATACTTCATTTTGCATTTATTTATTTATAAAGAAAAAGTTTCTTTGGGAATAGATTAGATACACTTTGCCTGTAAGACATTGGGATAAGTAACATCCTCCTTGGAGTATACAACAAAATCAGTCGTCAAGGTCAAGGAACAGGCATTTAAAAAAAATCCAACATAGATGTCAGACTTATGTAAAAACTTCAAAATAAACTGAAGTCTCTGTTTTCAGACTGCTCTATTTATATATACACACCAAGTACCTCTGATTTTATGCTCTCACACATTGGTAATTTTTCATACTTTCTTGACATAGTCTGCGTGTCAATGCTCAATCTTCTGATAGCCTTATTCTACATTCTCTGAATCTCAGTGGCAATATAAAGTTAATAGACAATGATAAGACAAGCTTTTGTTGGACTCAAAATGTGGAATAAATGCTTCTTTGAAATTCTCTGAGTTCACATATACCCAGGGAGAATCCAGACTCCTTTGGTTAAAATTTAATGTAAATTTAGTCAAAATAAAGGTCTTTTACACAGAGAAATAGCATTTTTTCCTCAAACATCTAAGAATTTTCTCCATAAACATTTCTTTATTTCATTGTAGATTTTCATCTCCATTCATATTTTATTCAGCAGGCAGAAGCATTCTTCAGATTTCAGAAAGGAGTAATGAAATGAGCAGCTTGCTGTGAAGGTATGAAGGCTACACAATAGGTCAAGACTCAACCAACTGTGAAAAAGTAAATAAACTGTAAGAACACGTTTTGCAAAGTCACGAGCATTTGGACAAGCTCAGTTCTAGTATAAACAGATATGTTTTATGGGTGACTGGCCTTCTGCCTCATTTAACACTTACAATTGTATGCTATGCTTATGAATATAAAGATAAAGAAATCTTCATGCAAGCTGATCTTTGCACATAAAGTACTAGGCGACTCCTTACAAGGAAATATGTTCAAATCTCAATTTTCATTATAATATTTGCACGATTTTTACTTTTATTTATTAGTACTGAAGAGGAGTAGAAGAAAGAAAGAAGAATAAGTTCTTCGGTGACTCAATTCAAAACAATAAAATCTAGTCAAAGGACTTGACCTTGTTTTGTTGTTGTTGTTATGTGCTGTCGAGTCATTTGTGACTCATAGCAACCCTATGGACAACAGCCCTAAACCATGCTCTATCCTGTGCCAATCGCACTGCCTGTGACACACCCATCCCAATTACCCCAGTCACTGAATCAATCCACCTCATAGAGGGTCTTCCCCTCCTGCGTTGTCCCTCCACCTTACCAAGCATGATGTCTCTCTCCAAGGACTTGTCTCTCCTTACAACTTGTCCAAAGTATGTCAGACGAAGCCCCAGAATCCTTGCCTCCAAGGAGTAGCCTGGTTTAACTCTCTCCAGAATGAATCTGTTTGTTTTCTTGGCAGTGCAGGGTACATTCAATACTTTTCTCCAGCACCACAGCTCAAAGGCATCAATTCTCCTTGTATCTTCCCTTGACCTTAACCATGATTTATTATGGTGAAAAGCAAAGGATTCCTACCTATAAGCAGGCTTGCAATGAAGGTAGAAAGCTATGCTGCAATTTGCATACCATTCAGCACAGTTCTTATTATAAGTTCTTGTTGTTAGTTATATCTAACAAGAACACAATAACTTCATTTGAATGCCAGGTACTTTAAAGTAACATTTGGTAGTTAGACAAATCTACCTTATAATAAATCAGAGGTAAACCAGATGTTGGAAGCAAAATTAATCTCATTTTATAGCCTTACAACATTAATTCATACCAAAGACCTAACACGTGTAAATAATAATTTATTTCCTTTCACTTTGTGTTAACATAGTTGTGTTCCAATGATATGGTTCTCTGCACAGTTTTATTGATTTATTTTGTTATAACCAGAATGCTATCATAAGCTGGTACAGCTTGAATTATAGAAATGGTTGGCAAGGATGTTGGAAAGCCAGAATCCTCATGAGGACTTGTACTCAAATGAAACAATCTTAAAAATAATGATTTCCTCTTTAAATTATATAACTATAAAATTTTCTTCTTTTGTCTATTCTCAGAACTATTAAATCATAATAATCAAATTCCTGTCATGTTCTTCTAGAGCATACAATCAAAAGGATGCATAAATTACCTTATGCTACTTCTTCATGTTTAACTATGTAGCTAAAAAGCACATTAAGTTGGACAAGAAGATGGCTCATATGCATCTCAATAAAAGTAATTTTGTGCTTCTGCACCATAGTTTACAGATTCTCCTAATGATGAGATGGGTATTAGGGAACCATGGTTACATTTGGGAAAAAAAGCATTTACTATTTTTTTTTATTATTTTTTGTAATAAAAGATATAGTACTTTCTAATAGACCTTAACACCAGAAACTCTTAACTAGACCTGATAGCTTAAATTAAAAAAAATATATTAACTTCTGTCCATTAACTATGTTGTTGTTGTTGTTATGTGCCGTCGAGTCGTTTACGCTTCATAGCGACCCTATGTACAACAGCCCTAAACACTGCTCTATCCTGTGCCAATCGCATTGCCCCCGACACACCCATCCCGAGTACCCCAGTCACTGAATCAATCCATCTCATAGAGGGTCTTCCCCTCCTGTGTTGTCCCTCTACTCTACCCAGCGTGATGTCCCTCTCTAAAGACCTGTCTCTCCTTACAATATGTCCAAAGTATTCAGACAAAGCCCCAGAATCCTTGCCTCCAAGGAGCAGCCTGGTTTAACCCTCTCTAGGATGAATCTGTTTTCTTGGCAGTCCATGGTACATTCAATACTCTTCTCCAGCACCACAGCTCAAAGGCGTCAATTCTCCTTCTATCCTCCCTAATCATTGTCCAGCTCTCTGATGCATAACAAGTGATTGCAAAGACCATGGACTCTATCAGGTGCACCTTAGTCTCCAGAGAGACACCGTTGTTCCTGAGTACTTTAGAGAGGTCCCTAACAGCAGATTTTCCCATCGCAATGCATTTTTTGATTTCCTGGCTGCTGGTGCCAAGAGTGTTTACCATGGAGCCGAGCAAACTGAAGCTGTGAACACTCTAAATCTCTTCGCCATCTGTCCTGATGCTACTGATTGGCCCGGTGGTGAGAATCTTTGTCTTCTTGATATTGAGCCTCAGTCCATACTGAAGGCTGCAGTCCTTGACCCTCTGCAGTAAGTGCATGAGGTCCTCCTCAGTTTCAGCCAGCAAAGTTGTGTTTTCCCTTTCATTATCAATTGCAATTTCTTTGAAACTTCTGAGATTCATCTTGTTCAGTAGCAGTTATATTGTCCTTAGCAGTACAAATGAAGAAACATTGTGTGCAAAGTGTCCACAGGGGTTTTAAATATGGAAGATAAGTTCAAATGTTTCATTTGATCTGATAGTTAGCCAAGACCAAACAACCATTCATGAATATGCTAATGCTTACTTATCTTTGGCAGGTGAAATAAGCTGTTGGGAAAGCTTAATCTCTATGTAAAGGTGACTTTTCTACTAATGTATCCAGTTGGCTGGATACATATTTTGATAATATATCACTGGAGGTGTGGGTGAGATCCAGTATTTCTAAATGTTTGGGTTTGCGGTTTTTTCCCCCCGATTGACTCCAAACATTCATCTATCATTCAGTTCAAAATAAAACCACTCTAATACAGCCAACTAACAAGAATTGCTTTTCTATTCAATTAGGAATGTTGTTACTAAATAAATAATGGGTCATTTGATCACAGTCTCATTTTATGTGTAAGGCCTCCTCTAAGCCCCCCCAAACTCTTCAACTCTAAACCCCCAAAAACCCCCTATTTACTACGTGTGCTCTGCTAACTATAGGAATACAAACACAGAGAGTGTTAACACTAATCTAAAGATACAGGAACAAACAAGAAGCCGAACTTTTTACAGAAAAGTTACCTAGTAACAGTAACTGGAACTCAAACAATAGGGTGCTGAATCTTGTCACAGAGAAATTAACAAATAATGACACTAAAGTTCAAGTGGAGTTTAAAGCTTCAGCTTCATTTAATCATATAATGTGTTATAATTTAAAACAGTCCTAACTCTAGTGATGCTATTTTTCATAGTTTTTGACACAGGAAGCGAAGTAAAAAGTGGAAAAGGCATAAAGAGACAAATGGTGATGGAATCTTGTTTAGGGGAGAATTTATATGTACAACAAACCAAAACAGGAAACCTGGTGCTATGAATATTTACATACTATGAGAAAGAATTCATATCATAGCTTTATTCTGTTAATTTATAATTCTACTCATTATTTATAAATACCTCCACAGAAAAGAATTCCTTTTTCATCAGTAAAAAAACCCCAAAACATTAAGATGGTAATAATTGTTAAGCTATAATGAAAACTATTAATTATTTATATTATAAAGAACAATAAAAGACATATTATTTTAATAATAAAGCCTGATATTTCATTGAAGAATAGCCAAAAAAAGTTTTCCTTCTTCATATCTATATGTGATGTTGATAAACTAATTTATAAATGGATGTAAGTTTTTTAAAAATCTGGCCAATGTTATGTATAGGTTGAAAAGAAATATATTGTAGACCTATCCAAAGCATGATTCTTTAAAATTAAATATTACTATGCCCGTCTTGAGAAGCTGAACATTAAGTAGGGAGATTGTTATACTTCATTAAGTTATTCCTCTTCACCTTAGAAAAACAATCTTCTGACCTGAACTTTTGGGAGAATGCATTGTGACCAATAATTCCCAGTCCATACATTACGATAGAATTAACATTTCCTATGAGATGCACGTCCAATACAAACCTACCCATGAATCTGTTAGATAGAAAAAAAAGAGTTTGAGGGCCAGAGAAAGAAGACTCTGGTCCCAAGAAACAAACAGGCCTTTATTTCAGGGTCGAAGAGGGACCCCATCTCACCAGGAGGGAAGAAAGTAAAAAAATAGAGTGCAGTTGTTTGGGCAATTCCTTCTTGTAGAGGTCCTTGGGGAAGACTAGGGAAGATGGTATTTCTTGGAAATTGGGGTGTTGATTAACTTGGGTTTGGGCTTTTGTGATCAGACTCAGAGCCTCATCAGGATCTATTGTCTGGTCTGATCTTTGATCTGGCCACCTCACACATTACTTCAAGTTTCTCAGGAAGTGATCAGTTCTGGGAGAGGAGGGGATTGCTATATTTTTCCTCCAGAATGCCCTGGGTGTAACATATTCCATGTGACAAATTCTTCTGTGTCTTCAATTATGTTGTTGATTTAAGGAGATGTCCCTCCCTCCATGTTTAATTCTTTTTAAAATCTCTTCTACTTAATAATAGTTAGTGAGACCAACAATCTGAGGGTGAAAAAAAGTTGAAATATTTTTTACTTTGAGAACACAGTTCTGTGTGCAAATTGTTACTTCATTGATTACAATTTGCATCACTATTGAGATCCCAAGCTGGGGGTAAACCCATGTTTCCAAATTTCAAACAGTACATTTAATATTAACATCTGGCCTGAGTAATTCTTGTACACAAAAACCATGCCATTCTCCTTTAAGAATATAAATATAATTTTAATTAAAAAATTTAGTGTTTTTCATCTACCAGTACAGTGCAAAAACAGCAAAACTGTGTTACTTATTCTAGAAATTGAAATATAGTTCAATATTAGCACATTTGTTGTTAGGTGCCTTTGAGTTGAGTACAACATATAGTGACCCTATAGACAACAATCTGAACTCTTTTGTATCCTGTACCGTATTCACAGTCTTTGATTCTCAAACTAACATCATCTTTCCTCAGTAACTTGGAGTGATCCCTGACTACAGACATTCCCTGTGCCATACATATCCTGAACTCCCAATATCTACTATCGAGGTTATAGATTGTGGATCCAAATAAGATTAAGTCATTGACAGTTTCATTATTTTCTCCATCTGCAAAGGGACAGAATGATGGCGCACATGGGGCACAGAACAATGAGCATTTCTTGGAAAGGGCCAGAGGCAATGAGAAACACAACTCCTCCCAACCCAAGAGCAGAAAGCAGATAAAGAGCCCTAGGCTAGCAAATTCAAACCTCGAGTTGCTATAATCAAGGATGCTTTCAGCAGAACGTTAAATGATCCCGGAAATATTAAAAGAAGATGGAAGGAATATACTGAGAAAGGAATTGGCAGATACAGAGGAATTTAAAGAAATAACATATGAGCAAGAGCCTATGGTGATGAAAGAAGAAGTTCAGGCTGCTCTGAAGGACATGGCAAAAAATAAGGCTCCAGGAATAGATGGCAAACCAATTGACATATTTCAGTTAACAGATGCTGCCCTGGACGTGCTCACCAAGTTGTGCCAAGAAATCTGGAGAACGACCACTTGGCCAACTGACTGGAAGAGATCGATATTTGTTCCTATCCCAAAGAAAGGCGACCCAACCGAATGTGGAAACTACAGAACAATTACACTGATTTCACAAGCAAGCAAGATTTTACTGAAGATTATCCAAAAACGACTGGAACAGCACATCAACAGAGAACTACCAGAAGTCCAGGCTGGTTTCAGAAGGGGTCGTGGTACTAGAGATAGCTGATGTTAGATGGATCTTGGCTGAAAGCAGGGAATACCAGAGGAATGTCTATCTGTGCTTCATTGACTATGCAAAGGCATTTGACTGTGTAGATCATAACAAACTGTGGCTGACTCTGAGAAGAATGGGAATCCCAGAATACTTGATCGTTCTAATGCGACACTTATACTTGGACCAGGAGGCAGTCGTCAGAACAGAGCAAGGGAACACTGCATGGTTCAAAATTGGGAAGGACGTACGCCAGGGATGCCTTCTATCTCCATACCTTTTCAACCTAGATGCAGAACAGATTATCCGGGAGGCTGGGCTCTATGAGGAGAAATGTGGGGTCAAGATTGGTGGACGATTTATCAACAATCTGCTGTTATGCGGATGACACAACCCTGCTTGCTGAAACTGAGGAGGACCTGAAGCACCTGCTGCAGAGTGTCAAGGACTGCAGCCTACAATGTGGATTGAGGCTCAATGTCAAGAAGACAAAGATTCTCACCACTGGACCAATTGGCAGCATCAGGATGGATGGTCAAGAGATTGAGATTGTACAGAGCTTTAGTTTGCTTGGCTCCATAGTCAACAGTCTTGGCACCAGCAGCCAGGAAATTAAAAGGCGCATTGCCATGGGAAAGTCTGCTGTTAGGGACCTCTCCAAAGTGCTGAAGAGCAGTGGTGTCTCTCTGGAGACTAAGGTGCGTCTGATACAGGCCATAGTCTTCGCAATCACCTGTTATGCATCAGAGAGTTGGACAATGACCAAGGAGGATAGAAGGAGAACTGATGCCTTTGAGCTGTGGTGCTGGCAAAGCGTACTGAGAATACCACGGACTGCTAGGAAAACAAACAGATTTGTCCTGGAGAGGTTTAAATCGGGTGGCTCCTTTGAGGCAAAGATTCTGAGGCTCTAACTTACTTTGGACATGTTGTGAGAAGAGACCGGTCCTTAGAGAGGGACATCATGCTTTGGAGGGTGGAGGGACGGCGCAGGAGAGGAAGGCCCTCTATGAGGTGGATTGATTCAGTGACTGGGATAATTGGGATGGGAGTGTCAGAGACAGTGCGATTGGCACAGAACAGAGCGGAGTTTAGGGCTGTTGTACATAGGGTCGCTATGAGTCGCAGGCGACTCGATGGCACATAACAACAACAAGGCTAGCAGCGTAGTGCCTCCAGAGCCACACCTACAGCAAGAGGTTTGTTTACTCATTTTTGACTCAGGAGACTGAGACTGTATTCCCAGTTGGAGTAAGAAGAGTAGAGTTTATTAGGGAAATATGTTAAGGAGTAGGAAAGGCAAAAAATATCTCATCATACAAATCCCAGCGTTAGTCCAGCAGTCTTAAGGCAGATTAATAGCGAAACACAAATCCTTCATTCATAAAAGTCCTGATTTCAGTTCAGCAGTCAAATTCAAATCATCCAGCAAGGTTTGCCTCATAGCAGTTAGAAGTCAGCTTCTCCATCAAGCATGCAGTTAGAACAGTAAAACCTTTAACAGGGGCTTTTATCTCAGGACTCCTCTGGTTACAACTTGCCACAGTTTCTCTACAGCAATGCCACATTCTCTCCATCACCATCACCAGGGTCTTTCGTCTAGGGTCTCACACTCATTGGAGTCTCTCTCCAGTCTCCCTTAAGTCTTGCCTGTCAGTGTGAAAAGCTCTCTCTTTTATCCTTGCCCCACTCTCTTTAATCTTTGCCCATCTTTCTCCCACTGGAGCAACTGATGGAGCTCTGGTACCTTGGGTAAGGTGTTGCTTTGCCAACCCAAAAGTACATGGTTTCAATCTACTAGCTAGTTGTTCTATGGAATAAAGATAGATATTCTCCCATGCGATTAACTGCCTTTGAAAACCCACTAAAGGGTTAGCTATAATTCTGTTCCCACTTGTACATAACAAAAACAATTTCATTTAATAGATTTTTATGAAGGTAGTATGGTATGGAGATCTGACGATGTAATGATGAGCATTTGGTTGCTAATTTGAAAGACTAACAATTCAAATTTTCTGTCCCACTGGAGAAAAATGGAACATTTTGCTCCTGTAAAGGTCACAGCTGTGAGGTGGATCTACTCAGTCCAACATTCTTGCTAGGAAGTAGAATCACCTGGATGACAATCTATTTCGTTCATGCTAATATGGAATATTGACCCTGAGCTATATTGGATGAGTTGCATAAGAGCTCTCTATTTTGTATTTGTACTTTTTCTGAAAACAAAAATACACTATTTTTTAAAAAACCAACAAACATATTTCTTTTATATGTAATCATATTCTGATTTTTAAAGGAAACTTGATAGTCATTTTACACTAAAACATGAACTGATACTATGAATACACATACCACTGAATTTTAAATGTCACTTGATAAAACAAAATGAATCATGATTATGTATATACCACCTGTGTCTGCTCTGTTTTGAATGGGGTTTTGAACTTTATCTTTACTGGCCTCTAATTATACTAAAAATATAAAAGGGAGGGACTACCTAATCTTAGGCCTTTCCAATAATTTTATAAAATCATAATAATTATAGTAACTAATTTTTTAGAGTATGTACTCACAAATAAAGTTAATAATATAAGTGCATTTTGGTGTGTGCATACTACACTTATTTCAGAATATATGAAAATGAAAATAATTTACTTTGTGGATTTGTAGAAGATGAATAATTTCAATCACAGGAAACGCATGTTTATAACTATGGAACAGTATGATGGCTTTCTCATAAAGAAAATAATTGTTCTAATTTATATCTAATTTATAGATATTCTATTTTTAAAAATGTGAATAACTTAACATTAGTTTTTTATTGTTATTACAAGTCATCGAGTCACTTGCAATTCATAGGTACCCTATGTACAACAGCCCTGAAGTCTGCTCTATTCTGTGCCAATCTTATTGTCTCTGACACACCTACCTTCATTACCTCAGTCATTGAATCAATCCCTCTCAGTGAGGGTCTTTGTCTCTTGTGTTGTACTTCCACCCTCCCAAGCATGATTTCCTTTTCCAAGGACTGGTCCCTCCTTGCACCATGTCCAAAGTATGTCAGACGAAGCTTCAGATTCCTTGCCTCCAAGAGGCAGCCTGGTCTCACCCTCTCCAGGACAAACCTGTTTGCTCTTCCAGCCTTCTATGGTATATTCAATATTCTTCTCCAGTACCCTAGCTCAAAGGCATCAGTTCTCCTTCTATAATCCTTAGTCATTGTCCAATTTTCTGACGCATAGCAAAAATCATGTCCTGAAGCAGACGCACCTTGGTCTCCAGACTGACCTCGTACTTTGGGGAGATCTCCGAAAGGAGACTTTTCACATGCAATTTTTCTTTTAATATCATCTAGAGAGGTGAAAAACAAAAGCAAAACACCAAAAAACAAACAAAGACCCCCCAAAACCTCCCTGACAGAAATTTTTAAAGAATGAGGTGTATAAAAATGGGTTTAATAATTTTTTGAGGGTAGAGGCATGATAATCTGCTTTCAAAAGAATTGGACAATGGAAATTCCATGGATCACAACACACTTTCTCTGTTGTGCATAGAGTTTCCATGAGTTGTGGAGCAACTTAATAACCATCCAGTGACTTGCTATTTCCCCCCTACTGTTACAGTTAATTTCTTTCCCCCTAAATTTATATAAAGTGCAGAAGTATGTGCGCTAAGTACAAAGGAGTGTGCAATGTTAAGGGTTTATTGTCCAAAATGTCTTTCCAAGTTACTGACTTTGATTTTTCTGTATTTATATGTGGGAATATGTAAATAAGATGCATTGGCCTGTACACAAGGAGATTGTCTAGTCTCATCATTAAATTGAGTGAATTTAACAGCAGAATTTGAGAATCTCACTATCAGCAAAAAAGAAGGAAGATATTACAGCATGATCCTTGGGGCTAGTGATTCTTGCACAGAAGCAGAGACATGGTGCCAGACGGAGCCTACCTTGGGACAGCTACTACAGGGGACCAGATCTAAGAACCTTTTGCTCATGTTTTTTGGTAGTCTAAGGAGGAAATTCATTATTGACAAGACTAAAGCCACAAGGCTGTGATGCCTCTGAGTACATTTCAGAAGCAGTCTTGACTGAGAGTGATTGTATCTGCCACCAACCTGAATTATAGCCTTTTTTTTAAAATTATAGCCTTTGACCTCCTCCTCACATGATTCTCTGGTGACTTAGTGGCAAGAAGCAGCACTGGAATCCTAAAGGCACATGGTTCAAATCCACAAGCTGTTCTGTGAGAGAAAGATGGACAATCTGCGTTTGAAAAACTGCTGGAGGTTCAGTTGTGAGTTGGTTCTGACTCTATGGTACACAACACCACCACTATGGTTCTCGTTGGTCTGTGATATATTCCAGCAGATTCGGACAGGATAAAGCAGTAAGATTGGTGTTGGGATAAGTAGAAAGAAGTGCAGGAGTTTGGGGGATATGTCTGACCTCATAGGAACTGGTTTTGTCCTGTAGGTGCTGTGGACCAGAACAGTTTCCCATTGCGGACTTGATAGGGTCAGATACGCTGTGTCAACATAGATATTTTTTTTTAAAACAGTGTAAGACAGGAATGATATAAAGAAGATTCTATTTGACTGAAGCTTGTTAAAATGATACTTATAAATTAACATTACAATATCTGAACAATTGGAAAATGAAATTAAATGACATATGTGAAAACAAATTTTCAAGTGTTTTATTAATGGAATGAACACATTTTGGGCCAGATACTTTCTTGCTAACTTGAATATAAGAGGCATTTTGAAGGATGCATTTTTAATTTCAATTTATGTCTTATAATTTCTGATAAATACTGATTATCATGAAGGTAGACATATATGTTTATATATAGATTTAGAGATTTCTAGTGTATAAATTTAAAAAAGGTGTGCATCAGGGATGTACTTTTTTCTACACATATTCAGTTTGTATAGTGAGCAAATCATATAAGAAGCTGGACTTTATGAAGAAGAATATGACATTGAGATTGGTGCCACGCTTACCAATAACTTGCATTATGAAGGTAATACAACCTTGCTTACTCAAAGTGAGGAGGACGCAACATGTTTACTGCAGAAGGTAAAAACTTACAGCCTTCAACACACACTGCATCTCAACATCAAGGGGACAAAAATCCTCAGCACTGGATCAATAGAAAATATCATGATATATGAAGAAAAGGTTGAAGTTGTCAACAATTTAATTTTATTTGGATCCACAATCAACACCTTCATTATCAGCAGGCAGGAGATCTGGAGATATATTACACTGGAAAAGTCAGCTGTCGGGAAATTTCCGAAGTCCTGAAGAGCAATGATATCAGTTAAAAGACAAAAGTGAATCTGAGTCAAGCCATGGTCTTTTCAGTCAACTGTTTTGTGTCTGAGAGCTGGACACTAAATAAAGATGACAGAAGAACTGATACCTTTGAGTTGTGCAATTGAGAAGAGCACTGAGTATCCCACAGACAGCTAAAAAGGAAAACAGATACATCTTGTAGAAGGTGTGTCAGTGTGCTGTTTAGAGGCAAGGATGGTGAAGATCCATTTCGCATATGTTGGGCATGTTCTTAGGAAGGGTTATTCCTTGGAAAGGGACATCATGCTTAGACTGGTGGGGGGGGTCAACAAAAGAGATGACAATCCTCAAGAGTCAGATTGACACAGTAACTGCAGCAGTGGGCTTCCATTTGTCAGAAATTATAACAATGGCAAAGAATAGCACAGAGTTCAGACCTATTGCTCTATCAACAACCATGACAAACCTTGTAGGAAGTTGCTTTGCTAACCAACGGCCACAGCTTTCAGGTGGTTAGAATTCATTAGTTGCTCTGTGAGAGAAGGATGGGCAATCTCCTATCAGGCAATTTATATCCTCAGAAACCCTAGGAGACTCAGCTGTGACTTGATTCTGATTAGACAACAATTTCTTGAGTTTTATGTGCAGACATAGATATTTGGAATCAGGACTGTCCAGAAACACTTAATGCTCTTTCTAAGTATTGTCTCCTTTACAATCAGCAGAAACAATATTCTTTGAGGATTTAAAAAAACAATTTTCTCATTTTCCATCAAATCATCCACTTCTATCTGGAAAAGAAAATCCAAATACTCTTTTTTAAGATCTATACAAAATCTATGACGTCCATAAGTGGGACAAATAATTAAACGCTTAGCTACTAACCAGGAGGTTGAATTCTAGCTGAAAAGTTGACCATTCAGATCTGTCCAGAAGCACTTTGGGAGTAAGACCTTCTGATCTTTTTTGATAGGTCACAGTCGTGAAAACCCCAGGGAGTACAGTTCTGTTTTTCTCACTTGTTGTTGTCATGAATCAGAATGGACTTGACTGACATCAATTGATTTCTTTCCCTCTTTTTTTTTCTCTGCACAGTCAAGAGTAGCTTAGTGATTACAAAAAGCATTTGTAACAACACAAAATTTCTTTTAAAAGCAAGAAAAATAAATGCACAAAAACAACCCTTCACACCTTCAAAAAAATCAGACCTTTTACTTTCAGAAGAAACCGGATTTTTAAAAAAAATACTGGTTTTCATACAATTCCTTCATATTATGTGTCATTCATATACATTGTTTTATAAAATCTTTCATTTATATTGTGTTTCATACAATCATTCGTATACTTTTTTGAGGGGACAGCACATACCCCACTTAAAAAAAAACATTAATACCAGAAGCAGAAGCGGGCCATAAAAATCCTTAGCTTAAAGCAAACACAAATGCACCAGGTAAAGTCTTATCTGTCCTAGCAAAGTGAAGAATTAAATACTGTCTATGTGACACAAAAAGAGTAAGGGTGGGCAAAGTAGCCAGCCCATCAAAAGCCGACCCACATGATTGGTCCCCCAGCCCACCAACCATGCTCCCAGTCTCCCTGCCCAGACAGTAGCACCCAGGAAAGCCTTAAAAACAATTGCTCAGGGGGACTCGGGACTTTTCCCCTAGCCACCTTCTTACTGAGGGAGAAAGTCTCCACATGTGGAATTTAATAAGCACTCTTGTATTTACATGCGTGTAATTGGATTTCCTTTGAGGAACATTTTGTGGGCAGAACAGTTCTAGTTTACTTTTTTAAATCTGTTTGCTTACAAAATTTATATACAAAGTAAATCAGAAGAAACAGATTTTAAAATTGCACTAGGACCCAACAATCCTACTCATGTAGCTCCTTCTTGGCACTTTATTTGTAGTTTTCACCTTCTGAATTTCTTCAAGATAAATTGCACAATGACTCGGTCATTCAGTATTAATAAATGGCTATTCTCATTACCCTATGTGATCTCATAAAAACCCAAGCTTCAAAGCACAATATGAAGCTTGGAGGAGTCCCAAGCTGATATAAAGAGCTAACAAAGTACACATCTAGCCAATAGGTTGATAGTTCAAGTTCACTCACAGGCACCTGTAAAGAAAGGTCTGCAACTCACTCCCCAAAACTCAGCGATAGAAAGTTCTACGAAGCAAACAGTTCAGCTCTGACACATTAAGATCCACATGATTCAGAAGGAACAAGATGAATTGTTTTGGGGTTGAAAGCAGAACTAAATAATTTACTGAGAGGAAAGTTTGACAACTGTTGACATTGAAATGTATGTACCAACTGAGTAATTTCTCATTAGCTCTATGAATGTTTATCCCAATAGGGGACCTGATATCTCTGTTTGAATGTCTATAAAACATCCAGTCTTTGAACATATAGACAGTCTTTCATTTTTGTGCTTTTTATTCTTATTTTCCAATTTTCCTAAGTAATGCCCTGGCTTGTTCTTTCTAATCTTTACGTTTTAAATGAAACAACACCATCTCTTCCCAGATACTGTCCTTGCCTGCCTTATGTAAAATCACAATGTTCCCTCACTCCTAATTCCTCTGCTCTACATTTTATAGTATGCTTCTTTTCTGTAGTGCCATAAATGTAGCGGAAAAAATTCAACTTACATGGTTATTTTATTAGCCTCCTTTCCCTTCAAAAATAATATATTTTTCCTTTCATAGATTTTATGATTTTTTATTGTATTTATTCACTTCTTTATCACTAGATCTAAATATATTGGCCATATAATAAACATACACCAAGATATGATGGACACAGAGTCTGACTGAATTCAAACGGAAGGTTTCTCGAATTACTAAGAAGTTGGAATGTGTGTATAGGATGCTAAATAGACCACTAAAAAGATTTCCTTATTGAATTCAGTGGTAAGCCAATTTCAGTTGAAGTTGCTGACAAGTCATTGAGGAAAAGGGTAAATGACTGAAGATAAATTAATAGAAGGGTTTGGGGCTTTTAAAAAATTATTTCTAATGCTAAACCCCTAGGAAGCTCTGGTAGTTTAGTGGAAGAAGCTGCACGCTAATCCAAGTGCTTGTGGTTGGAATCTACCAGCTTCTCCACTGGAGAAAATAGGCAGTCCCCTCTGAAAACCTGCAGGGGGATAACTCTGAGAGTGTTCTGATTCAATGGTACCTAACAGCAACATCAATTCTAAACTCTTAGAAAGAAACCCTCACTGGAGGAGTTATCTCATTTGGCCAAAAGATTGGAGGTGCTTTGGAAGAAAAGTCTGAGGAACTACTTCTAGAAAGTTAGCCATGAAAATTCTACAGAAATCTATTGGGTAAGGTGTAGTGTGGTCTACTCAAAGGTAGACAGTTTGAATCCACCAGATGCTGTGTGAGTGACAGATGACAAATTTCCCTCTACGTGATTGTTATAGCCTCTGAAAAGCCACTGGAGGGTCAGCTACGAGCTGGTTCTGACTCAAGGTCACATAACTACTTGTCTTATTAGATATTAGATATTATATAATATCTTATGTACATGCAGCCACCTGGATAAGAAATTGCTCAAAGGCAAGCTGTTATTAAACTCTTGGTGAGAGGCATAATGGTGGAATTTCTTAGAATAATTATTTTTAATAAAAATGCTATCTTTGAGAAAATTGGTATCTATATTCATCTTAATTGACTAATTTAGTATTCATAGTGGAACACAAAGTTTTCTGGAATGAGTTAAATGGATAAAATAATTTCATTCCTAATAAGAATTTTTTCTAAGTAGAAGTTTTGCCTTAGAGTCTAATTAACTTTCTTTAACTTGATATTATCTTACCTCATTCTCTAGTATTGTTTTTTTTTTGTAATTGCACTTAATCTACTATTGATCCCTGAAAATTTCTCACCAATTTTCATATCGCCTAAATCAATTATGCTGACACATAATATACTATATGCATTTTCAGCTAGGTTTCTTCATTTCTGTTTTACTTTATCTTTCTCCAAAATTTCATACATTTCAAATTACATTGAAAATTTTTCAAATTAACTTGCTTTCAACACAAATGGAACAAAATTATTTTCTCTAGTTAAGTTATAAAGAATATAGCATATAAAATATTTGCTCTTGTTCCAAACTGTCTTAATGTTTCATTTCTATTCTCTATAATGTATTTTATCCTGATAAAATAAGAAGCATAAGCTGTATGTTCCATCAGTGGGGTTTAGTGAACAATTAAATTTAAAAAAAAGAGTAGTTGTGAAGACACTCAAGTAGCTATGAAGTAGTTTGGCCTATCATGCGAAACTTTTGATTGTCATACACACACAAATTATAATTACGCATGGAAATATGGACAACAACTATCATTGAGTGCAACTTAATATATCAATGATTCATCTTACTTATATCCAAAATCAATAGAGTTGATACTAGCAATCAGGAGATCAGGATACATATTGAACTGTTTAAATATGTAGTCAGGGACTCTCCAAATTATTGAGAAAGAATGATGTCAGTTTGAGGACTAAGATGCACCAATGTTGAAGCACTGCTATTCGTCTGTGAGCTAGACAATGAATAAAGATGGCAGAATAATTGATGCCTGTGAACTTAGTATTGAATACGAGTACTGAATATTTCATGGATTGCCTAAAGAACAAACAGATATGTCTTGAAGAAAGTGCAGCCAGAATGTTCTTTGGAGACAAAGATAATAAAACTACATCTCATATAGTTTGAGCATGTTGCTAAGAGAGGTTATACCTTAGAAAAGAACATTGTGATTAGAAAGGTGGAGGGACAGTGGAGGAGAGGAAGGCCCTCAAACATGTGGATTGACACAATGACTGCAGCAATGGGCTTGAATGTGTCAAAGATTGTGAGGTTGGTACAAACTAGGATAAAGCTCAGATTTGGTGTTCACTGGGTCACTATGAATTATACTTTATTCAGTGGTGCTTAACAATGACAACAATATGGTAAATAAAACACATTATTGTCGTGTACTATCAAGTCAGAACCAAATCATACCTGATCCCCCAGTGAGCTTTCAAAGGCACATAATTGCATGGGAGAGGGTTTCTCATATTTTTCCCATGAAGCAACCAGTGAATTCAAACTATGTACCTTTAGGTTGTTAGCGCAATGCCTTATCACTAAGCCAATAGCAAAGGGAAATAGCTAGTGGTTATTAAATTCTCTATGTGAAAGTGCTGCTATTTTTTATGTGTCCTATAAAAATAATTTCTAGTTGCACTGATGTCATATTATTTTATGGTTTCCTCTAACTTATTTTCTCTATTTTGAATCCTTAACTAACCAGAGAGAAAATTGAAAATGGCTTAGAGATTAGCAAGTATAACACTTTCATTTATAATTAGAATGAGGAAATTAAGATAAGAAACCTGGAAGTCAGTAGATAAAAATAATTTTCAGTGATTTAAAAGTCTATAGCCTACATGTCCTTATCATATTCTAATACTATATTCTTTTCAATATTATATATCTTCTTGTCTTCCAGATGACAGAATCCACAAATTCAACCTTTTAAAAGAAAGATGAGTTCATTAACATGTTGTTGTTAGGTTCTGTCGAGTTGAGTACAACTCATAGCGATAGTCAGCCTGAAATTTGCCCCATCCCTAGGAACCACTGCTGATGTCACAGTGTCAATCTGTCTCATTGAGGGTCTTCCTCTCCTTTGTTGACTCTCCATCCTCCCAAGCATGGTGTCTCTTTCCAAGGAATAGACTTGCCTAACTACATGTGCAAATAGGAAAGACGAAATTTTGTTATCCTTGACTCCAAGATGCACTCTGCCCACACCCTTTCCAGGATGTATTTGTTCTTTTGACAGTCCATGGGATATTCAGCACTCTTCTCCAGCACCACATTTAAAGGCTTCAGTTCTTCTTCGGTCATCCTTGTTCATTGTCCCTCTCTCTAATATGTATCAGGTGATTGAGAAGATCATGACCTGAATTAAGTGTAACTTAGTCCTCAAAATGAGATCATTATTCTTCCATATTTTGAAGAGGTTCCTGACAGCAAACTTGCCCAATGTAACACAACTCCTAATTTCTTTTTTTTTTTTTTTTTTTACAACTCCTAATTTCTTGACTGCTGCTACAAGGGTGTTAATTGTTGATTCAAGGAAGATAAAATTATTAATAGCCTCAATTTTTCTTCATCTAGCCTAATGTTGATTGTTGATCCTATGATGTAGAACTTTGTCTTCTTGATGTTTGGATGCAATCTATATCACTGCTGTAAAGTGTTTCACATATTCCTTACTCTTAGCAAGCAAAGTTGTATCATCAGCGTAACCCAGATTGTTGAGGAGTCTTCCTTCAATCCGAATGCCACACTCCTCTTTATAGAGTCCAGTATTGCCAATTATTTTCCCAATAACAGATTGAATAGGTATGGAAAAGGATAAATAGGATATTAAGATATTAAATATTTTCACAGTGTTGTTATACTGTATTATATATTGTATATCTTTAACAACTTGTTTACACATCACATCACATCACATCACATCACATCACATATATCAAATGGAAATATTGTTCAGTGTCTCAATTGTAAACAATTTAAAATCAGAGTAACAATAAACAATGTAAATATTAACATAGATTATTTTTACACTTTGAGATATTTAGCAATGAATTTTTAAAGTAGGAAGTTTCAAAATAAAGACAGAGTAACTGTGGTGTCAAGAGTCTGTCATTTAAAATATCTTTCCTAGCCATTGATTAACTGGGTTTAATGTTTCTTAAAGAAAATTACACTGTAATGAAAGACCTATGGTTTCCTGGAGCTTTCTTTTTTTTTGTTCATATTAATATTTTTAAATAAATTTTTGTGTTATGCTGGTTTGCTTACAAAAACTATTCTTATGACTATTTATTTTGTGCTTATGTATTTATTGTATTAAAGAAAGAAGATTAAGATGGGATTATATATATCTATAGATATATATATATAATAGTTTATATAAGCTCTTAGGGCCTCAATGCTAACTCTTTTCTTTTTAGAATGCCTGTTTTCCAGCTACACTGCAACTGATAGCATTCAACACTCACCAGTCTGTGCAAAAATAGGCCGCATGCCTACAGTTGTGTAATCGTCCCTCTGACAGGTCTGAGCCTCTGAGAGACCTCCCAGTGAAGCACCAAACCCAGGAGGGAACTGAACGCAGGAGAAACTGCTGATTTTGGAAATCAAGGCGCTAACAACATTTGGAACATTGTTGACTCTCCACTTGTTGTAACTTGTTGGTTACTAATCTTAGGAGAATGAATTCTGAACACAACAACTAACTGTATTTAGGAAGCTTTATGGTCACAAGCTATGCAAAGCTGTACTGCTAATCCGAAGTTCACCCCTCCCTGGAGGTTAGAAAGCACTAGCAGCACTATGGGAGAAAAACAGGCAATCTCTTTTCATGACATTTATTGTGGTTGTTGTTGTTGTTAGGTGCTGTGAAATCAAGCATGATTCATAGAAACCCTATGAACAAAAGATCTGAACCCTGTCCTATCCTGTGCCATCCTCACTCTTCCTAACACACAAGAGCCTGTTGCAATAGTCACTGCATCAATCCACCTAGTTGAAGGTCTTGCTCTCCTTTGCTGACCCTCCACCCTTCCCAACATCATGTCCCTTTCCAAGGAATAGTGCCTCCTAGCAACATGTCCAGTGTATGAGGTAAAGCCTCATCATTCTTGCCTCCAAAAGCTCTCCAGCTTCACCGTGTCCAAGATATATCTGTTCATTCTCTTGGACGTCCATAGGATGTTCAGTCTCTTTTCCAACATCACAGATCAAAGGTGTCAATTCCCCTTCTGTGGTCCTTATTCATTGTCCAGTTCTTGCATTTATAGCTAGTAATTGGAAAGACCATGGCCTGAATCAGACACACCTTAGTCCTCAAATTGACATCACTACCTCACAATAATTTGGAAAAGTCTCTACCTGCAGATTTCCCCAGTGTGATGTGTCTCCCTATTCCTGACTGTTTGTGTCAGGGGTGTTAATTGTGGATCCAAGCAAAATGAAACTTTTGACAGTTTCAATCTCCTCTCCATCCATCATGACACTGCTTATAGGTCCAGTGGTAAGGATCTTCGTTTTCCTGACATTGAGATACAATCCATACCAAGGGCTGCATTCCTTGATTTTCTCCAACAAGTGCTTCAAGCTCTCTTCATTTTCAGCTAACAAGGTTGCATCAGCTGTATAACACAGGTTATTAATGAGACTTCCTCCAATTCTGATGACACATTCCTCCTGATAGAGTTCAGCATCTCAGATATTTACTTTGCTCAAAGGAAACATGTTGAACTGAAAGAGCTGAATAGATTATTTCAAAAGGCAGCCTGGAAGAACAAAGCAAACTATTATAATGGAATATGTAGAGAGCTAGAATTGGAGAATAAAAAAGGAAGAACTCACTCTACATTTATCAAGCTGAAAGAGTTGAAAAAAAAATTTAAACGTCGTGTCACAGTATTGAAAGAGGCTATGGGAAATATATCCAATGAGCGAGAAAGCATCAAAAGAAGATGGAGGAAATACAGAGAGTCACTGTACCAGCAGGAATTGACTGACACTGAAAATCTCAGGAAGTACCATGTGAACAGGTGCCAATGGTAATGAAGGAGAAAGTAAAAGCTGTATTGAAGGCACAGGGAAAAAATACAGCCCCAGAAATCAATGGGATACCAACTGACTTGTTTCAATTTACAAATGCAGACTTCACACACTTGTTTATGCCAGGAAATTTGGAGGATGGCTGTGGAGCCAATGGTTTGGAAGAGATTAATATTTGTTCCCATTCTCAAGAAAGACAATACAACTGAATGTGGAAATTATCAAACAATGTAATTGATACACACGTAAGGAAAATACTGCTGAAGATCATTCAAAAATGGCTGGAACAGAATATAGATAGGGAACTGTCAGAGGTTCAAGCAGAATTTGCAAGAGGCTGTGGCACCAGGGACATCATTGTTAATGTCAGATGGATCTTGACTGAAAGTAAGGAATACCAGAATGTGCTTTATTGTGTCGTATTGACTATGCAAAGGCATTTGACTGTGTGGATCATGACAAATTTTGGTTGAAGAAAAGGAGTGTGTCAAGATTGTATTCTGTCTCTGTACCTATTCATGACGTTTATAATCTTAGAAGCTCACTGAAAGATCTGTTATGAGCCAATTCCAATTTAGTGGGAGTCACGTGGGTGTGGGAAAGAGTAAGGGTAGAGGGAGAAGAGAGAAGTTGTATTTAGCTAACAATTTACAAATAGTACCCTTTTAGCAATAGGCTAAGTACTAGAAATAATCGACAGTCACTTTGCAAAAAGAGAAACAGCTTTTAAAACTAAGTGCATAACCTTTATCGTCCTCAATAAAGTTTTCAGAAACAGATAATGTGTAAAGTAAATATGCAAAGTAAAATGTTTTACACAAAACATTTGGTGGAAAAAATCCTATTTATGGGTGAAAATACATGGAGTAGATCTTTATTCCGTATTGTATAAATATTACTTCTAATGATAGTTTTGGCATAGACTTCGTGGGGTAATCATTATGGGAAGTACCATAAATTCAAAGGGAAGCATTGTATAAAGACCATTGCATTGGAACAAAGGAACTGGAACAAAATGAATATTTGTTTAAGCATTATATATACAGCAACAGCTCAGAATAAGAAATATATTATTGTGAGGAATGATGTGGGGAGGTATTTGTGCAACAATGAATGAATATTAAAAGAAGTGAACTGGAGAAGAGATAAGGGAGAATGAGGGGGTAAAATGTGCAACAATGAATTAATGAAATCTAACTACTCTGTAAAGTTTGTTAAAATCACAATTGAAATAAAATTTTATTTAATAAAAAAGGGAAGCATTGTATCCTTTTAGATATATTTGCTGTCATAAATCTTTTAAACTCAAATGCTGAAATATTTGTGTTCAATTTCCATTTTGATCATTTTTTAAAATAAAGTGACCATAGATAATTAGCTAAATACTGATTTCTCCTCAATAGTGCTGAATTTTATAGGGGATCCGTTAAGTGGAGAAAACACAGTCCTTTCACAGGTAGTGCTGGCAATACTTTGTATGTATTTTTACAAAAATCGAAAATATACATACCTCACACTACATACAGAATTTAGCTAAAGATAGATCAACTACCTAGGACTAAAACTAAAGTCCATTAAAATAATCAGAGGAAAAAATGAGGAAACCTAGAATTCATAATATAATTAGATTACAAAAGAAGTAAAAATGTCCAATCACCACAGGATGTATTATTGTTGTTATCATTAGATTCTTGGTTAACTACAGAAACTG
This sequence comes from Elephantulus edwardii, assembly GCF_000299155.1. Lineage (NCBI taxonomy): Eukaryota > Metazoa > Chordata > Mammalia > Macroscelidea > Macroscelididae > Elephantulus > Elephantulus edwardii. The sequence goes on from NW_006400011.1 coordinate 54,511, forward strand.
CCCTATTCTTCAGCACTGTTGAAATATCTGCCATCTTCAAGTCTATTGTTGTGCCATTGTGTCAATCCAATTCTGTACTTGCATCTTTTGATTTGAAAATATTTTTCCCAAAAGAGTAAAAACAGGACTTATAGACTGGAAATTCCAGAACACTTAATTGTACTTATGCGAAACCTTTACCTAGATAAGCTGTTGTGTGAATAGAATAAAGGAACACACCTTGGTGTATGCTTATCAAAAGTGTGTGTCAGGGTTGTATCCTTTCTTCATACAAATTACTCAAGATGCTGGACTATGTTCTAGGAGTTAAGCAGACCAAAGCCAGGACTGCCTAGATTAAAAGAATGTGAAAAAAATATAATCAGGGCAAAAAGATACTTCGTCTTATGGATGTATTTGTGGCATCTGCAAAGCATTCTCTCTCAGATGTAGCCTTTTGATATGAATGTTGTTTTGTAAACAGGAAGCATCAACAAATAGGATAAGAAACAGTAAACAGCAGCTTATTTTATTATTCTAGTCAACATGATTTTCCACTTCTAAAATTTCTCACACACAGCCATGAGTTCCTCTCCTTTTGACTAATTAAAGTCTTGCTAGTCAGATAAGGACAACACACTGTGAAAAAAAGACTGTGGTAATCCTCCAGAGAAGTACTGGGAAAAGACACTACAATAAGTTTCAGTACATAAACAACACCATCTTACTTGCTGAAATTGAAGAGGATCAAGAATGGTAGCTTTCAATATGGATTGTATCTCAACATCAAGAAAACAAAAATTCTCACCACCTATATTCAACATCATGATGGATGGAGAAAAAATTACAACTATCAACAACTTTATCTTAATAGGATCAACAAACAATAAACTTGGTACCCAGCAACCGGGAGATCAGGAGACATACGCCACTGGGAAATCCTGCAGCCAAAGACTTCTCCAAATTATTGAGGAATAATGATGTTAGTTTGAGAACAAAATTGTATCTGATTCAGACTATAGGCTTTTCAATCACTTACCATGCATCTGAGAACTGGACAATGAATAAGGATTATGGGAAGCCAAACTTTATACCAAATATTATATGAAAACCCTTGTTCAAGAATTGAAGGAATTACAGATATCTAAGGATTTCTCTTGTGACAGATCCTAGAAAATGAACTGTTTGTTCCCTGCAGACAAGAGATAGCAAGGGGCCCCCTACAGAGAGAGTGTTACTTCCCTAGCTAGAGTTCACCCTGAGGCATCAAGGTTAATAATTAAGGGTAAACCAAATTCTTGCATTTGTGAACCCCTCCTTCCTGAGTCAAGCAGAAGGTTTCAATAGAAAGAGATTGGCTTCATTTGCATTAACTTCTCTTTGTGATTTACTTCCTGGTAATTTTCAATAAAGATACAGAGAAGCTTGGCTTGGGGTCTTCAGTCGAGAACTGCCGGCCCCCTGTTTTATGCTCTCTGCTCTATCACATTCCTGCCTGTTTGTTTCTTTATTAATAATTATAAAATTATTCCATTCTTTGGGACCCTCGGTCTGCAACAAAAGATGACAGAAGAAGAATTGATGCTCTCGAACTGTAGTGTTGTAGAAGATAATTAAATATCTGATTGACTGTAAAAAGCAACAAGAACAAATAAATAAACAAACAAACCCAACAAACCCACCCCCCACCCCCATATAAGCCTTGGAGAAGGTGTTGCCGGAGAGCTCCTTGGAGGCATGGATGACTGAAGCTTCATCTTGCATATTTCAAGCATGTAGCTTAGAGAAAGTCTTCCTTGAAGAAGGACATAATGCTTGGAGAGGTGGAGGGATGACAAAGGAAAGGAAGACCCTCAAACAGTTGACACAGCGACTGCAGGAATGGGCTCCAGTGTGTCAGAGATTGTGAGGATGGCACAGGACAAGGCAGGATTTAGATGTGTTGTTTACAGGGTCACTCGGTATCATACTCTACTTGACTGAAACAATGTATTGGGACAATATTTGTCCAGTATCCCCTCCAAAATAGAGGGAATCATGCAATCCTCGCTCCTAGGAACATTCTAGCTTCATTTCTTTCAACCAAATTTATATGTTATTTTGTTAGTCTATTTTGTGTGTAGTCTAGATTCTTTACCAACACCTTAATTCAAAGGCATCAATTCCTTTGTCAGACTTTTACATACATATAAAAAAAAATAATTCGGTTTAAATTAGGCACAGTTTAATCTTCAAAATTATATATTTGCTTCTTATTAATTGTTGTTGGGTTTTGTTAAGTTGGCTGAGACTCACAGACCTAAGCCTTGTCCTATCCTATGCCATTTTCACAGTCTCTAACATACCTTAGTCCATTGCTACAATTACTGTCACTCCATCTTTTTGAGGATCTTGCTCTCTTTCTCCGACACCCCATCTTTCCCAGCATGCCGTCTTTTTCCAAAGATTGGTCCCTCTTCACATTATGGCCAAAGTATATAAGACGAACTTTCACTATCCTTGCCTCTAAAGAACTTCCTGGTTGTACTTCCTCTAAGGTTCGGTATGTTTTTGGTTTTTTTTATTTTTTAATCCATTGGATATTTAATACTCTTCTCCAGTCTCACAGTTCTAAAAGTACTGATTCTTCTTCTGTCATCCTTATTCATTGTCCAACTTTATAAACAAATTTTTTTTAAATTTTGTTTTATTATATTTTGTGTATGTACCATCAAATTGCATTTGACTGGTACAGTAGGAGATTGGCTCTCCTTCTCCAGTAGAGCATCTGGTGAATTCGAACCATGTACCTCTGGGATAAACAACTTGAATAATATCTCTTTCACTACATTTGCTCAATGCAATATATCCTTGATTTCATGACGGTTACTTCTATCTTTTGTTCCTTTTAAGAAAATTTACATGTTTTAGAATTCTTCCTTTAGTTATAATTTGTTATGTTTCCCACAGTCAAATTCCTTTGCATATTCAATAAAACAAAAAATATATTTCTGGTATTGTCTGCCTCAGTTAAAATAAATCTCATATCAGTGTTATATACACATAACTTGAGTTATCTATTTCTAAATTATTTTCAAGCAATAATAATACTTCACTGTTTGATCATTTATACATTATGTTTTATCATTTTACTTTGAAATGGGTCAAAATATGAGTTTCTGTCAGTCAATTTCCCAGGTGGATGTCTTCCAAATTTCTCAGTATATATGTGTGAGTACTTCTAGCATTGCAACTGTTTAAAATTATTCACAATCACATGAAGTTGCACTGAATTCCCACAGGCATGTGGTTTGAATCCATCAGCTGCTCTGCTGCAGAAGTAGAGGCAATCTCCTCCAGTGTAATGAACTACCTCTGAAAACCTTCGTATGAGTTAGATCCCACTAGATGGTAAATAACAATAACAACCACAATCACCACCTGGATTGCGTCAGCCTACTTTTACTGAATTTGGTGGGAGTGACTCCACGTGTCTTGTGAAACTGGATTTAAAGATAAAACAATGAACTCCTTCCCCCTGGATTTTCCCTCTTTGCAGAATTCTCCCCCCTTCACTTTTACTTTTTCTTCGTATAAATCTTCCTCTCTCTCTGCTTGTCTTTCTTTGTCTTTCTCTATTTCTCAATCCATGTGTCTTGGATTCCCATGCTCACATTTAGAAGGAACACTTACTATATTAATTTGAAGAAATAAATATTCCTAAATTTTCATATAAAGGGTAAGAATAATTTTTCTCAAACTATTTGCAAAAATACATTCAGATGAGATCGGGTGATATTCAGGGTGATACGACCATAGACAAGAAAAAATACACTCAAAGTGTAGCTTTTTTGTTATATTTTTTTTGTGTTATTTACTCATTCTAAAGCTTTCTGTTTTACTATTTAAAATAAAATTGCTAAGTACAGATTATGGTCTTAATCCATTGAAGAAAATGCATGCTCTCCCACTTTCAAAGGGGGAAAAATAAATTGGTTGGGGATTTTATATTTTTTTTAAATCTGACTTAAAAGTGAAGTTTAATGAAATATTTGAAACAGAAGAGAAGAGGAACTCATTAATGTGCAAGAAAAGGGGTTTAATTAGAGGTTTGAAAGGTCCTGCTGAATAAAGTCTACAAATCAATAAGCAGGCAGGAAAGAAACGATGTAGAGGAGAAAGTGATAAACATACTTAATAGCAGTATTTTTGAAACACATGTGCACTTAACCTGCATTAAGCTTTTACTGGCCAACCTAGAATTACTCTGACAATGGCAACTCAGTACTTATTACATTATATTCTTTTTTGTTCTTATACACTTATTAATCAGTAAGAGTGCAGTGTATGTATTGCAAGCATATACTGGATGGTTTTTTGTTGTTGTTTTTTTCTTACCAAATGTTAGCTCAGAAAATGAGGGGAAAAATGAACGTTGCTACAGAGTTCAGCCAGGCAACCTTATGTTACAAATGAGGTCTTGTTCTCCCTGGGAATGGAATGGCTTTTCAGTGGCGAGTTACAACACTTGTCTTGCATTCCTTGGAATCTTCACTGCTCATTTAAACTATATGCTTGGTGACTTTCCCAACTGAACTGAGGGAGGATGCTGTGGCAAAGTGATGCACCGAGGCAAAATCAATCTTCTTAATGATGAGGTGACTGAGCCACCTCGGTTGGTGTTACAGCTTATTTAGCAGAAACATGTGTTCTCATTACCAGCCATCTTCCTTGAGAACCTGGTGACTCACCAGTGAAAGAAATTTTGCCCATAAACCTGAAACTAATTTCTCTCTTGCCATCTCTGTGTGCCTAGTCAGGCTCGGCAGATGTCACACACAGCTTATATCTTACGTATGAAGCGTGCATATCATGATTTATATCATGTTTCTATGTTGTGACAATCTATGATATACAAGGATCTCTGGTGGCATAGTTTGTAGCATGCTCAATTGCTAATTTAAAGGTTGGTGGCTTGAAACCGTCACTGTTCTATGGTGGGAATACAGACAATTTCCTCTCATTAACATTGTTTGGCTCCATAGTCAACACTCTTCATACCAGCAAACAGGAAATCAAGAGACAAATTGCATTAGGAAAGTCAGCTGTCAGGGATCTCTCCAGAGTACTGAAGAGCAGCGACTTCAGGCTGGAGAATAAGGTGCTCCTGATCCGGGCTATAGTCATCGCAGTTACATGCTGTGCATCAGAGAGTTGAACAGTGACTAGGGATGAAAAAGAATTGATGCCTTTGAGCTGTGATACTGGAGAAAAGTGTTGAATATACCATGGACTGGCAGATGGACAAAGATGTTTGCCTGGAGAGGATGAAGCCAGAATGCCCCTTGGAGTCAAGGATTCTAAAGCTTCGAGTGACATAATTTGGGCATGTTGCAAGGAGGGACCGGTCCTTGGAGAGGGACATCATGTTTGGAAGAGTGGAGGGACAGCACAGGAGAGGAAGACCCTCGATGAGATGGATCGATTCTGTGATCGGGGTGGTGAAAATGAGTGTGTTGGAGACGGCTTGGTTTGCACAGGATAGAGCAGGGTTTCGGGTTCCTACACATAGGGTCGCTATGAGTCGCAAGCAACTCTACGGTACATAATAACAACAACAACAACATTGAAAACCTCAGGAACCCAGTGGAAGGTTTCTGTGAATGGGAATCCTCTTGATGGTAGGGTTTTAATCATATGGGAAAAAATCAAAATAGGCCTTGATTGACTTTCATAATCACAATAGATGAATACACAACACACAAAAAAGCCGGTGTGAACTTCATTAAATTGACAAGGTTTTGCTCTCTTAGGTGCCAGTGGCTCACGGCTGACTCCCCGCCCCCCCCCCCCCACAGGAGGAGTTTGTCCCCTCTATTCCTCAGAGGCCTTTGGTGAGTTCGGTTCAACTCCCTTTGGGTCAGCACTGTAAGTCCTAACTAGGCCCCTCAAGCTCCCTCTTAAGTAATTTTGAAGTCATAGTTTTCATATTACCAGTTTTGTATATTGTTTTAAAAAATGTTTAACTAAAGCTAATATTGCATATTTGCAATGTAATCGAGTAAAAACTATTTATTTGTTAAACTTTTCGCTTTAACTCACTGTTTCTCCCTCCCAGCCCGAAAAAAAGTCTAGCTGACTATCTTACAATTACAACTTAATTATTAGGAATATAAAGGAAAACTAAGAAAGAATATGACTTTATCAATGAATACACATGTGTATGCTACTGGATAGTGGAATTCTGGTAGCCTAGTGAGTAAAAAAATAAACTATATCTCAATACCAAGGACACATGGTTCGAATACACTGCCTGCTTCATGGGAGAAGAATGAACAATCTCCTTCCACGCAATTTACTGTCTCTGAAAACCCACTACAGGGTTGACCAGGAATTCTTTTTGACTCCAACCTATGCAACAACAACTGGTCAATGGTCTAAATTCACTTCTTGTTAACTTGGCCATTGTTACCGAAAGCAAAATGTAATTGCAAGAATAAAAATAAATAACAATATCTGAGAAACAAACTATAGTTATAAGAAAAACATAAATACTAAAATCCTGGCAACAAGCATCAAGCATCGCATCTGTTACCATAACAATGTAGCAATTTTTATTAAGAGTACTTTCAAAGTTACAAAATTATTTTGCATTTTATTCTGCAATTTTTTTTTAATCATAAGCCTATTGACAACCTGAAAAGAAATTACTGGAAATTGATAATTGTTTTTTATTTAAGTTTAATTTGTATTTAAATGTATTGATTTTATGTGAATTGTTCAGATTTGGTATCTATATGGCTTATCTATCTATGCTATTGAGGCAGGTATTGCATAATAGCTGTTATATATATATGTATGTTTGTGTGTATGTGTTTGTGTGTGTGTAAGAGAGAATAATTTTATATATATTAGAATTTCTACCACAGTTGCTCATCTATAATACAAAATTTTAATATTTTGAAATATTGGTTACTTTTCCATCAAATAAATGAAAAGAAAAGAAAAAATTATACTAATCTTTACTGGAGTTTGAATTTACTAACTGGTTCCCAGGAGAAACACAGCTATCTCCCACCAAGTGATCTGCAACCTCAGAAAACCCACTGAGCTATTAACAGTGAGTCAGCTCTGATTCAGCTAAGATGGATTTGAGTCCATGAGGTTTTGTTTTGTTTTGCTTCTCTTAATTAAGTCTAAATAAGTGCCACTAATTTAAACTATTAGCCACTTAATAAACATTAGTTTATTTTAAACATGTTCAATTATGTTTTATTATTGATTTTAAAATATTTTGGATATTTACTGAAAAAACTTAAAAGTATACATAAGCTTACTTACTTAATTTTCATGAACTACATGTGAAAAATGGCAGCAAAGGAGGTAGGAAGAGAGTTGTATTTGCTGAAACTTAGGTACAGTAATAAGGCACAGTTTGAGATATCATCAAGCCAAAGGCAGGATTCGTAATGAAATACAGATCCAACTTTTCACAGTAATGCCCTTCACTCTTGATTACAGTTGTATTAGTAAATAGATGCTGTGTGCCCTCAAAGTGACTATATCTAATGGCTACCTGACGAACAACAGACTGAAAGCATGTTCGATCTTAATCCATCTTCACAACCCCTAACCTGGTAGAGCCCAATGATGTAGTCACTGCATTACAACATCATGTTGAAGTTCTTCCTTTCTTTTTCTGACCCTTCAGTTTTCTCAGAATGCTATTTTTGTTTTCCCCAAAGATTGGCCCCTACTGACGACATTCTCAAAGTATGTGAGATAAGGTTTTAAGTTTTTGCTTCTGAGGAACCTCTTCTTTGTTCTTCTGCCATGACAAGTTGTTTATGCTTCTGGCAGTTAATGGAATATTCAATCATTTTCTCCAACTTAACAATTAAAATACACCAATTCTTCTTTAATTCCTATTCGCTATACAACTTTCAGATGCATGCCAAGCAACTGTAGCTTGAATAAGGTGAACCTTAGATTTTAAAATAGACATCCTTTTTCTGTAGCATTTTGTATAGGTCCTTAACATAGATTTTCACAATGCAACATGTGTTTTTGATTTCTTGACTGCTGATGTCATGAATGTTGGTTGCATATCTAGGGAAAATAGAATTGCTGACCGCTTGAGTCTTTTCTCCATCTGTCATGATGTGGCCTATTAGTCCAATGTTAAAGATTTCTGTTTTCTCGATGTAGTCTTTGATATTCTCCAGCAAGTCGTTCAACTTTTCTTCACTTTTGGCAAGCAAGATCGTGTCATTTGCATAATACAGACTGAGATGATTTTTCATCCAGCCTTGAAACCAGATTGTTCATATGGTCCTACTTCTCAAATTATTCCTCATTATACAGGTTGAGTAGCTATAGAGAATGGATGCAGTAAAGATGCACATAATTTTTTTCTTGCACATCATTCTTGATTGTAAACCATCTAATATTTCCTTATTCTGTGTAGACAACTGCTTCATGAGCTACATAGGTTTCACGTGAGTACAATTCAGTATTCTGAGATTGTCATTCTGCACCATGCTATCCATAATCTGTTATGTTCCACATATTCAAATGCCTTTGCATATTCAATGAAACTCAACTTCATCTTTATGTTATTTTATGCTATACACATGGAGATCAGCTATTAAACTAAAGAAGATTCAGGTTGACTATTTTGGGGGAAAGAGTTAATAAGGAAGTACAGTATCAGCAATCCAAATGAGGTCAAGGGCTGACTGGAACAGTTAATCAATTACTCATGTCAAGTTCAAATTTAAGTTGAATAAAATTAAAACAATTTCACGAGAATTAAAAAAAATGACCTTGTATCTCTCTCATCTGAATTAAAAAGCGATATCAAGAATAGATGTAATGAATTGTGGGTTGACGTGTAGAACACTATCCCTGAAGAAAATCAAAGGTCATTTGAAAGACAGAAATAAAGAAAAGGGGAAAAGGATATCAGAAGAGACTTTGGATCATATGCTATAATGCAAAAGATTAAAAATGAAGAGAAGAAATCCAGAAGCAATAGATTCTGTTGGATGATTTCAAGGGGCAGATCAAAAACACAAAGCAAATTATAATGAAAATGTACAAATAGCTGGAGTTAGGAAGCCAAAAGGGAAGAAAACATTCAACATTTTTCAAAATAAAAAGCATAAAAAACAAATTCAAGCTTGAATTGCAACACTGAATGATTCTCAAGACAAACTATTGAATGATGCAGGAAGCATCAGAAGATGGTGGAATGAGTACACAAAGTCAATATACTAAAGAGAATTTGTAGACTCTGATTTATTTCCAGAAGTAGCATATAATCAACAACCAATGTAAATGAAATAAGAAGTTTAAACCAGACTAAAGCTTTAGCAAATAATAAGGCATCAGAAGTTAGTAGAATACTGGTTGAGTTATTTCAACAAACAGATACAGGACATACTTACTAGGCTATGTTAAAAAAACATTGGAAAAAAAAATAAAAAAAAAAAAACATTGGAAGACAGCCATCTGGAAAAATAACTAGAATAGCTTCATACTTGTTTCCATTCTATATAAAGGTGATAAAACAGTACATGAAAATTAGAGATAGAAAAGGAAAGATTGACAGTGTCCAGGAACCTTTCTTTTAGATATTTTAATAGGACTCTTCTCTGAGACTTAACAAAGAGACAAAACAGACAACAGTTGATTACATGAAAATGCTACATAATCTAAAATTATGTGATACTAAAGGATTTAGTGAGACTAGAAATAATAAATTTAATTTCTTATATTGTTTTCTTCCTCTCCATCTTTTAATAAATTTTAATTCTTATTCTATGGATGACACAAAGAAACAAAAGAAACACATTTAGCTTTGAGATAACTAGACAGTTGGAAAAGAAGCTGCAAGTGACAATTCCTACAGACACACTCATTTTTAACTAGTGACATGTTGTTGTTGCTGTTATGTGCCATCAAGTCACTTGCAACTCACAGCAACAATATGTACAATAGCTCTGAGCTCTGTTTAATCCTGAGCCAAACTTATTGTCTCTGACACATCTGCTCCCATTAGCCCAGTCACTGATTTAATCCATCTCATTGAGGGTCTTCCTCTCTTACACTGTCTCTCCACCCTCCCAAACATGACATCCTTCTCCAAGGACTGGTACCTCCTTGAAATATGATCAAAGTTTGTTAGACAGAGCTTTGAAATCTTTGCCTCCAAGGAACATCCTGGTTTCACCATCATCAGGATGAAACTTTTTGTTCTCTTAGCAGTACATGGTGTGGTATATTCAATACTCTTGTTCAGCACCACAGCTCAAAAGCATCAATTCTCCTATCATCCTGAGTCATTGTCAAGATATCTGATGCATAGCAAGTAATTGCAAAGACCATGGCCTGGATCAGGTTCACCTTGGTTTCCAGGCTGACATTATTGCTTTACAGTACTCTGGAGAAATCCCCGACAGCAGACTTCCCCAGTGCAATTTGCCTTTTGATTTCCTGGATGCTAGTGCCCAGAGTATTGTTTGTGGAGCCAAGCAAACTTAAGCTGTTAACAGTCTTAACCTTTTCATTGTCTATCATGGTGGTGCCAATGGGCCCAGTGGTGTGAATCTTTGTTTTCTTGGTGTTAAGCTTCAATCCATATTTAAGGCTATAGTCTTCAATCTATATTTAAGGCTGTAGTCCTTGACCTTGTGCAGCAAGGACTTCTTCCTGAAGTTTCAGCAAGCAAGGTTCTATCATCTGCAAAACACAGGTTGTTGATGAGTCTTCCTCCAATCCTGATGCCATATTTCTCTTCATAGAACCCAGCCTCCCAGATGACCTGTTTCATATATAGACAGAAAAGGTATAAAAATAGAACACATCCCTGGCATGCACTCTTCCTGATTTTGAGCCATAAAGTGTTTCCTTGACATATATAATCCTCCTAAAGAGAAAATCCTTAGAAAAATTTTCATATTTACGTGTTACTACTGAGATACTGATATGATAACTGAGTCCGTAAGTTACTTCTGAGATGTCTTGCATTGCACAATGCTACTAGTCTCTAATGCTGTTAGCTGTCTCACTAAGTCAAATCCCATGTACCAACTTCAGAGAAAGATTTTTGCTTGAGGCAGAACTGAGGGACCATTCCTCCTACCGAGCTTCTGCTTAGTTTTGTTACTCAGTATCTACGTTTACACTGCTGTCACAATGTGATTAGCTCCAAGGTTGGGATAGGTCTGTCAAGAAAACAAATATATCTGTCTTAGAAAGGTTAAAACCAAGGTTCTCCTTGGAGGCTAGAATTTTGAAGCTCCATCTCACAAACCTTGGACATGAAGCCAGGAGGAACTGATCCTTAGAGAAGAACATCATATTTGGAAGAGTGGAGGGACAGCTCAGGAAAGGAAGACTCCGGATGAGATTGATTGAACAGTATTTGGGGCAATGGGAGTGGTGTGTCCGAATTAGTGAGACTAGCTCAGGACAGAGCAGGGTTCAGAGCTGTTGTACGTAGGGTCGCTATGAGTTGCAGGTTACCAGACGGCACATAACAACAACAACAACAACAACAACAAGTGATATATTCATTTACCTGGATTTTTAAAATAGAAAATGTTTTATAAATTATTCACACTATTTTAAAACATTATTCTGATGTACTTTTCTATATAAATACAAGGAAAGTAGACTGCATCCTAAACAATATATAAAAATTTTAATATTTTGGAGTAGCGCTGGCCTCCATGATATTCAAATCACTGTTGTTTGGGTAAAAGATAAAAATAATCATTTAATAACCCTTAAAGTTTAGCAAGAAAATATTTTGAAAATATAAAATTATTCGTTTTAAAAAAGGTACAATTAAAAAAAAACAGCCCCACTGCTGTCCATTGTGTTTCAACACCTAGAGAATTTCCATAGGTTCCCAAGATTCCAAAAGAGATTGCGCATCTTCTCTCCCCAGATTCACAGGAACATTTTGAGGGGCAAGCTTTGGGTTAGCTGCAAAATGTATTATATACATTATGGCTCCGTTGTTGTTGAGTACTGTCAACTCAGAATCAACCTGTCGCTGACCCTCGAGCAGTTTTCAGAGGCAGTTAATCTTCAAAGAGGAAATTGTTCATCTTTCTCCACTGGACAGGTTGATGAGTTTGAACCTTTGGTATTGTAGGTGTTTCTTTTTTTTTGTAGCTTATTATTTTATTTACTTATTTTTTATCTCTTGTTTTGTTTTTAAATCTCTTGTTTTTAAATTTTACTAATTTTAACGAACATTTACAGAGATTTTGGATTTCCATTCATTCATTGTTGCACCATTTTCTCTATCCCCCACCCCAGTTCATTCCTCTCTTATTTTTTCCCCTTGAAAGTTGGTTTTAATTGTCCCATTGCCACTGTGCTTGTCAAAACCAGCTCTGATTAATCTCTTTTGTCAGTGTGTCCTTTGCCACTCCTCTCTGAGAAAGATTTCACCCTGATTCATAAAAAAGGGGACAGCTATTCTCTTAGCTACTTCCTGCTGAAAAGGGACACTGTAAGTTTCAGGGTAAAGATCTTCTCTCACTACTCTAAATGGCCCCTTTGGCAATAGGAAACACATAGACTATTGTGGAGATTGATTTTGGAATTTGGATGCACTGTTATCAATTGTGCTTAGCCATACATGTTCATATCCTTGAAGATGCATCATGGAACTGTTATAGCCTAGAAGACACAAATTTAACTAACAAGTTAAGAGTACATGAGTCAAAGCTTAAAAGCAATAATATTCCAAGTAGAGGTTCTAACAGTGGCACAAATGAAGTTACAGAGAAAAGGTAGTTCTTAAAATAAAAGGCTTATTGACTAGCACTTTGTCTATTATAGTACAAAGGTTAGGAACCACAAAATGTAGAGGCTCAACTATGTCATTTATTGTTCTTAAGTCCTGAACCAAATTCCATCTACCACCGGGTTGTTTTACAGCTTGGAGGTCTGCAGGCAAGGCAGAGGTGAAGTAAGGAACTTCTTATGAGGTTTTCTGTCAATTTCCAAAACTAAGAAATAGTGAGAAGAGTTGGGACCTCAGAAGGCTTTTAAAGGCAGCTATTGCTGCCAGTTTAGGGCCTGTGTCAGGAAAAGGAAATCCTACTCATAAACAACGCCACCCAAAGGTAATAAAAGAGGTCAAAATTGCTTCCACTGTGGAAAGCTGGGCCACTTCAGTAGACAGTGTCACAGACAAGAGCCACAGATAGGCAAGGGAGTAGAGAGGAAGCTCCCACTCACTTGCTTTAAGTGTGGATCTGAAGGGCACATGGCCAAGGGCGGCCCACATCAGATCCTCGTGGCTGACAGGACTGACAGGCCCCAGCTTCCAGCTGAAAACAAAGGATGACGCTTCAATGATTTAGATCCTCCCAGAAGAGCTGTGGGTGAGCATTAACATTACTGGTAAGTATATTCATTTTTTCTCCTGGACACAAGAGCCTATTATTTGGTCCTAAAAGCCTTTTGAGGCCCCAACACTTCTCATTATCTTAGTTGTTGGAATGGACGGAAAACCTCATAAGCAGTTCCTTACTTCACCTCTGCCTTGCATGCGGACTTCTGAGCTGTAGGTGTTTCTTATCATTAGGTACCACAACCCATAGCTAACCTCTCAGTGAGTATTCAAGGCTCCTTAAAAGGCATAGTATGGATGCAGAATTTATCAACACACATGCATTTAAGTGTGTATGTCCAATTAACATTTAAAGTATATTTGATCACTAATTATAAAGTTAAATAAGTGTAAAAATGACATAACATTTGCTTATCTAATTGATAGATTATAATAAAAATCAATATATATACTCTCTATTGAAGAAAATATAATTATTATAAATGTAAGTTTTAGAACACCACTATTAAAAATGTTCATATATTTTGATGCATGAATACCTTTTCTCTCTCGATGAGAGGGGAAGCTCTAATGACATTGTCCAGAGACTATTCTTAATTCAAAGGCCACAGTTAATCTAGTAGTACAAATCCACTAGCAGTTTTTCAGGAGAAAGATGCGAAGTCTCCTACCATGCAATTTACAACCTTGAATTCAACTCAAGAGCAGTGAGAGAAATCTTAATGAAATAATAAAAGAACTGATAAAATGATTTGAAAAAATTATAGGACAGTTGTGCTGCACACAGGGAAGAGTATAGAAAGAATATATGGCAAAGGCATCTGTGGTGGAAGATGGCCTTGGTATTACCTAAGCTTTTATTGTTATTAGGTGCTGTCAAGGTGGAATTAACTTAGAGCTGACCCTCCAGTGGGTTTTCAGAGGCAGTGATTGAGGTGGAGAAGATTTCCCATTCTTCTCTCACAGAGTAGTTGATACATGAGGCAAAGAGCGTCACAATGAGTGAAGGGCACTATTCCTGAAACATGCCATCAAATGCTGGTGAAAAACCAAGCATGACTCATTCTTACCATAACAAATTCTCATGAATCACATCCTTAACCCCATCTGTCCAGGCATTATTCCAGTGAGAAGCCTGGGGGAAAGAGGCTGGAAATAAATACTGAGCCATAATTTCAAAATTCATAGTTCTAAAAAGCTCCATTTTTAAATTTTTGGGTTTGATGTGGTTTCAAAAGATTGGTCTTTGACATCTGTATTTTAATTTAAGGTACAGTGTGATATTGAATTAGATCTGCTACTTGGTTTAAGCACATCTTGGTTGAATCAGTTGACATTATTAGAGATTTGCACTCCAGGAATGGAGTGAACTAGCTTTTTATTAAAAATATCACTCCAGGGTAGCTGCTGCAATTTCAGCCTTTAAAAAAAATAAAAAATCTCTCATCAACTCCAGGGCCTTTGCTAATTAGCATTACAAATGTTAGAAATGTACTTCCCTTAGTGAGATCAGGATTAGGTGTCCAATTTAGGGCCCAGTACAAAATGACAATGCAAGGCCCCTTGTTCAAAACTTATTAAGGATTTTAAGCAAGATGACAGCAAAGCATTAAATCAAAGGCAAGGTCATTCCAAGCACAGGAACCTTGGTGACTACACAAATCATATTCAGATGACATGAGAATTGCTTATTAATAAAAGTAGATAGAGAATCTTAAATTATATGCTGATTTTTACTAGATAGGAAAGGATAAGGAAATATATCTTTCTTCAAAAAAATACTGAATACTTGTATGTTAACAATTGTTTCTAAGTGATATAATAACTATTCTCTGCCTCTTATACTGACTTCTTTCAGAGAGAGAACATTTTTTGCATAAGATACTTTAACTGACTTATTGGACTGTATCATGTAATAAATCATGATGGGATCATGCTGACCTTCCTTATTAAAATATAACAAGAAGTAAATTTCTGTGAGAATTTTCCTCAGAACCCATATATCCTACTTAATCATGAGAGATACACAAGAACAATTCAAATTCAGATTTATTGTGACTGTTATTGTTATGTAACATCAATTCAGAACCAATTCATAGCTGATCCTCCAAAGGTCTTTGTAAGACAGTATATTCCATATGAATAAATTGCTCATCTTTCTACTGCACAGCAGCTGGTGGATTTGAACCATGCACCCTTGGGTTGCATGAACTACCAAAGGGAAAAGCATAAAGAAATTGAGAAATCTACCAAGTTTTGTAGCCTGAAATTGGTCAAACATACAGTCAAGATACATTAATTAATAACTTCGGACTGGAATGCAAAAATTGGACAGAAAAAAGAAAGAATTGTATGGAAACTATCACCGTGATGACAAAAAAAAGCAACTGAATGATAGAATTTTATAAAAATGATGATTTCTTCATTGTAAGTATAGTTATTTAAAAGCAGAATGGAATCTATATAAATAGACTTCACTTAACAGACTACCAGGATATCAGATTAACTACATCTGAAAGGAGTTAGTGAAGAAGCTCAATATCAAGACTCAAACTGAAGCCAGGTGCTGACTGCGATATAAAACAAGTGAGTCAATCGCACTTGGATTTAAAAACCATCCCAGTAGCAGATGTGATGCATTAATGACTGAAGACCAGACGAGTTGTGGGATGGCATCAAGGATATCATTCATGAGGAGAGCAAAATATCATAACAAAGAAAGTAGGGTAAGAAAAGATCAAAATTGATGCCAAAAGAAGCTCTGCAAATTGTATTAAAATGTAGAAAGGTCAACACAAAGGTAAAATGTTGAAATAAAAGGGATGGGGGGGAAAATCACAAAATATGCAAAGAATATGAGTGGGAAAATCAGGCTCACTTCAAGAGATCTATGTTTGTTCCCATTTCCAAAAAGGTGATCCAGTAGAATGTGGAAATTATTGAATAATATTATTAACATCACAAGAAAGGGACATCTTTTTAAATATCATTTTAAAATGACAGAAACAATATCAGCAAAGAATTGCAAGAATTTAAAGCTGGATTCTTAAGAGTTCATGGCATGAGAGATATCGTTGTTGATGTCAAATGGATCTTGGCTGAAAACAGAGAAGAAGAGAAAGTTGTTTACTTGTGTTTTATTGCCTTTGGAAAGAGATTTGTGTGGAACATAACAAAATATGAACAACGTTGAGAAGAAAGAGAATCCCAGAACACTTAATAGTGGTCACAGGAACTCTAGGGCATAAAACAAAGGGCAAGAAGTAGTTTCCCAGGTAGAGTAAGAAACAGCATTATTAGTTTAAAATTAGGAAAGGTGTATCTCAGGGTTGCATTCTTTCTCAAAATCTCTTCAGGCCATAGGCTTAGCAAAGCAGTCTAGAAGCTGGATTCTGTGAAGAAGAATATGGCTTCAAGATCTGAGGAAGTCTCATCAACAAACTGTGTTATACAGGTGACACAACTTTGCTTGCTGAAAATGAAGAGGACTTTCAAGTCCTTCCTGCAGAAGATCAGAAAGAGTCAGCAATATCTATTTTATTTTAACATCAGGAAACCATAAATCCTTGCCAGTGGACCAACAGGGAACATCATGACAGATGGAGAAAAGATTGAAGTTGTTCCTGATTTTATTTTACCTGGATCCACACTCAACACTCACAACAATAATAGTAAAA